>NC_141044.1:35777500-36097500 GCF_052040795.2 Danio rerio
AAAAAAACATACCACTGACAGATATTTTGCTCTTATTTTAACCAAAAAGCTACTAACCAAAATCTACTGTAAATTTGCTAATAAAGTATCTTGATTGAAGTTTGTGTAGAAATTTGCATGAAGAAATACTGAAAATATGAATTTTGATTTGCAGTTTGCAGTGCTTCTGTGCAGCTTCAAAAATCCAACAATAGCTTGCGCTCTGCCAATTGATGGCGTATTGAATATTATTGGATGAAAAAGAGTCATATTCTCTCAGCAATAACTTGCAACTTTTCATATGTGTGAACTCCATCAGTCACGTGCACGAGTCCCACTTTAGATCTGAGCCGAATGGATCTTTTAAATGTGACTGCTTTTGGACAGAGCTTGTTACAGGCGGTCTGTGGGTGGGATGCACAGACCCTCGCGAGCCTGTCGGGTGGTCACAGGGTCCAGACCATGACTAATCCAAACCCCACCAGGCTGACCAGATGGGGCCTTCAGACTGCCTGAAAACAAGAGCAGGCCAACATTTCAGAGGACGAACAACGACAATAGCATTACATAATGCACAGCCAAGCACCCGTATGGAAAATATAGATATTGTTAACATGAAGATTAGCAAGAGGCCTTCAAAAATATCCAATGTAAGCAAGCGAATGCATTGGATATCTTTATAATAAACACCAGCCCTTGTGGACCGCTTCGGAGTGAGTTTGAATGAGAGCGAGCGTCCGAAGGTGTTGCCAGATTCTGTTTTCCTGAACATTCACAGCAGCCTCAGAGGGTCCGAGAGTGGAGATTAAATTAAGGCCTAAGTGGGGACAGCTGCCTGCTGAAACCAAGGACATTTAGGCCCGTTCCTGAGGGCGAACCGTCCAAATCGACTCCAGAACCAGAAGCCTCGCGCTGGTACATAGTGAGGTTAAATTGGGTACATAAAAATAAAAAACCACTACAGCCAGATGGGATTTGGCACAAGCACAGCAATATACGAGCTGCGCTAAATGGAACAAATCTGCATGAAATTGCGCGCACTTTCGTGGAGTCACACCTCTAAGTGTTTGTGCGTCTGTGAGTCTGATTTGCGAGTAGCATTTCAGATCTCTCTTTTTAGGCATTTCTGGCATCGCTCTCTTATGCGGCCATGGATCATTAGCATACACTGTTAGGCTGTTATTAGTGGCTAAAGAATCAAACAATAGTGCGTTAATGGATTTTATTTTATTTTTTACTTCTGAGATGCACTTCTGAAAAACTGTGAAGGACAAGAAGATGATAAAAACAAAATGGCTGATTTCCAAATCAATATTTGTTGTAGTGGCTCTCGTTGCATCAGGGCAGATGATCAGACAAGCCTGGAGAGGCTGCTGATGGCAAATGATGAAATGACATGCAAAAATGCAGCTGGGGCCATGCTAATGCACAACATTTACACAACATTCCAGCAACGTTCAAGTAGACATGGGACTATAACCGGTTTCAAGGCTTATCGTGGTTTGGAAAAGTCAAGGTTTTTAAACTGCTCAAATTTTATCGTATAACAATTCTACAGTATATATACTTTTTTTTTGTTTTGTTTTACGACTATCCTATTTAGTTCATTAGAAAATGACCATCCACATCAAAAGCTACTGGTCAGCCCAGGGTCCAGCAGATGTTTGAAAATTCATTATTTTCCTTCAACTTAAGGCTGATTTATGGCTCATTTCCAATGAGTGGTACAGTACGGATCACCTCAAGCTTGCATTTCCACTGCCCCTTTGGTGGGCATGGTGTACAACAGAAAGTTTCAGACAACGTAATTTTTACTCGCAGAAATGTCACAGTAAAACCGTACAGGTCATTCACGTATCATATGAGAAGATCTTCTCATAAAACAGATGCTTTAAACACAAATACTTCTGTATAAATGTTCATTACTAACCTTTCTATGAACATGATTTGATTATAACTGCAGATCAATGATATAGCTTACTGTAACGTCTGCAATTATATAAAATAAATAAATAAATGCTAAATATATAAACACATACAGACCCTTACAGTCTCCGATATGATACCACTTACAGTGAAACTACACACAGCTTACATTTAGTCCTCATTTGGCTTAAAAAAAGGGTGACCAAAAAGTGGTACAGTACGGTTCGCTTTTAAGTACCCTTTGACTGAGGAAACGGCCATAAAAGTATACCGAACTGTACTGTACCACTCAGTGGAAACGGGCCATTATACTTCTGCGTCAAGTGATCGGCCTGACCCACAGTGCATGCCCTGTGCGTAGTCATGCATTTATACTAAATAATAAATAATACAATAAATAAAGTTATTGTATTGTTATACAATAACATTTTTGAAACGCTAGCTGGCAGTTGGTTTTTATGTTCCTCTGTGTCGAGTTGCTTCGCAGGTGTTTTGTTTTTTCTGAACGCTAGCTTAATGTACAAGTTGCTAAAATGGGACTCAACACTTGTAAACAATCACTCCATCAGGCTCACGGCTCTCAGTACCGCCCATGCTTGTTACCAGTACCAAGCCGACCAATCACAGAGCTTGCGCTACACGTCGTTGCAATGTGTATTTACATTTTTTTGTGACCACGCGAAGGCTGCGCCGCACCATTTGTGTGCACTTGACGCAGAAGTATAAATCAGCTTTTAGTCTCTATTGCAGAGGTTGCCACAGTGGAATGAGCCGCCAACTATTCCAGCAAATGTTTTACTCAGGAGATGCCTTTCCAGCCACAACCCAGCACTGGGAACCACCCATACACACTCATTCATAAACACACACACAAACATTAAGTTTATTCAATTCACCTATAGCGCATGTCTTTGGACTGTGGGGGAAACCAGAGCACCCGGAAGAAACCCACTTGAACACAGGGAGTACATGCAAACTTCATACAGAAATGCCAACTGGCCCAGCCGGGACGTGAACCTTGCTGTGAGGTGACTGTGCTAACGACTGAGCCACCGTGTTGCCCACATTTGAAAATTAAATCGCTTAAGTACCAACATACAAGCATGCTATAGACCTGAACAGTGCTGTAACTTACTTTATATTAGGGGTGTGAACCTACACTGATCTCACGGTTCGGTTACGGATATCATGCCATTAATTTGGTTCAGTTCGAAATCTCGGTGCATCATGTTGCTTTCCATACACAATTAGAATTTTTTCTTCACAACATGTTGAAAAATGTTTTTTTGAAAACTTCATATTGAAATAACAGCTTGTGTGCTGTACCTTCTTCAGTGTCAAAGACTAGTCTAGCAAACTAGCAAGCAGTGAATTGTGCACAGTTATCTGCTTTTCAAGTAGTTTTATTTTAAGTAGCATTTTATTTACTTGCCCTCACCTCCTTCACAATAGTATTCTACCGCAACAAAGCGCATATAGGAGATAAATGACGTCAGTACGTAATAACTGGTTAATGGTTATGATCTATTACTGAACTGATATCCAGTTGTCTGAATCTGCGGTCAAAGACTATACACAAGTCATGTTAATCGTATCTTTTTGAATTGGGAAAATTGCAACAGTCAATATGGTGGATAAAACCCCACCTACTAGTTGAGGTATATAGCCATATTCACCTTATTCTCGGCCGACGAGCGGGCGCTGCCATTTGAATCTTTTTGTCTCGCGACTTCCGGTCACATTCACTTCCATTCATTTTTTGACGTTAAAAACTGCTTGTTACGCTGCTTGATGTTGCAATTTGATATTTTCTTATTATATTATTCTACTTGGACTGTGTAGTCATGCAAACATTTGTTTGTAGAGCAAGTAGTTTGACCATTTTCTGCCGTTTATTATTCCTAGTCATTTCTCCCATAGGCGACTGAATCTGAAGTTCTAAGACAATCGCGAAAACAGGCGCACTTCCGCATTTTAGAATAAGGTCAATAGAGAATCATCGATCTATATATGGTGAATAAAGCCCGCCTTCTAATAGAGGAACCAATCATCAATCACTATAGACCAGGGGTGTCCAAACTGGGTCCTGGAGGGCCGGTGTCCTGCATAGTTTAGCTCCAACTTCCTTTAACACACCTGCCTGGAAGTTTCAAGTATACATAAAAAGAGCTTGATTAGTTGGTTCAGGTGTTTTTAATTAGGGTTGGAACTAAAATATGCAGGACACCGGCCCTCCTGGACTGAGTTTGGACACCCCTGCTAAAGACTGACAATTCTCCGGGACAATTCTGCAGATTTTAAGTGATTTAGATGTTTTAAAATTTAAAAAAGACAAAGTCGTTGTATAATTTTATCAGTGATTCCTAATATGTAAACTTGGCAAGCCGGTTTGGAGAATTTGATGTTCCCCATTCAGACAGATTGCCCGAGAATTCTGCCCGAGAGGTGTTTGAAAGATGGTCACCGAGTGAAATGACTTGCCTTAAAGGGACATTAATTGCAGTCCATCGAAGAAACAATCAATTTTGACAAACCTACTTTATATCCAAAGAAAAGGAAAATATCCAAAGATGCCTTTTGTAAACAAATCAGTGTTTTTGAAACTAATGAAGTCAATGATTTATTTGAATTATTTAGCCTGACGTGTTTACTGTTCCAAAATACTTTAAATGTTTCTTAAAATAAAATATACAGTGTTCAATAGAGGAAAAGTTGACATTAAAAGAACATATTTTACAGCAGTAATCACAATACCATCAAGCCATGATACTAGTATCCTAGGTTATCATACCATCAAAATCTTATGCCCACGTTTAAGGTACTAACTAGTCGAGAGTTCAGCGTTGTTGTACGAGGGCACTTATTTCGAATATTTTGCATCTACAATGCTTCTCAATTAAATTGCATTCAGATGCTACTTTATTTTCCACATCACAAAGCGGAGCCTTTTCTTTCATTTAGATGTTGACGAGACACATTCTGGTCTCGCAAGGAGCCAAATATGGTCCTGACATCGCCACATTCAGGGATTCTTCGCAGCAGATGCCAGGCGGTTTAGGAAGAAGCCCAGCATGAGTTGTGCCAGAAGAACCTAATCTGGACTGGGCACCAACTGCAAGAGACTGCAGGAGACTGTGAAGGACAACACCGGTCCAATGTGTGCCTCCGCAGGGCCAAAACTGAGGCTACGACCCATTTAACCCATGCCAAAGACTTCACCCATGCCAAATCACTTCATACCACATCTACCTTCCTACCAGATCAGATTGAATCTAAGGCGCAGGCAGAGATGCAGGCAGGGTGAGGTTGTTCAGAGAAGGTTCATCCTGATGGGCACACTTGGCACCATTCCGAAATAAATCACAGTCACATCAACATTTCTGGCACGATGCATCCTCACCCCAGACACACACACACACACACTTCCCCCATCCGCTCGTTCTAGTCCCTGGACTATAGCTTTGGCTAGGTACAAGAGTGAAATTAAAATCACTTAACAGTGTGGATCAGCGGCACTGAGCAGATCATTTCTTCATGCAAATCACAGAGGGAAATTGGGTCTTTGTTTTTCGAGCATGGCTCAAGTTCATATTTTACATCAAAGGCATATTTTGTTTTGGCTTGTATGCGGTTGTGTGTTGCAGTAATTCTAATGAGAGCAGGGAAATGGGAACTTTAAAGCTACTGATGCCCTGATGACATTTGTCTGTGATATTTATTTCAGTTATTATATTAAGTTGCCATATAATGAAAATCTGGATATACCTATAGGCATAGCTGGATATTCTGTGTTCTGTATTTGGAAATGACATACTGTGAATCCTATGAGAGTAAAAGACCAATTGAAACAAAATACAGACTCTGAGGATCCACATGGGATCATTAATATGCACGCCCCAGGCTGTGTTTGATTGGCCGCAAAAGTTTCCTACTAAAATTACAAATTATTTTACAATTTATCTAAGCTAATATTAATAAGTATATGTACAATGTAATAAACAATGTAACGAAGTCATGACAATGTCTGTTTTTATTTTAAATTAATTAAAGTTAATGTAATAGGATGTAATGCTGACAACGTAGGTGAGGATTCAAATGCAGGTTTATTAAAGAGGTCAGGTAAGCAATGGTCAACACAGGGGCAAACAGATGTATAAAACAGACAAACAAGGCGAGGGTCAAAACACAGCAAAACATAACAAAGGAAACGCGTTGTAATGTCACAAATAGTAAACAAGACTAATAGTAGACAAATAGTAAACAAGCCCTCTAGAGTGTGTCTGTGCTGCTTAAATAGTCCATGTAATCAGCCTTTAGTAATCCTCCGGCGGTGTCTATGCAATCAGTCAGGATCAGGAACATCTGTGTGTGTGTGTGTGTGTGGTGCATGACTGAATCTTGTAGTCCATGAAATGGCAGATTTGTAGTCCATTAGCGATCAGTGTACATACCAGTGATTTGCACATGCTGGACCGCTGGTGACCGTGACAGTTAATCAGGTTTTAACTTATTTTTTTAAGCTTAATTAATGTAGGTTAACATGATTTGTATAGTTAAATTGATTCAACTTAATTTAAGCGAGCGACATATTTTTTAACAGTGTATGTGGGACTCTTATTTTGAAAATGGGAGAAATAGTGACACTAAAATGAGCATTTTGTGAAGCAGGCAGACAAACTGGAGCACATAAGCTGCATCCGAATTGGCATAAGTCCATACTATATAGTACGCTAAAAACAGTATGCGAGCCGAGTAATATGCAATTTGCAATAGTTGGCGGTTCATTCCGCTGCGGCGAACCCTGATAAATAAGGGGCTGAGCCGAAGGAAAATGTTTGGGAATGTTATGAGATCAAGTCTTTTACACAGCTGCAAAACTGTAATCGTTAAAACATTTTTCACTTTAAGGGATTGTATATAAATATGTTTATGTATAATTCACAAAAAAAGGTGCAATTTTAAGCAACAGTTTCAGCATGCAACCATCCTTCTCCTCTGAGAAATAGATGTTATTCATTTTTAAAAACTGAGTTATGAATTATGCATGTGCCATACTGTCAAACCATTAACACTGTGGCTGTCGTACACACGGGTATCTTTGTGTGTCAGTCCCATTTGATTATATTTAAAACATTTTAGCATATTTAATGACTTTTTACGAATGTAAAACAATGAGTGGATTATTTCTGATTTTAAACGTTTTTTTATTGATGGAAATACGTCGTACTCGAGACGAGCTTTAGCAGACCAATCAATATACAACTCTCAAAAGACCATCTTTAGCAGAGCTACTGATCTTAATACTTGTGTGTGTGCTTGTGTGTTTCATGCCACTCGACGTGTGAACATCCGTGCCTTCATTTGCTGCCTGTTCCTGGCATCGCACTGTCCTTAAAAGCTGATAATGTGTTAATGAAATCACTGGCAGACAGCTCTTGTCAGCCGAATGTTCCACATGAGAAGGGGCCAGTTCTCCACTGCGAGTCTGCAGGGTATAAAGCAGGTCTGTCAGGGGAGCGGGAGTCTGTCAGGGGAGCGCATGTCTGGCCTAGAATTCGCTTTTGTGTTGTTGCATTCTTGCTCTTTTATAATGTCACAGGTCCTTTCGCCCAGTCCTGGTGGAGTGTGCATGCTAAATTTTTAATGCGGGATGGGCCTGCCCCCTTTCCTTTCCGCAGCACAATGATTTATTGCCCAAAAAGACCAGAGAACTAATTAACAGAGTAATTAATTAATATGAATTTGCATATTTGCATTTGCAATTAGTGCAGTCAAGTGATTAGTCTGAAATGGGGAAGTTTGACTCATCAGATGTTGGTGTGTGTGCTGAACCGGAAAGCTCGTCACCAGCTGAGGCATTTTTGGAGGGGGACAGAAGGGGACCGTGTGTCTGTGTGTGTGTGTATCTGTGTGTTTCTAAACACAAACATCCAAGGGTACACGCCAATCATGCGTGACTGAGCCATCGCTGTCAGCAAACTGCATCTGCATGCTGTGTTGGTTGTGTTTTTGTTGTGCTGATAAGTGCAGATCAACCTGGCCGTCCCGTCGGAAAATTGACTAGCTTGATGCTAACGTGACTTGTAAAATCTGTGAACATCGTGTTAAAGGTGCTGTGACTCTTCTAAAGCATAACAATGCCATAATATGTTTAGATATATTTAAGAAACATGCTAAGTGCACATACCTTATAATCTGAAAAACAATGCTTAAGTCAGTTGCCGGCAGCCAGCTCTCTGCAACTCTCACATGGTCGCCAACTGAAGCTAAGCAGGGATAAAGCTAGGTTGGGAAAGCTAGGATGCTGTGGTGACAGTGAGGCCAGCAGGGGTCACTTAACCTTAAGTCTATATGGATCCTAATGATCCAGTATATTGATGGGGACTCTACCTCTCAGTGAGCGCCTTCGTTAAACCGGGGTAAAGAGTAGGGGTTTAACCACCGCATACTGGCCAAATTTGCCCACTGGCCTCTGTCCATCATGGTCTCCTAACCATCCCCATATCATAATTGGCTTCATAACTTCATAAGTCTCTTCTCCACCAGTCTGCTGGTGTGTGGTCTGGTGCATTATGTCAGCCGTCGCGTCATCAAGGTGGATGCTGCACACTGGTGGTGGATGGGTGATTTCCATCATTTAGTAAAGCACTTTGAGTGTCCAGAAAATCGCTATATAAATGTAAGGAATTATTATTATTAGTTACCCTTTAAAAATGCACAATTTACGTCAGAATTCATGTCTTTGTTTTGGTCTTTAAAACACACCCACTGCCAGTTTACTCCATCATATTTGAGCACCCAGGTTGCCTTGATGCAAAGCATTTCATTAAGGCATGAAGGCTGCCTTAATGTATGTAGACACTGCCAAAACTGCGACCTCCGGATAACAGTAGCAGACTCAGAAATGAGATATAGATTCAGGGTTTTAAAAATACACATAAGGTGGCAAATGATAAAAGGAAATAATATAAATATTATATATATTTACAAACAGTAGCTGTCCAGCAGTGTAATGCTGCATTCACACCAGATGCAGCGTCAAGAGTGAGTGATTCACATGTTAAGTCAATGCAAAGACGTGAATAGACATACTGTGATGCCATTCGCGCGAATGAAGTGACGCAAATGACGTAATTGGCGGGAATGAAGAGTGGAACCTTTTGCATGTGTCTCGCAAATCGATTGAGTTGGAAAATCTGAATTTCAAGGGGATATTTGCGCAGTGTTAACCGATCATGAGCTTGCTCTCAAAGGGGCGTGATTATGACGTAGCACCTGTTGTTGGTATCGTGAGGGGAAATCCTCCTCCTTACACCAAACAACAGCTCATCAAACTGGGCTCGGCTCAGTCTGAAGCACTGCTGAAAGCTTCCATCATCCAGGTAAAGTTTCTGGAGAAGGTGATGAACTCACAGTGCTGGGTGCACCTCTGAAAGGATCTAGTGGACTCAGACATGGCGCCGTACAAATCTATGCTGTTTTTCAGCCTCATTAAAGCACATAAAGCACGGCTACTATCTCAATAAATCTACGTTAGCCATTTAGCAACAAAGCTAGAGTCACTGAGCAGACAGAAGTCCTACCCATGATGCAAATATGCGTCTATTGTGAAGTGAATTTGATACAAGAATGAACAAATTCGACGCAAGAATACAGTAAACTCAAAATGTTCATGCATCTATTTACATGCAAATAGAAATAGCGCTATTTATTTGTGCGTTCCAAGTCTGTGTGAACGCAGCATAAGAATTTAAGCTGGGTATACAGTTTATGAAACACCTTAATATTGTTCCTTTATTTGTGGGACCTCCTTGAAAATGAGATGGTACATCTCAAAAGGTTAATCCTAATGAATAAATAAATGGAAATGGTAATATATAGAGCGAGAGAAAATATAAGTGAAGTAAAGAACAGTAAATTAAGAAAAACAATGACAAAATACAATAAAATCCATGTCAGCTATTTAGCAACGAAGCTAGAGTCACTGGGCAGACAGAAGGCCTGCCCATGATGCGAATCCGGGTCTATTGTGAAGTGAATGTTTAAGTGAATTTGGCGCACAAATAAAGTGAGTAAACTCAAAATGTTCATGCTTCTATTTACAATTTATCTGCAAGGGCTGTGTCTGGTGTGATCCCAGCATAAAGCTTGTTTTTATCATCAATCTGGCAACCTGCATGTGCGTAGAGTCGCAGCTTCCATATTTTGAATTTGGACTGCAATACTTAGGTCAACCATTAGGGGTCAATTCTACAAACTACACCTTCAAAGTGTTTAAAGAGACAATTAATCACTGTAACAGGAAGGTGTTGTGTGTCATTTAGGTGCTGTGAGCTATATTGTGGCGTCCTTCTGAGGGGGATAAATGCACTTGGGGAGCATTTAAAGAGCCCCTGATTTGTATTATAAATGTGTGTGTGTGTGTGTGAGGGAGAGAGTGAGCAGGCCAGGCACAGGTTCAATAGCAGCAGGAGCTTTCACTGATAATGGAATGCATGAATGTGGGGTCTAAATGTGGGAGGAGCCAAAGCTCTGGACAATTACTGCTACAAGAAACCGCCAGATGCCAGACCCGTGATCCAAAACCTGTGTGTGCATGGGGGAATCTGGAAATAAACCTGTCAAGAATGTGTTTAGGTCGACCCAGAAATGAACCCAAAACATTTTTTTGAATAATGAAAATTTCCACTATAAAAAAAGCTTGTAAGTTGCAACTATTATGTTTCAACTTTGTGTTTTAGGTCAGTATAATAAGTTGAAATGGTTTGCACCGGTGATTTGAAGTCTGCCTCTACCGGAAGTTGCTGAGACTTTACAGAAGCAAATAGTCAGATTTGGTTACCAAAACAAGCTTTTTTTCAGTGGATTATTTTGCACAGGTGGTGGCTCAGTGGTTGGCACTGTCTCCTCACAGCAAGAAGGGCACTGGTTCGAGCCCTGGCTGGGCCAGTTGCCATTTCTTTTGCCATTTTGCATGTTCTCCTTGTGTTTGTGTGGGTTTCTTCCGGGTTCTCCGGTTGCCCCCACAGTCCAAAGACATGCGGTATAGGTAAATTGAATAAACTAAAATGAGTATGGGTGTTACTCAATACTGGGTTGCGGGTAAAAGGGCACCTGCTGTGTAAAACATATGCTGGAATAGTTGGCGGTTCATTCTACTGTGGCGACCCCTGATAAATAAAGGACTAAGCTTAAGGAAAATGAATAAATGAATGAATAACTTGCACAGATTACTTGTTTACTTAAATAATGATAAATAATGATTTTACAAGGACTTTAAAGGCAGCAGCAACTTCTATTTTACGATGTAGAAATTTAATTTTGACAGCTATGCAAACAATAGTAAACAAAAAAGTTTTTACTGTGAAATATTATTTTAGTTCTTCTTAGCAAAATCTCACATTTAATTATTTCTTGACATTTCTGTGTATTTGTTAAAAATTCTTATCAGTGAAAGTCATACAATATATAAAATATCCCTCGATTCTCAGTAGTGTAATGCTAAAGTCAGTCCACAAAAAAATTCAATGGCTGCTGAAATAAATGACATTTCAAAATACAGTGCTCAGCATATATAAGTGCACCCCTCACAAATCTGTATTTTAAATTCATATTTTTAAAAAGAAGCGATACAATATTATATTTGTGCAAATATATTAGATTAGTCAGTACAGAAGCCAAATCTGCAACTTATCTAACAAAATAACTTACAATAACAGTCCAAAAACTAGTACACCCAAAATGATAATATAGAAAACTATTAAACACAAAATTTATAAAAGAGAAAAAATCAAGAGAAGCCAAATTGTTTTGAAGTTTTGTAGGTTGTAATTTTTTCTTGAAATATTTACCTTTCAATTTCTAAATATGTTTGGTGATTAAAATATTATTTTAATAAATATATCTGTTTTATAAACCTGTTTTGTTTAAATGCACCAAAATACATTGCCTATATTCACTGAGAAATGGATAAAATCATTCAGTTTCAAAATGAGGTGAACTCAATTCGAATCAAACTCAAGCGCTAGTAGCTTGAGTTCGATTCGATCTTTCCTCTTTCTTTCTGCTCCCCATATATTCTTGTCTCCATTGTCCGATCTATTAAAGGTGAAAAATAATTTAAAAAATATTTAAAAAAAGGAAAACCAGTTTAAAATATATTTGAAAAATACTGAACATTTTTACAGTGTGTTTTTATTGGTTATTTATGCAAAAACAAATTATTAGTATTACAATTTTTTTGTTGGTTTAAACAAAGATAATAAATTAGCTGCGACATGGTGGCTCAGTGGTTAGCACTGTCACCTCACAGCAAAAAGGTTGCTGGTTCGAGTCACAGCTGGGCCAGTTGGCATTTCTGTGTGGAGTTTGCATGTTCTCCCCATGTTTGCGTGTGTATCCTCTGGGTGCTTTGGTTTCCCCCACAAGTCCAAAGATGTGCTCTAGGTGAATTGAATAAACTTAATTGGCTGTAGTGTATGAGTGTGTATGAATGTTTCCCAGTACTTGGTTGCAGCTAAAAAGGGCATCCGCTGTGTAAAACATATACTGGATAAGTTGGCAGTTCATTCCACGGTGGCGACCTCTGATAAATAAAGGGACTAAGCAGAAGGAAAATGAACGAATTACCATGTTATAAAATTGTCCAAAAGAAGCCCAACAGCTAAACTAACTTAGACTTGTCATGTGTATGATTTGAAGTGCTTCTGATTAAATGTAAATGTATTACTTTAATAAAAATAACCCAATGAGGATCATGAGAATCCACCTCCTAAACACATTCCATATGAGATTTAGCGAAATATCTCAATGTCTTATTCCCAAAATTGTATAATAATTCTTCTGATGTGCTTCTTGAAGTGAAATGTGACCAGTAGATGTTTTTGTTAAATTGAGTCGCATGCTTTTTGAGTGTGAATGTTTGTTTGTGAGGGAGGTGGAGAGTAATGGTGTGAGTGTGTGTGTGAGAAAGAGAGAGCGTAAACAAAATGATTTACTTTCATACGCAGAAGAGACAAGAAACTAACACCCATGTTTATTCAGCGCCATGTAGACAGAGAATCTATCTGCGACTTAATTCATTCGGTCAAAGCGTCATGTTTCCATTATAATCAGGTGAACATCACTGCAGAAATTGGCCCTCACGATGACAGACAGTTGGATCAGTCGTTTGGCAAACGTCCTTGAAGAGACTGACCAGGCAAACAAGAGCCATCAATCATCCACTTCTGCCTGTCATTCAGCAGAAATACACCTGACACAAACCTCAACCCATTCTCATCTTTATTTCCACACTTATATGCATGAAAATGGAATCTTAATTTCTAAGATGTGGAAATGCCATTGTCCGACCTCATCACAGCATTCCTGTTTGTCCATGGCAATGGTGGATGCTGGTGCTCGGAGCATTATTAAAGCTGCTTTGTGGTTTTGCAGTGGTACGCAGCTCGAGGCACATGCCAGATGATCAGGAGAGGAATACAGGTCCCCTGAGAGCAAGTCATGTGACCAGCCCATGCCACGTGACGTCAGCGGCAGATGGCATGGGTACCAGCTCTGGCAGTTGGCATCAGTGTCATTTCTCTTAGCGCGAGACAAGGAGAACAGTGGGGAGGTGAGAAAACCGCACGAGCTGTTCACCTGCTAAAACACCACGCCGGGAAAAAGAAAGTTCAAAATAGGAAATATGAAAACTGTCATCTGACACCATCATATTCCAGGTAAGCAGGACAGTTGGAGGGTATAAATCGACATCTGTAATGCATGAAAATCTGATGCATTGTAAACAAGTTTATTGATTTCATCTCAGCTGCACTGTTTGTTGGTTTTTGTTGCGTCTAGATTTGATCAGAATTTCTGTATTGATATTTTTGTGCATCATTGTGTTCATTGAGCATTGTAAATGGTTGATTCAGAAGATCTTTTATCTTCTCCCCAGTAAGAGCACAATGCTGACTCTTCCCTTTGAGGATCCCGTCATAATGGACACTCAATTCGGGGCAAACTTTCCAAGGGACTGCGTGGGAGACTTGAAGGGCAATAAACAAGAGCCCTTCGAGAAGGAGGAGACTCTGTCCCATGTGATGGACGATGATGATTCGGAGAAGGACGAAGATGAACGGGAGGATGGACAAGACGAGAACGGTCTGCCTCGGAGGAGAGGACCTCGGAAAAAGAAAATGACCAAAGCTCGGGTGGACCGGGTCAAGGTGAGGCGCATGGAGGCCAACGCGAGAGAGAGGAACCGCATGCATGGTCTGAACAATGCCTTGGACAGCCTGCGCAAGGTGGTGCCGTGCTACTCCAAAACTCAAAAACTATCAAAAATCGAAACCCTGCGGCTGGCCAAAAATTACATCTGGGCGCTCTCTGAGATCCTGAGCACTGGGAAGAGGCCTGACCTCTTGACCTTCGTTCAGACCTTGTGCAAAGGGCTTTCTCAGCCCACCACAAATCTAGTGGCCGGGTGCCTGCAGCTGAATGCAAGGAACTTCATTCCGGATCAGATCAGTGGTGAGGCGTCTTTCTCCGGTAGGTCACCTTATGAATCAGTGTACTCAACCTACCACAGTCCCAGTGTGGTGACGCCTTCAGGACCCTCCGTTGATGCCGTCAAACCCTTCAGGTCGTTCAACTACTGCAGCTCCTACGAGTCTTTCTACGAAAGCGTGTCGCCGGAATGCGGAAGCCCTCAGTTTGAGGGTCCCTTAAGCCCTCCTATTAACTTTAACGGAATCTTTTCGCTCAAGCACGAAGAGCCGGTTGAGTACGGCAAGAGCTGCCACTACGGCACGCGCTACTGCGCGGTTCCGCCGCGCGCTTCCATCGGCCAGAGCGCGCGGGGCTCGTCGGATCTCCATTTCCCATATGACATTCACCTCCGCGGCCAATTTTACCCCGTGCAAGACGAATTAAACACTTTTCATAATTAACGAGATGAGAGAGAAAGTCATATGTGAGTGAAAATGCAGGACGTTCAATCGCACATGTATTATTTATTATAAAAAGCGCCCATCTCGGATTCTGGGTTTGGGCCATCGGATGTTTTATTATTTATCATTTTTAATTAAATGGAAAATGTGCTTACGGTGTTTCTAAACAATTTGTTTTTATAACTTGAAATTGTTCGCGTGTTCTTATGGGAAAAAAACAATCCCCTTTATAATTAGAATGTGATTTATTTATTAATTTATTTATTTTTATTTAGTGAGCATTTATTGATCTTACAAACACAATCTGTAAATAAGAACTATTGGACTAAAAGGCGAAATTTAATTATGAGGATTAAGTCGTTCAAATAGGCCTATTTGCGATATAAATTTAGGAAAATAAGAGAGCAATAATAGGGTGCTATGCAATACACGAATGCTCGATCTGGCCTTTTATATATCTTCATAATTTGTCTAAACAATGTTAGCAGAAATTTCAAAATATTGCTGTTTAAAAGACTTAAAATGTCACCATTTTTATATAAATAATTGTTTATTCGTTTATGTAAAGACTAACAGGAGAACATGGATTTTATTTATTTATATTTTATCAAATTTTTATTCTTAATGGTGAAAGTTTTGTGGTGTTTTTACACAGGGCACTGTTTAGGCTATATGGTGGTAAAGAAATTGATTCAATCATTGCCTATTAGCCTAATATTATTAATTATTATTATTATTATTAATCATAATCATAAAAACAAGAGGCTAATAATAATATTTACTCTAATGCTCAAAGAAAGCGAAGAGTCAATGATTGAATTAATTATTCTGGTGAAGAACATATAGGATACTAAAAAATATATGTGGATGTAATTCTGAAAACGAAATTATAATGGTATATTAACGAATTGCTTTTTTTGTTTATCTGTGTAACTTTATAAATGTGGACAATCGAGTTTTCTGCATCCTTTCAATTTCCAAATATTTTAAATAATTCACCTGTGTCTGCGCGTAATTTTCAGAGTAAGATCACAACACGATGATGATAATGATGTAATTATGCAACAGATTGTTTGACAGTTCCGTCTTTTATCAAATATTAAGTCGTCGATATATTGGTGACATTGCGTACAATCGCGGAACTATCACTGTAAGCAAATGCATTTGAAGCATGTAAAATCTCTAATGGAAAGGTCTGTGTGGTGTCTAGTGAACTCATGTCACGGGAAAACCTGCCTTAATATATTTGTCAGCATCATTTATGCAATGTCATCATGGATGTCTGCAGTGGTGAATTCGTGCATTCTGATTTTTCACACCAAACGGATTTTTTTCTGTGCACAAATTATTGAATGCACTGAAACTGGTCTTTGTACACTGTCAAGCTGTTTTGTACAGTAAAATAAAGTTTAATTCAATACACTCTCTGTTCTAAATTAATACATGACAGAAATCTAGATCAATTAATCAAATATATAAGCATTTACATAAATAAAACAAATTATTTGCATTTTAAATTAATAAATATCTACAGTAAACCTCAGTTTGTGTCTCAGAAAAGGTGAAAGCACGCATTTGGCAATTCGTTTTTTTTTTTGTAAATGCACTAATAATCAATAAATAAAACGACTGTTTAAAATGTAAAATATAAAGTTTTTCGAATAAAATATTTTGGGAAACTACATTTTAACATTTAAAATAATAAAAATAAACATTCAATACAGTTCATAAAACATCTGAGGTTCAGAAAAGAGAAAACATTTACAGAGGACAAAGGAATCCCTGAAAACACCAAACCCTTCTCGTGCATTAGTTTATAGGCCTATATGCGACACATTGGCCAAGGTTAATTGTAAAATGAGATGTTCTTGAGATGTTATTCAGGACTGGGTTCAGGGGAGTAAAGGTTTGAGTCTCTCGTGTCTCCGAGTTCAGCAGTGAGCTGGACGCGGGCCAAACAGCGACAGACTGCGGATCAGGATCCCGAAATCTGCTGCTATCCCCCCGCGAATGTGTATTGTCATCCCGGGGAAAAGACGTGACAGCATTTGTGACACGTAGGTTATAAAGAACCTGGGTTAAAAATACATTAAAGTCACATTTTTCAATACTTAAAGGGATAGTTTACCCAAAATTGAACATTCTTTCATGATGAAGTCCGACAATGCTTTACTAAACACTGTAAAAAAATGCTGGATTTAATTAATTTGTGTAGGGGCAACATGAAAAAATCAGGTTAACTTATTAGTTTATACAAATTTAAGTATATTGAACATAAAAAAACCGAAGAATTGTATTGTTTCAGCTCATTTTCAATAAGTAGTTTGACAAACAATGTTTTTTAGTGAACCTAATTGACATGCGCTCTTCTGCAAAAGAAGATACTTTGAAGAAAGATGTAGCCATTGACTTCTATTAAAAAAATTGTTTTTCTATATGGAAGTCGATGGTTACAGGTTTTCAGCATTCCTCAAAATATCTTATTTTCTGTTGAACAGAAAAAAAGAAACTCATAAAGGTTTGCAACTACCTGATGGTGAGTAAATTGTGAATAATTTTATCTATCTATCTATCTATCTATCTATCTATCTATCTATCTATCTATTTTTGTAATTAATTATTTTTTGTAAATTGCCCCTTAAATCTCAGCACGTGGTTTTGTTTTTGCTTGAAGTAGCTTTCATGCTGACCATGAGTTTGATTCAACTACAATGTCATATTGCTTTGAATTTGACCAAACAAACACAGCTATACACAGATTTTAGGTTTGCTTCGTATTTACTGACAGTTTTGACACAACACATTAATACCAAAAATATAAAGTATTCCTCCCCTCTATAGCCAAAGTAATTGGTTCCCTTTTTCGCTTTCACCGAAAGATTTTGCGGTAATGTTTAATTAGTCAGCATGTCGTCCTAAAACACCTAATGCTTTTGACAGATGCGAAAAATCAACCTGCACATTTACCGATTGAGATTTCTGATTTGCTTTGGGGATGTTGAGGTGTCAGAAAAAAACCCACAGTGGCGATATTTCACACAACTAGGAGAGATGCAGAACATATGCTACCCTAGAGACAAAGCTGTCAGGAGCGAACAGCTGAAAAATGAGCAGCAGCGGCACACTTCTCCGTGAGGCCGGTGGAAAGTTCTCACCGCGCGGCTTTCTTATACGTTGTTGATCGTTATATATATAGGTAAATTTAATGCGTGAGCACAGATACGCATTTGGGCCCTAAAGGGTTTACCCAAACCTGAACATTCTGTCGTTATAATTTTACAAATCATTCACTGTAAAAAAAAAATGCTGGGTTCCGCATAATTTCATGTTATCACAACACAAATCGATTAATTAACTTCAAAGTTTTAACAAATGTAAGTGAATTAAATAGAAAAAAAAGTAGTCCCCAAAAAAACCCTTAAGATGTACAGTGTTTTCTCAGCTCCATTTTAAATTAGTAGTTTGAACAAGCAGCAAGTATTTTTTTGAGTGTTCACTTGTTCTAATCCCTTTTGACTTTCTTTTGTAAAAAAAAAAAACACTATTTTGAAGAAAGCTAAAAAGTTTTACCTTTGACTTATATTTTCTCCTGCACTCTCAGAAATAAAAAGGTAAACAGTGGTACAAATAATGTTCATTAAGGAACAGTTTTGTACCTTTGTAAAAATTGTACCTTACAATATGGTACAGAAAAGACCTCTTATGATACTGCTCTGTACCAATTATGGTACAATTGGAATGAAGGTACACAATTGTTCTCACAAAAAAGGTACATAAGTGTTGGACAACTCAGACAACATCGATATTACAGGAAAGGCAAAGTGATTTTTTGAATAATTTCCATATTAAAACATCAATCATTTAAAGACACTCATAAACATTAAATATTAAGTTCAATAATAAAAAAACTAGGTATTGTAAACTAAGGCATTTTTAATAAACATGTGGTAAGCATTTCCTGATAAATACAGTTTCATTATTGATATTTGCACTGTTTGGCGTTTGCTTTCCAATAAGCTTGTGAGCAGGCAAAAGTCCTGCATATTTGCAAAATGTTCATGTCGACATTTTAGTATTGTAAAGCTAATCAAACATTGTGCATATCTTGTTACTTTTACATTATAATCTTTCTATTTTAAAATAAATTAAATGAACTGTTAGATGGATTTTATTCTAATAAACAAAACGTTCGGTGGTTCATTCCGCTGTGGCAACCCCTGATTAATAAAGGGACTAAGCTGAAAAGAAAATGAATGAATGAAATTAAAATTTCTTTTAAAGTGACAGACCACAAAGTTACAGTTAGGGAGCCTATTTGAGCACACTTTGCATCTAATATTATTAATATCATTGACTCTATAAGGAACTGAGACATTTAAATGTTTAAAACTGATTTCAGAAC
The DNA here is from genome assembly GCF_052040795.2 of Danio rerio. Taxonomy (NCBI): domain Eukaryota; kingdom Metazoa; phylum Chordata; class Actinopteri; order Cypriniformes; family Danionidae; genus Danio; species Danio rerio. The sequence continues at coordinate 35,796,740 of NC_141044.1, forward strand.
AGAGGTAAAGTTGGTTTTATATTCACACATTCTGACTTTCCCCTTAATAGTATTATTTGCAAATTCTAAATAGTGAAATCATATTAGCAGCCCATGACTATCAAGTATAACATTGTTCACAGTCAAATAAACAGTGTTAATGTTGTTTTCAAGCCACACTTGCATGCTAAATCCAATCAAATATTCAAAGAAACATAGAGACTTCTAAATGAACGAATGTGTATATAAAAACAACTTTACCTCTATCCCTCCTGGACTGAGTTTGAGCACCCTTGGTTTAAACAATAACAAAAAGGAAAATGCAGTATTTAACAATTGTTTTGGCCAACAAGTAGACTACAGAAGCCTATTAATTATAAAAATGAGAGGGAAAAAAACGACGAATATAGTCTATTGATATAAATGGCATTAAAATAACCAAAGTTTATAAAAAGGACTCTCATGCATGTAATATGTGGCTTGGAGAAATTACATTTGGAGGGAATTAGCTACTGTTTGAAATAAAACTTGAGCAATTTGACAAAATCTGGCATCCTTTAATTCTGTTACCTTGACAAGAACCCTGTGGACTAATGTATAACTTGTGTGTAAGGTTTTTATTTTGAATTTTCATCATACTCTGCAGTTTAAAGGTCTTTGTAAACAAGTCTTTTGAGGGATGATGGCTTGTGCTGTGGGTGAGTTTATTTTAATTTATTTATTTTCTATTTCTTTGCACATATAATATTTGGACTGATAATCCTTTTTCCTAAATCTTTGTCTTCAATAAAAACTTATTTGACAAACCAAACAACAATAACCAACAAGAATGAACAATTCTAGGCTTGCCTAAATGTACAGCAGCTAGTTATTTAGACCATTACAATGTGGTCATGTCATTGACCCATGAACATTTCCTGCGGGTTGTCAAACTATTTCATAACTGTAAGAAGAGGCAATTCAATCCTAGCTTAATGTTAGCTGTTTTAACATTATTTATCAATATGTGGCTTATTTTGGACTCTTGGAAGCTATAGAAATTAAAAATGTAAAACAGGAAATACATTGAGACCATTGTTTTTGTTTACATCCTTTAACATAGTCTATAGCCTATCCATAGCTTCAATCTACTGCCCATTGTTAGTGAGCATCATTCAAAACTATATGCTCTGTGGGCGTCTATGAATTGCATACCTCTCATTTGAATAGCTGAAATAAATACGGTGTGTTAGTTGTATGGAAGAGCATATGGTATACAGATGCATGTGGGTGGGTGTATGTGAGTGTACATGCGAGTTTGTGGGCGGATGTTTGTATGCGTGTGGATGGATAGTGCGTGGTAACTACTACATAACCACGTTCACGTTTACCTACTCATAGCTGTTGTCCATGTGATGCTCCATTCTGTGTTCTTCTAATGTCAACCCTTCTGTTCACATCCACATCCTGCCATTGAAGGATGAGTCAGAAATATTAGCAGCAAATACAAACACAGTCTGCCCAGGAGCTCGAGTAAAGCTGAATGATCAGTATAGGTCGAACTGTTTATAAACGACTATGTGTCATTATTAAGAATGGATGTGTCTTGAAATTAAAGTTACAGGAAAGGTTCATGTTTCTTGTACCACACCATGTGACTTTTGGATCTCTAGCGGTTGAAACAAAGTCTCCAGCGGAGGAATATTGTTTTATAAGTAGGTTGTGATTAGGCTCCGCTATACTACGCGGATGATAAATAGGTTTTTTTTTCCGACATTAAAACTCTAACAATAACAAAATCTAGGCATATAACTGAAAATATAAGCAGGTAAGCAACTTTAATTTACAAGTAGTTTTGATATGTTGGTTTGGTTTAGATGTGTTAAAAGCCTGTGTAGCCATTAGTCATAACGATTGGTATCTATTATGATGTTTAATTAGGCACTATGTTTTTTGCCTTTGTACTCATATCAAATAGGCTACTAGGGTAAAACTGTGTAAAAATGTCTTTTAAAATCTTGGCTTAGCTGTGTAAAAACGTTTTTTATTTGGCTTAGCTTTTGAAAAACAGGCCAGAGTTTAGAAATTGGCATTTTTACCATGTTTTGTGTAGTGCAAACTGTTAATTATGGAGATGTGTTGTTTCAATTTTGTTTGTAAGATTTTTTCTTCAAGGTTAATTTTTTTGTGGCCTCAAGCTACAAAACCTGCCGTTGCATAGTAGTTTAGGCTTGTAATCCAGGGATGTTCAAACTCGGTCCTGGAGGGCCGGTGTCCTGCATTTTAGTTCCAACTTGCTTCAACACACCTGCCTGGAAGTTTCTAGTATACCTAGAAAGAGCTTGATTAGCTGGTTCAGGTGTGTTTCATTGGGGTTGGAACTAAAATATGTAGGACACCGGCCCCCCGGGACCGAGTTTGGACACCCCTGATGTAATCCATAGGTCTCAAACTCAATTCCTGAAGGGCCGCAGCTCTGCACAGTTTTGCTCCAACCCTATCAAACACAGCTGATCCAAATAATGGAGGCGTTCAAAAGAGTCATAAACACCTTCGTTAGTTGGATCAGCTGTGTTTGATCTGGGTTGGAGCAAAACTGTGCAGAGCTGCGTCCTCCAGGAATTGAGTTTGAGACCTATAGATTACATCATAAAGGAAGCTCGAGCTGAGACCTGTGATGTAATCTATTATAGATGACTGAACTAAATAATTTTGGCTTTACACTGACAACCTGAACAGCTTTTTTTTTATTAGTCGAACATAGTATTTTAATTTTCAATGAAGTTTTAGGTACTTTGAATAAGTAACTGGGGTGACACGGTGGCTCAATGAATTGCACAGTCACATCACAGCAAGAAGGTCACTGGTTCGAGTACCGACTGGGCCAGTTCGCGCTTCTGTGTGGAGTTTGCTTGTTTTCCTCGTTTTGGTGTGGGTTTTATCTAGGTGCTTCGGTTTTCAGTCCAAAGACATGCGCTATAGGTGAATTTAATAAACTAATTTGATTGTTGTGTATGGGTGTTTTCCAGTTCTGGATTGCAGCTGTAAGGGCATCTGTTGCGTAAAACATATGCTGAAATAGTTGGTGGTTCATTTCACTGTGACAACAACTCAAATAGAGACTAAGCCAAAGGAAAAGAAATGAATACATTTGCCTTTGTTTGAATTAACACCATGAACTGAAATTAGTCTACTTCTTTCACATAATGTTTATCATCTATGGCAAGTGTGGATATTCAACAGCCTATGTAACAAATAAGTAGGTTAGGATTAGGTTAAGTTGACGTATAAACACAGTTATACCAAAGTATACTTTAGCACAGTGATTTTCAACCACGTTCCTGGAGGACCACCAGCTCTACACATTTTTAATGTCTCCTCAACCAAATTCTCCTGATTCAGATCATGAGCTCATTAGCAGGGACTGAAAGACCTGTAATGGGTGTGGGAGACAAAGAAGACATCCAAAACATGCAACAGGCTCATTCTGATTACGTACCCCTGTATACATTTCTGGAGAGCGCCAAATATGTCCCAGGGGGTATGTTTTTTTTGCAGATTTTTTGTTTTCGTGAATCCACCAGAGGCCACTGTGTATGCTTTTTGAGATCTCAAATTTCTTTCCCGAGTGCCATTCACGCCTGTTGTTCTTGTGTAAATCCACCAGAGGCGCTGTCGACTGACTGACTGATTGACTGACCGATCACCCCAACCACCCCCTTCCTTAAACCCAACCCATAGTGTTTTCAAAGGCACAGATTGACCGGTGACCACCCACTTTTATAAACCCAACCGACAGCGTTTTTTAAAAGCAATCCAGAACAAGAAAAGCCCTCACCTGATTTTTACCACATTTTCAGATTTTACCACATTCTCACCCTGTTATTTACTTGTTTATTTACTTTTTTGGCTTTTGTTTTTGTCTTACTTTCTAGAACTGTTCTTCACCGGACTCGAACCCTGTCGTCATGAACAACTCCTCTCTGCATCTCAAATCCTCTGATATACGCGGCAAGCCACTGGACAAACTGGTAACAGTGGTAAATCCACCCACACAGAGGTAAGCAGTCACCTGGTAAGTGTGAAAAGTAACAGTGTCATACCACTCGGGAACGTTCGTTTCAAAGATGAAATGCAACCATACATTCTCTGCCTACATAATTTGTGATCTCTAGAAATGTATATAGGGTAACGTTTTCAGAATGAGCCTATGTTGAAAACATGCAATGTTGGTGGTCCTTCAGGAACATGGTTGAGAAACACTGCTTTAGCATACATTTGTGCTAGAGACATTCATTCTTATACAGTGTATGCGTCTTTTCTTTCCAAAATTATGACAATTTTTAATCCCATCATCATATACTTGTCATCACATATGCAGTGCTCAGCATATATGAGTACAACCCACTTTGAAAATGAACATATGTATCCATTTCTCAGTGAATATGGGTAATATATATTAGTGTGTTTACACAAAACATATTTATTTAGCAGATATATGTATTAAAATAACAGTTTAGCCACAGAATAATTTTAGAAATGGAAAGATAACACATTTAAATTCAAGCAAAATATTGCAAATATTTTTTACAAACTTCAGCATTTCAACACAATTGTATATATTTTTTGTTTCTCTTGATTTTTGCAATTTTATTCAATATTTTTGCCTAACATATACATTTGGGCTACTAATTTTTGAATCATTATTGTAAGTTATTTTATTAGATAAGCTCCAGATTTGGCTTCAGTAAAGACTAATGCATGTACACATATAGTATTGTAAAGCATCCTATAGAAAATCTTAATTTAAATGAGAGATTTAGGGGGGGTGCACTCATTTATGCTGAGCATTGTATCTATATTTTTTTACACCATTTTCAGCAGTTTGTTGATTTTTTTCTTCCTTCTGTTTCATTTCTGGCTTCAAAATAATGGTCTGGTTCAGTCTTGACACCTTTGCTTCATCCGAAATTGCATACACTCTTGAATGTCTACTTATTTTGAGAGAATAATTACTTTGCAACCAGAAAAAAAGTTACCTTTTGAATTCAGACTTAATTATTTTATCAAAGACAGTTTTTAAGCTACAATAAGTGTGCGATATTTGGATGCAGCCTTTTTCTGCAAACAACAAAACTACACCATCTGCCAGCAAGAATCATCTTTCACCATCGACAGCCATTGTCATAAATCCATCCAATCCATTTATATTCTGACTAAATACTTTACCCATACAAAATGTACTATCAAAATAACTCATATAAATGCTGCAAGCTTTTTCGTGATGACATTGTGATATTCTTTTGCTCTTGCACGTTTGTTATGGTTTATATTTTCCACTCAGGATAGTTGTGAAAGAAGAACTCATGCATATTCATCTGGTGCCGTCAGCCAATCTGCCTCGCCATGATGTTATTTTCATGTGGCTTCAGAGTCACATCAAGTGACTGGTTAAAAAAAATTACCTCGCAGCATGATGACGTGCTTTGAGATCAATGGGAATTAATTACAAGCTTTGTCCAGATAATATAGGTGTTCTGTTCGTGATATTTTAACAAACATAAACAAAGTGTACTTTATTAATTAGACGTTCCTGATCCTTGATGCGAGCTATTAAAGTGCAGGAATTTAGTTTCTGAGCTCATGCTAAACAAGCCATACAGATGTTGAGATCTCTGCCGGCGTGTTTCCGAGGGAGCTTGTTTGATTATAGTTGTTAATGAAGGTTCACTCGGTAACTCACACCTGAGAGCCTCAGAGACAGTTTCTGGAATGAATTGCTTGTTAATAATATCGGTAATTAGGAATGAACAATGTAGAGCCGCTGCGATGTTGATTTATCTGCGCAAGGCCCCTATAACAGAGTGTTGTCATACGTTAGTCCCAATCCTGCTCGCTCTCTCCAACTCGTTCCCAAAAAATCTCCACAAAGTCTTGGGTCGCAGATGGTGTGGGAGACAGAATTTTCCTAATAATCTTTCTTTCATTTTTTTTTTTCCGCGCGAGCGCTGGTGGCTTAGGGATTTCTCATTTTAATTAGAGGGTTTAAGGAGATAAACCCCTTTGAAAACCATGTCCTGCGAGAGGAGGTGCAGGTGATCCTCCCCACAGAAGCAACCACATCGTCAGCCAGCAGCTCATTTGCATATTAGATTGGTGTCAGTTTGGCACCCATCCTGGCTGAGATGAACGCCCCTATTTCTAGACTTGGCATGGTGCGCGCGTATTCTGGCACTGGAGGCGAATGTGTTTTCAGTATGAAGGTTTCGGGGTACTTGATCTCTCTGTTATTATACGGCTCTTACATTTGACCCAGGAGCTTAACTTAAGCTAACAGATACTCACTGAGCATTTCTTGCTCGTTTTTTTTGTTTGTGTGTGTGTGTGTTGGGAATTTTTCAGGTATGTTTGACTTTCAAATTCAACCTGATCACGAACAGTCGCATTTGAGTTTCATCTAAAGCTGATTTTCAGCTAGTTGGCAAAGAGCGTGACACCAAGAGGCCCTGGAGCTCATCAATCCAGTAGGTCGTTAATGTGAATTTCAAAACCTAGTATTAAAAATGTATGAACTATTCCCATTTGGACAAATTACATGAAGTTTGTCTGAAGTAGATGTTGGCTAATCACAGGCACATTTAGCAGCCATTAAAACCCAATGTTGGACAGTAAAGTCATTTGTATTCGGTGTTAAATCGAGACGAGTGGAAAGAAGTTAATGACTATTTCTGATAAATGTCTTTAGGTTGGACGCTTAAAGCACATTTGAGCATGAAGATCAATTGAGAGCCACATTTTAAATGGATCAGAATGTACTTTTGGGGCCTATGAGTTCTGAGATGCTAAAATGAGACGGTTCAGTCGAGAAAATGGAATTTACTGGTGCGATACGCCACAGAATTTGTTTTTTTTATATACAGTATAAACAAATCAAAAGTAGGACTGTTATTGTGTAATATACACAAACGCTTAAAGGTCCTATTAAATTGAAATAAAGTGTTTTAGATCTTAGTATCAGTATTGTTAGTTTTTAGGATATCAATAAGCTAGTGTGCTCCAAAACAGTGAGAAAATTCGTGTTTAGAAGATATAGAAGTGATATAAACATGTAAAGGTTAGTTTGCTCCTTCCGCCTAAATGAATCAATGTTTTTTATTGAAGTCACCTCATACTTCAGTTTCTCATTAAATTGTGACCAATCAAATGCTCTCTAGTATCTGACATATCCCACCCCCTTCAAGACGCTTCACTGTTTTTCTCTTAGGGCTTATTATCCGGTCTCTGTCGCAATCTTGTGGATGTACATCGTCAACCGTCTTTGTTCAAAAACAGGCTAATGACTGCCAACACGCTGTCTGTCAGAAATTATAAATAATTTAAAATAGGCATTGTCCTTATAAATAAACTGCATAGTTTTTAATCTAAACAACTACAAAAAGCCTCAAAAGAACATTATGTTGCCCAACAGCAGCAATATTTGTCAAACTGTAGTGTCCTCTGCTTAATGTTGTATGTGGGCGGTACAAACGCTGTTATTAGCAGAATATCGCACGGCTATCTGTCAATCAGATTCAAGAACCAGACAGATCAGTTGGGTATATATATATACACATATATATATATGTTTTTTTTTTTGTGTGTGTTTTTTTTTACAATAATAGTATGGAAATTCTTTAATATAGGGACCAATTCTCACAAGTACACTGCAAAAATGCTTTTCTTACTTAGATTTTTCGACTTATTTCCAGTCCAAATATCTAAAAACTCTTAAATCAAGAAGAATTTTCTAGACAAGCAAAACATACTGTCTTGTTTTAAGACATAATATCCCAATATTAAGGGAGTTTTTCCTTAAAACAAGCAAAATAATCTGCCAATGGGGTAAGCAAAATAATCTTATGTCAAAAGGAAAAACAAGATTAATTTGCTTACCCCATTGGCAGATTATTTTGCTTGTTTCAAGGGAAAACTCTCTTAATATTGGGATATTATTTCTGAAAACAAGACAATATATTTTGCTTGCCTAGAAAATGTTTCTTGATATAAGAATGTTTAGATATTTGGACTAGAAATAAGACAAAAAATCTACTTAAGAAAAGCATTTTTTGCAGTGTAGTTTCTAATTTGCATGCTTATTATTGACATGTTGACCATTTATAAATAAAATTCGTTATCCAGTAATGGGTTGCAGCTGAAAGGGTATCCGCTGTGTAAAACTGATGAATAAAGGGACTTAAGGCTGATTTATACTTATGCGTCAAGCGCACGCATATGCTACGGCCCAGCCTACGCGTTGACACGTAGCCCTCGCCGTGGCCGTCGCTGAAGTGCACCTCTCAAAAAGTGTAACTATACGTCGCAACGAAGCATAGCACAGGCTCCGTGATTGTTGGTAGGCTTGGTAGCGCTGATGAGTGTGGGCGGAGGTGAAAGCCACGCGAGCCTGATGCAGCAGGTGTTTACAAGTGTTCCCGTGAAGGAGCTCCGGATGGAAACTGTTGTTTTGTGTATACCTTATAATTAAAGTTATTGCATGTCTGCCAATTCCAGCCTCAAAATGAGCAAGTTTGAGCCACTTGTACACTCAGCTAGCGTTCAGACAAAACAAACACCAGCGAAGAAACTCGACACAGAGGAACATAAACATCTACTGCCAGCTAGCGTTTCGGAAGTGTTATTGCAGAGCAACAGAAACAGGGCACAGAAGTATAAATGCTTGGCTATGTGCATTATATGCGCTGTGGGTCACGCCGATCACCTGACGCAGAAGTATAAACCAGGCTTGAGCCAAAGGAAAATAAGGAAATAAATATAATGCACATATTAATGCTGCATGAAGGCTCCAATCCTACCATATACCTTCACTTGATAACATCACAGTCGTAGAAACAATAATCATAAATAAATCGCTTTTTGGAGGAATAATTTAAAAGAAAAATAGATATATTTCATTTGAAGTTCCCAACATGTATTTGTATACAAGTACAAAAAGTATATACATTATAATTGTATTTGTTTTAGACACGTTTGACCCATAAATCCTATGTTTAGCACAGATGGTATTATTTTGTAACTGTTTTGAATCTATCCAGAATTTTGTTCTGAGCATTTTCAGGCCCCCAAAGTGCCATTGCCATTTAAATGAATGGACAAAGCATTGACAATGTTTAATACTTGACAATGATAAATGCCAATAATTGTGACGAGTGGAGTAATACAGATATTTATTCATTGAACTGTAATTTTCCCACTTAAAACACTGTGGAATAATTTCAGCCTATGTGAATTTAGTCGCATAAACTGTGATTGAAATGCCTTTTCTTTAAATGTTCAAAAAAAGCAGCATAGGTGATTGAGTAAAGAATGCATGTGTGTGAGTGTTTGTCTGTGTGTGTTAGCTCGTGACAGTGTGTGTCTTAGCAAAATGGCACAGACACAAGGACCAAATGGTCTCTTGGCACCAGAATCAGTGCCATAAATTATCACTGCAGTTAATGGTGAAGAAGATTTCAGGCGAAAATCTCTCTTTCTGAGCCCACAAAGGCACGATGCGTCCACACTTCTACATAATGACCGAATTACACCCCAAAAATACCCAGAGGAGTTTAATTTTACTGTAGTTTTTATGTATGTCATAATAGTTATTCTATATTGAACAGTCAAATATTCTAAAAAATATATATTGTAGAATTGTGAAATGTTAATAATCGGCCAAATGCCACACAGTCTGTCTTCTGAACTTTCCCAGTGTCACTATTACCCAAGATCACCGTAAATCAGGCTTTATTAATATGTGTAGTTTTTTTTAATTTTTAATAATTATTTATTCTATATGCAACACTTTTTTTTTTCTTTCCTTTTTTGTGGATCAAAGTCATTTCAATGATTTGATTCATAAACAAATGATTTGTACAATGGGGTTATTTTTGCGAATCAAATATGCAAATAATAAAATCATAAACAAATGACTTATTCAAACTGTTATCAATTTAACATTAATATGATTTGACACTCTAACAAATGATTTCTATTACAGTTTTTTAACCAACGTCATACATGTAAAAGTAATGTTAAGGCAATAATGAGCTGATTCATTAATTTGAATCAGAAATTTAACACTGCCAGTATTGCACAATCCACAAAACATGAGCCAATTCTTAATCATGAATCACGCAACAATAGTTTGACTCAGAATGCAAATGATTTGTATGTTCCAGTTCTTTTTGTGAATCAAAAACATACAAGTAATAAAACCTCAAACAAATGACTCGTGAACTGCTTCTTTTAATGAGTCACAAGCATGATTTGACTCTCAAGCAAAATGTTTTTTTTTTTTATCAAAGTGACACATATGATCTACACTGCTTAACAAAAGTCTTGTCGTTGATCCCAATTATAAGAGCAATAAATAATAGCTTGACTTCTTGTTGATCATTTGGAAATGTGGCAGAAGTTAGTTTTTTTATTTTTTATAAATCATCTGTTGAACTGCATCCCAATCATCATGACTACTGTAGCAAACCTATTGGAACTCGCATGGACCTAAGATTCTCAGAGAAATCAGTCAAGCTTGGTGAAGGGAAAATCATGGTTTGGGGTTACGTTCAGAATAAGGGCGTGCGAGAGATCTGCAGAGTGGATGGCAACATCAACAACCTGAGGTATCAAGACATTTGTGCATTACAAACCACAGGAGAGGGCAAATTCTTCAGGCCTAATCTAGAGGCCTTTGATACCAAATGATCAACTAGAAGTCCAGTTAATATTTTTTGTTTCTAAAACTTGGATAGACGACAAGACATTTGTCAGGTAGTGTATAAGTAATGTTAGAGCTATTATGAGCAATATTTAACACAACCAGCACGATTCCTGAAACATGAGTCAATTCTTTACCATGAGTCGTACAAATGTGTTTGACTCTTTTTGTGTATTAAAAACATACAAATAATTAGAATATCAATTTTGTCAAATAAATGACTTGTATGAAGTGGTTCTTTTGGCAAATCAAAAATATGATTTGTACATGATTTGACTCCCAAACTAATGATTTCTATATAATTTTTGTTTTTATTTTTAAATCAAAATCATACATCTGAAGTATAAATATTTTCAAGGCAATTTTTGAGTTTATTCATTTACTTGACTTGAAAAACAGCATAACCAGTGTGGCATGATAGCCGAATCATGAGTTGATTCTTTTTCATGAATCCCTCTCAGTTTGACTCAGAAAGCAAATGATGTGTGTGATCCAGCTCTTAAATCAAAAACAGAAAATCATTTAACCGTCAAGCAAATGATTTGCATCTTCAGTTTCTTTTTGTGGATTAATAAACTACAACATGCATACAAATAGTGTAATGTAGTTAATTAAGGCCTGGTTCATTTAATTTACCTGAGTTGAATTAAGTGAACTGAGTTATTGTACAGTATAACTCCACAGAAATGCAAGTCATTTTAAAAGCAAAAAACTGAAAAAATATTTTTAACAGATTTTCAGGGTTTCTTTTTCTGTTAACTCAGTTTGGTCAACAATATTTTTGCTGCTTGTTCAAACAAGGGGAGTGCTGGAACAAAAAAAACAATTTTTATGTCCACCTTATTTTAAAAGATAATGTTTTAGACAGAAATATATATTTGCTGTGGTTACTAACTCACAACAGTGCACTACCAAAATCAGACGTCATTTTGTATCACTGAAGAACAACTCCAATATGTTCATCACTTTAAACAAAAGTTGCACGTTGGTGCTTTTGACCCCATCAGCAGGGATGAAAGTAACAAACGGGTGGCAACACAACAATATTTGCTAGATTTACTGGTTTAATCTTGCTTATTTTAAATATATCTGATTAAGACCTTGTTATTATTCACTGCAAACATATTTTGTCCTTCATTTTTGCAAAAAAATATTTAAAAAATTTTTAAGTAAGTGTTATATATTTAAATTTTCACGTTCATCAGATGTTTTAAAAGCAACCCAACAAAGCAAAATGTTAACATTTTCTAAAATTTTTTTACATTTTTGTTTTGTTATTATCAGAAATATCCATACATTTTTTTAAACATCTGAATCCAAACACTGCAAACTCTAATGTGAAAATTAAAAATAAGGTATGGCCATTAGCAGTGGGACATAAATAACAGTGTTACTTTTAACCCCAGGATCTCTTGCCATTTAAACCTGATTTACTTTTAAACTGAAAAACTTATTTTAAACACAAGAACGTGTTATTGCACTAAATAACCTGTCGATTGATCATTAGTGTGACGCATGAAAAGAGAAACAAAACTTGTAATAAGGATAAAAATTTACTTTTTCCACTTAAAAACAGAAATTTGGAGCTATATGCGATACACGTTCTCGAAATTAGCTAATATTTGGCCCCTTCCTTAAGGCTTACATGCAGAATGTGCTATAACCTGGAAATCAATGTTTTAGGGCTTCGAGAAAATTGCTTTGTTATTTTCGTCCCACGTTACTTTAGTCCCCGCTCTACTTATTTAAAATACCTGAAACAACACAATTCTGGGAAACTTCATTTTTTTATGTTGAATCCACTTAAATTTGTTATGTTAACTTATTTGATTTGTGTTGAGACAACATAAATGTATTACTGTGTGGAACTCCTCATGTTTTACAGTGAAGTACTGATTACAAATGATTTCAACACAATTCCTTTTTGATGTCCCTACACAAATCAATTAAGTCAACTTAATTGTTTTAACGAATTTAAGTGGATTCAACACAAAACAATTAGGTTGTTTTAAAAAACAAATAAGTAGTTTAAAAATAAGTAGTGTAAAAATAAAAATAAGTAGTTTAAAAATAAAAATGAGTAGTTTAAAAATAAAAATAAGTAGTTTAAAAAAATGAGTAGTTTAAAAATAAAAATGAGTAGTTAAAAAATAAAAATGAGTAGTTTAAAAATAAAAATGAGTAGTTTAAAAATAAAAATGAGTAGTTTAAAAATAAAAATGAGTAGTTTAAAAATAAAAATGAGTAGTTTAAAAATAAAAATGAGTAGTTTAAAAATAAAAATAAGTAGTTTAAAAATAAAAATAAGTAGTTTAAAAATAAAAATGAGTAGTTTAAAATCCTTTTTGAGATGTAACTTTAATCAGCAGGCATCACCCATATAAAAGGACACTTTGAGCAACACAAACAAGAGCTTTTACTCAAATTAGAGCAATATGATGGAGTGTCATTACAATAAAAGTACAATTGTATTTTTCAAGCATGAGTGATTCAAACACATTTCCACTGTCAGAGCATCATGAATCAACCACACATTTCTCTTTGCCTTATTGTGCCATTTCTAGCCCGTGAAATGAAAACAGCGTCGCCTCAGCGTAATGAAGTGAAGCATAGCTTTAAGCAAGGGTGCTTTCATATCGGCTTTAACAAAACATTTTCGGATTCCATCAAAGTGGCAAAAAAGTGTGAGAGGATTATAAAAAAAAAAACATGGTGAGCCATAAACAGGCAGGCAGGTGTTGATGATGCAAATGAATCAGATGACAGATGGTTAGCGACTCCATCACTCACTGTGTGGATAATGGATAGAGGTAATCAAATCCCTCTGTGAATTTGGGACTTTCTTCAGAACTTTCTCCGTCTATATCACCATCAAACACTTCCTGAGCTGTGCGGCTCCACTGGAGGGAGGAATCAGCATGGTGGAAACCATCTAAACAGGCACTTTTACCATAAATGTTCTGTGCCATTGCCTTCAGGTGTCAACCTTTGTGACAATTCACAGAAATTATAATGACGGTAAATCACCATGAGCACAAATCCTGTCAGAAAATCCATGAATACATGCTAAACACAATCATCATTAAAAAAACAACAACCAAAAAAGCACACTAATACTAAAAAGGTTAGACTTTAAGTTTTAACCACTTACATCAAAAAAATAAGTACAATGTTATTGTGTTCATATTGTATTGGGATATGGGTTAGAGACAAATTTGGTATTATGGGTATGTGAAGGTGTAGGGATGAAAAAACAATGATAATGTAACTGTAACTGTTAATTATAATTACAGATGTAATTACATGCATATAGTTTTAAAATATAAGTAGAATGTATGTACATCATGTATGAATATAGTAAGTTACATTATTAATATAAATAAATGTGCATGTGACCTACAATAATATGTAACCCTAAATAACCCATTTCACAACTCCCCACAGTTGAATTTTACCATTTTTTTTAATCCATTCAGCCTATCTCCATGTCTCCACTTTCCACTTTTAGCTTAGCTTAGCATAGATCATTGAATCAGATTAGACCATTAGCATCTCAGAAAAAAAAATAATCAAAAGATTTTTGATGTCTTTCTTATTTAAAGCTTGGCACTTCTTTAGTTACATTGTGTCTAAAGGTATATTTATAATAAGTTTCTATTTTCTAGGCCAGGGTTTCACAAACATTTCAGTTCGTGATCCCCAAGAACAATGCCGGTGACTCGCGACTCCCAATTTCATCTGAGGGGTTATAGACATATAATCCTTGCACACAATGACGCACACATACCAATAGGTCCAAGTCTATTCATCATTTAATTTTGGAGAACGCCACTCGGAGACCATTTTCCATGTTCACTTCTGGCCTGTATTTAACTTCATTGTATGTGAATGCCATAAAGGTGTCAGAAAGTTGAAGCTGGTGCCATAAAATCAATGTGCTGCATCTTACGTTCTGTCTTTAATATAACATAATCAACCCAGGGGTCACAAAAAAAAATGAAAATAAATTTGAAAGGCTGATGCCTTTTTATTTGCATGTTGTTAACATGTTAACAGTGCTACTATTAACTACTATTTTGTTCTTCAGTAGGTTATGGATAGAAAATGGTAATTCTAATAGTTTAATAAAATTAATTAAATTCTTGGAAATCGCCAAGCGACCCCTCATTGTCCCACAACTCCCACTTTGGCCACCACTGTTTTAGGCTGATATCCTATTTAATGATTTATGCTATGCTAAGCTAAGTTAAAAGTGCTCCCGCCAGATCCACAGATTGTCTAAATGGATTCAAAAGTGTTAAAACTCAACTGTTTAACTTTAGGTGACTTGTAAAATAAACCTATTTCCAAAATAGATGATTGTTTCTTTGACAAGATGCCATCAAGATGTCCTCCATGAAAAATATTCACATTATTTTTAGCGTACTAGCGCATCCATTTGAATCTTTTTGGCTCAAGACTACTAGTCTCATTCACTTCCATTGATTTTTAGACGTTAAAACAGCTCAGTCTGCTGCTTGATGTTGCAAACTGATATTTTCTTATAATACTATTCTGCTTTGTCTGTGTAATCATGCAAACACTAGTTTGTGGGGCAAGTAGTTTGACCATTTTCTGCCGTTTATTATTTCTAGTCATTTCTCCCATAGGCAGCTGAATCGTAAGTTCTAAAACAATCATAAAAACTAGCACACTTCCGCATTGAAGAATTAGGTCAGTAGCATTTCATTGTATAAACTAGAACCTAAAGTTCATTGATAAACTTTGATGTTGGCTTGAGAAAGTCAAACGTTTATGGCATTGTTAGGTGGTTGCTAAGCAGTTGCTAAATGGCAATGCTCGTGTACATGTTTGATCAAATGCTAATACTTAGTAGGCATTTCTAGCATATGTTATTGCATTTAGATAATCATTCATAGCATGTAGCTAATCGTTATTAGCACTTGGCTTCCATTATCATTGTTACCATGCATAGTACACAGGAAGTCCCATTTGCTAGCATGAGTCAAACCAGGGCCGGAGTGGGACTCTTTTTCAGCCCTGGAGTTTCAAGCCTCAGACCGGCCCACCTCAGTTCACTGACTATATTAAAATAAGGTTATTTCCAATTCAGTTTCTAATTACACTATCACGTCTTTTTTTTTTTTTTTTTTTTTGAGAAAACAGCTCTTTTAGAACTTCAAATGTTCAACAACCCTTAAAGTATTATGTCTTAACAATAAAAATGAAAAAAAAAATTGTTACTCAGACAAGGACCGAACCCAGGTTGGCCGCGTCACAATCTAAACATACTAACCACTGTACCACAACAGCTGTACGGTACATGGTGACTTACCTAGTTATATCATCAATAACCTGCAGGCTGCATCCTGCTCACGAAGCTACGAGAAAATAGATAAAAAGAGCAGAGCTGCGGTAAAATAATGAATAAGAAGGCTGTGGTCAAGTAAATAAATATTTTTTTTTTAAAAGTGTGACTGCTGAGAGCAACAGATTCTGGAACTAGGGACACCGGCCCTCGTGGCCAAAAAACGGACCGGCCCACCGGGAATTCTCCCGGTCCTCCCGATTAGCCAATCCGGGCCTGAGTCAAACAAGCCAATGCCCAGGTCCCTACTATGTTCTGATGTAGAGATATTGCTTTTTTTAAATGGTTGCTAGGTTATACTGTTTTATTGCTATGGGGACATTTGACAGGTAAGTGATGATGCATCAAAGCTTCTTGGCAATATGAGTGATCTAAACCAACCCCGATGTTTCTATGACAGTCTTTATGAGTGTCAAAAACTGGACTTGAACATTATGTATTCCTGGTGTTGGGTTGCGGCTGGAAGGGCATTCGCTGTGTAAAACAAATGCTGGATAAGTTGGCAGTTCATTCCGTTGTGGCGACCCCTGATTAATAAAGGGACTAAGGTAATGAACATTATGTAAAAATGGCTTGCTGTATTTTTTTGAAAATACAATGCTTAATAAGTGTGAAGGTGATAGAAAAAATCAAAAATGTTTAATTAAAATAGTTTAAGTCAAAAATGGCTTGCCCTTTTTGAGAAAAATAATGCTTAAAAATTATTTATTGGAAAACTATAAGTCTGATAAACCTTAAAGATATAGCAACAAAATCTACCGAATCTTAATACAGGTTTTGGCCAAATTTGGGGCTTGTATAATTTTTTATATGCTCGGATTATAAAAATTTAGTATTTAACATTTTTTATTAAAAAAAATTATAAGTCTTACAAGCATGAGGACATATAGCAACAATCTTGAATGCAGAAGGCACATTTTGACCTCATTTGGGCCTTGTGGCATGAACGGCCTAGGAGGAGATACGTTTGTTTTCAAGGACAGAGTAGCATAACAGTATGTTGGCTTTGTCAAGCCAACATAAAAAGAAGTTAATTGTATCAAAAAGCCCTTTGTGATTGCTCATCAAAATCAATCTTTTTGCACAAACCTTAAAAAACTTCTCAAATTCTCAAAAGTGTAAATTACTAACAATTACAAAGCCCCTGTCTCCTCACAATGCCATAAAACTTAATAAAAATGTCAGAAGCAGCTAAAAGTGACGTGCATTAGCACAACTCAGACTCGTCTCTCTCTATTTCTGATCCAGTACTTCATAAATCTGATGAATGAATCTTTAGGGAGAAACGCAGCCCTCTAGAATATGTCGAGCATATGTTACGTTCAGTGGAAACTGTTGTAAGATTGGTGATCAGGTTAGGCCTTTGGGTGATTTCTCTATTTCAGAGCAGCTCTAATGAACCTCTCAAACATGTCTGTTCGCTTCCTAATTGTTCCATATGCAAAGAAACGCGCTGTCTTAAATTTAAAATGACATGAAAATAATGAAATAAACCAATAAGCTGCCTTTTCTGCATTTTTCTTCAACTTGAACATTTGTTTGAAGCTTTTTAACTGCAGTTTTCAAGACTGTAAAGATTATGTGTTCAGCACATGCACGCTTTAAGGAATAGTTTCTCTAAAAAGTAAATCTTGCTATTTTTTTTAATCATCCTCAAGTTGTTTCAAATACATTTTTGTGGAAAAGCACACAGAGTTGCTGCTTAGCACACAGCTAAATTACTCAAATACATTATACCATCATAATGTAAAATCATACTGTAAAATCAACAAGTATAGAAAGAATTACAAAGAATGTAAACCCTAGAGATCAATGTAAACCCCAGTTCTGTGGGCGAAACTGCCTTGTTGCCAGAGCTCAGAGGAGAATGGCCAGACTAGTTTGAGCTGATAGAAAATCAACAGTAACTCAAATAACCACACGTTACAACCGAGATCTGCAGAAGAGCATCTCTGAACGCACAACACGTTGAACCTTGAGGCGGATGGGCTACAGCAGCAGAAGACAACTTCGGGTGCCACTCCTGTCAGCTAAGAACAGGAAACTGAGGCTACAATTCACACAGGCTCATCAAAATTGGACAAAAGAAGATTGGAAAAACGTTGCCTGATCTAATGAATCTCGATTTCTGCTGCAACATTTGGATGGAAGGGTCATAATTTGGCGTCAACAACATGAAAGCATGGATCCATCCTGCCTTTTATCAGTGGTTCAGGCTGGTGGTGGTGGTGTAAGGGTGTGGGGGATATTTTTTTGGCACACTTTGGGCCCATTAGTACCAATTGAGCATTGTGTCAACGCCACAGCCTACCTGAGTATTGTTGCTGACTATGTCCATCTCTTTATGACCACAGTGTACCCATTATCTCATGGTTACTTGAAGAATAAAGTGCCATGTCATAAAGCGTAAATCATCTCAGACTGGTTTCTTGAACATAACAATGAGTTCACTGTACTCAAATGGCCTCCACAGTCACTAGACTCAATCCAATAGAGCACCTTTGAGACGTGGGGGAACGGGAGATTCAGATCATGGACGTGCAGCTGACAAATCTGCAGCAACTGCGTGATTTCATCATGTCAATATGGATCAAAATCTCTGAGGAATATTTCCAGTTTCTTGTTGAATCTATGACATGAGGGATTGGGGCAGTTCTGAAGGCAAAAGGTGGTCCAACTCGGAACTATTAAGGTGTACCTAATAAAGTGGCCAATTAGTGTATAGGCTGAATGTAAAGAAACAAATTAAGTTGAACATTACTAAACTGATTGTTTATTGAGTCAATAAATTGTATGCAACCACTTACCTAAAAAAAAAAAAATAGCAAAACCCAGTGAATAGTTTTTTCATTGTATAGGCTCTACAATGCAAATCATTGCGCACGAAATCGTCTGCCAAGCACATGAATGTAAATGTAAATATAATCCAGTGAATAAAAGTGGCATGCTTGCATAATGCAGAAATATGCAGATACAAATAAAGCACTGTGTGTGTGTGTGTGTGTGTGTGTGTGTGTGTGTGTGTGTGTGTGTGTGTGTGTGTGTGTGTGTGTGTGTGTGTGTGTGTGTGTGTATGTTTGAGACGGGCTGGGTTGCAATGGTATCCTCAGGCCTGGTGCGGCAGTCTGTGCTGTTACACCTTGCTGCCTGTTAAGATTGCCCTGCAGAGACAGCGGGTAGCACAGTCTGCCAACCCTGGAGAACTGCGAGTCAGGGACGCCTGCCAACACAAAGCCCAGGAGAGAGAGAAAGGGCCGAGGGCACACACACACACACGCACACATGCACACTGCCTTCCTCTGGAGCTCATTACAGCAACATCTCAACACGATAGAGCAAAAGCGGGCTGCGCTTCTGCAAAAGCGTACAGCAGACGATCCTGCGTGCGTGCGCATTCAGAAATGTGCCACTTCTTTTATTTCTCATTTTGAGCTCTAAATAGCAGTAGATGGTAGAATGTAAATGAGATGGTTATTACGGCGACGTTCATCAAGCCAGGGCTGGAGAGACTTCAATAGCTTGATGAATATGCATGCAAATTTGTTAATTAAGTTAATTATTCTGCTGAAAATTCATTTGTCTTCCAAGGACCTTTTTTTTTTGCAATGATTTTAACATGTTTCTCTCATTAGTCATGCTCCATGCTATTTAAAAGCACTTTGGTCCACTTTTTAAAAGTTTTGACAAGTGTTGGAATGAGCACGGAGGACTAAAATAAAAATTTTATAAAGATTTATGTTTTAGATCTTGACTTTTTTTGGGAAAGGGGAAAATTTAAATGGTGAACTCTCTATTGGGTTCTATTATGTTTATTCATTTGCTTTTGAATGAGTATTTTGAGATATTTGAAGTAGTTTTTTTTTTTATTTGACAATTCAAACACCCTGAGATTAATTATGATTTTTAATTAAGGTTGTGGAAACACTCGTGGCAAAATAATACACTTTAAATACATTTAAAACGCTACAAAGATGCATTCATTACATTTGCGTAATGATATTTTAAGTCCTAATAGAATTGCTGCTTGAAATGTGTGCGGCTCATTAGAATCTGGAGGAAGTGGGATTATGTTGTTACATTAAGACTGTTTGATCAAGACAAATGTTTGTTTAGTCAATTAGGATATTTACAGTAGCCTGTGTTCTGCCTCTATGGAGGAAATGTCTTCATCAGTTAATTTGCATCAAATCACAAGCGAGTTGGGTTCAGATCTGATTAAAACACACATTTTATAAGCAATTATAAGCACTGCGCTTGAAAAAAAGAGCTTTATCTTTTAATTTCTTTGCAGATTTCTTTTAAATCTAAAATGTAGTACAATGTGAAATCAAAATAAGAACGTGAATGCATGTATATTATTTACAGATGCTTCTGTAACATGACTGATTTCATTTTTTAGTTATTGCCACCTTTTCCAAAGTCTATATATTCTATATAGATATATATTTACATATATCTATATAGTCTATATAAGGTAAGGCAAGTTTATTTATATAGCACATTCCATACACAGTAGTAATTCAAAGTGTTTTACGTAAACAGGAATAAAAGAGGCAAGTCGTCACCTTGGAATTACAAGGTTCAATCTGGGTTCTGAATGATTTTAAAATATTAAGCTTCAAAGTTTTCATAATAGCAAACATTACACTTTTTACAGTTCTCTTTCTTACATTAACATGCCAGAGACCCTAAATGTATACTACATGTAAATTATTAAAGGTTTCTTACGTTTGGAAATTGGAGTAAATAAACCACAGTAATTGCAGATAGAACCTTCTTAATCTGAAAAGTCATTTGCCACTTGGAATTATAAGATTCTGTCTGGCAGATCATCCATTCAAGCATTACTTATCAAGCAATACAATCAAAAAATATATATAATTTGGTGATGTAACAATATGTTGATGCTTGTGAAAGTGATCATTTTGCTTTCTGTAACATTTATTTCATGTTTTAGGATGAATATTGTTTCTTGTTCAAATTAATCATACAAGGCTGGGCTAAGTATTTTGTACAGTGCAGATGTTAATTTTATCTAATTAATATGTTAATATTTATTACATTTTATGCTTTATATGAATTATTGAATAACATTTATTGAATTATTTGCCTTATGAATTAAATTAAGTACTTGCCTTTCAAGGCTTATATTAAATTTAAAGACTTTAAAAGAAAACAGACAATGACCAAATGAGTTTAATTAACACTGAAAAGTGTTTCACTGACTATATATACACAAATAAAAATATTTCACATTTAATATATTACTTTTTAATATCTGTTTCTTTTTTCAAAAATGTCAAATTTAACATTTTATCTTAATGTCAAAAATGCTGCTAAATCATCACATTTACACACATCTTTTCAGTTTTTGTGGTTTCTTCTCAATTTTGTGTGGTGCAATATTTAGTCGACTCTGATTTTGTGTGTTTTTGTTTTGTTTTTGTCTTTTTGGGGTTTCCCGCTGTCAATGGAGCAGTCCGGCGAAATGCCAAAGAAAGCTGATCCTGATTGGTCCTCGTGCGTGCATTAAAAATGCTGATTGGCTTACAGAAAGAAACTTATAGAGGCAAGCTAGAGCTCGACTTTGTAGAAAAACCACTTTAGTTTTAAACAACTTGTAAACAACTTATAAAACAACATTAAAAAAATGTAAACAACTTGTATAAAAAAACACATAAATAAGTTGACATTTAAGAAGAATATGTCAATACCTCAATTTTGACAAAAATGTCAGATAGAACCTAATTCTAAGGTGACAAAGTATAAATAATATAAAAACAGATAAAAACATTGTAAAGACAGTTTTTCCATATTCCAAAACACCGGTGTATCATATTTTCCCATTTTACTCTGAGACTTCCCCTTTCTGGTGATCACACCCCTTCTGTGGACTTTTTTTGGTATAAACTATTGGATGTCTCCAACAGATTCGATTTTTCACCTAAGGTCGAAAAGTTAAGCCTTACAGCTCTAATTACCTGCCCCCCAATTTCAACTTCCTTCTAGAAGTAAATCGCACAGCCCCTAATTTCTACCCCCTCCTGGGAGTAGATCACTTTAGCTAGCCAAAAAGGTATTTATTTATATAAGACATAGCATAATCACAGACCTGATTTCACCAAGCAGGACATGTTTCTGTATTAACATCTATGTTGATCCTAGAACAACATTCCAATCAGCCAATTAGAATTAAGGGATATGTTTACAGTTTAGGTTTACGGTTAGGTTTATGCATTTCTATATGATTGTTATCTATTATTGCTGTCTGATTCTGGGAATAATTTACAGTTTAAGGTTGGGTTTAGGGGTTGGGAATAGGTATGGATTACATCTTCGAACAAAAATGATGTTCCAGGATCAACACAGATGTTAATTCAGGATCGCATAATATTGAAAATGAAGTGATAAAACTAGTAAACTAGTATACAGTATTTTTCCTATGGTACATTTGTCCCTACACAAGTTATTGACATTAGCAAGATTTATATAAAAAAAAAGCTTATACAGCAACTAATCAGCCCACAACCTCTATATTTCCAAAAATTTTAAAGCTATTTTATTGTTCAAACATCTTTCATAATCTCAAACAATCTACATTCATATACGAGTACAATTCTACAGTTTTAATTCTCTTTACTTTGAATGCAATGTTAAATGTTTTGATTTACCAGTGGGCAAATTGATGTCACGACATCAAATTGACATTGACTTCAAAAAACACATTCAAAATGCAAATCGAAATGAGTACTATGATGAAAAAGCCAACTTTAACTATTCATAGGGCACCTCGATGTCAAAACAACAGGAAAAAAAAACACGTTGAAAATGTAAACCGACTTGATGTCAAAACCTTGATGTCTATTTGACATCCACACCATGATGCAAATTTGACCACCAAATTATCTGAATTAATTCAAAATGAACACTGGATTTTGTATCCCTACAATGAATTTAAATCCACTGACATTCAACACTGACACCAAAACAGAAAAATTAAAAAATCGACTATAGGATAGTAGGCCTGTCACAATAATCACTGTATCGACTTATCGTGCAATACTTGGAGATAACCTCAATAATTTTTGCTACTGCAGTATATATTTACAAATTCACAAAAAAATTAAAGCCATTTTACAATGACATTGACACTACAGCGGTGTCAATGTTTATAATTGGGAATTTACCTAATAGGACATTTAATAATATATATTATAAGGGATTGTAAAAAAGGAAATTCTATTATCATTCACTCAGCCTCCACTTGATTCAATATGGTTTAAGTTTCTCTTTTTCTGTTGAAAACAAAGGAAAAATACACAAAAAATACTGAAAAAAACAGCCATTGACTTTCATAGTATTTTTGTTCCTGCTATGGCTGCTTTTTATCAACATTCTTCAAAATATGCTGTTTTGTGTTCAACAGAAGAAAGAAATTCATATACGTTTAGAAATGATAGAGTAAATAGTGAGGACATCTTCATCTGGGTGAACTATAAGTATATACAGTTGAAGTCAGAATCCAGCTCCCCTGAATTGTTAGCCCCCTGTTTATTACTGTTAATAGAAGAAAATATTTTTTAAACAAATTTCTAAACATAATAGTTTTAATAACTCATCTCTAATAACTGATTTATTAACTTTATAAATAAATATTTTTATTTATCTTTGCCACAGTAAATAATATTTTACTAGATATTTTAAGACACTTCTATACAGCTTAAAGGCTAGTTAATTAGGGTAACTAGGGATGTTAGGGTTATTAGGCAAGTTACTGTATAACGATGATTTGTTCTGTAGACTATCAGCAAAATATAGGTATTAATTTGCCAATAATTAATAAGGGGCTAATAATTTTGTCCTTAAATGTTTTTTTCTTTTATTTAATTTTCTTTTATTATTAAATTAAATAAAAAAACAAATAAGACTTTCTCCAGCAGAAAAATACTATCAGACCTACTGTGAAAATGTTTTTGCTCTGTTAAACATCATTTTAAAATAATTGAAATATTGGAAAATATTTAAAAAAGAAAAAAAAAGGGGGGTAATAATTCTGACTTCAACTGTATATTGCGATATGAATACAATTTCACTAGATGAGTAGAATAATTATTTGAAAAGAATTTATCATTTTAGACTGATTGGGATGATCCTCTATGGGAGTGCAAAAATATAATAAACAATCCACAAACAATTCAATAAAGAAAAAGATCAAATAAACTAAAGAGCTGCGTTTTATTGTTTTCCAAGGAGTCAGACTGTATTCAGGTAAACAGTAATTGAACAATCAAGTGCAAAAAATAATACTGCAGTCTTTGTTTTGTAAACATTCATTCATTCATTTTCCTTCGGCTTAGTCCCTTATGTATCCTGGGTCACCACAGCGGAATGAACCACCAACTATTCCAGTATATGTTTTACACAGCGGATGCCATTCCAGCCGCAACCCAGTACTGGGTAACACCCATACACTCTCGCATTCACACACACTCGAGTGATCATACACAAAGGCCTATTTTGTTTACCCAATTCACATATAGTGCTTGTCTTTGCTGGGGGGAACTGGAGCACCTGGAGGAAATCCACGCAAACCTTTTAATTTTTGCTAATTTGTCAAAGTTACAAACGGTACAATTTATTATGCCCAAATGCTTTTAAAATCCTCACACAGTCACATGGCTGAAAAAAAAAAACATTTGCCAAATGATAAATTCTAATCTCAACATTACAATCTCGTTATGTGACTATTCTAAATGATCACATTGCGATATCAATGCAGAAACATTGTGCAGCCCTATTACAATTGTCAATAATTCAAATGAACACAATTCAAACTCAGGTAGTTTTGCCATATTTTAAGCTCCATAACAATCAGATACTAACAAAGACTAAAGTTGAAGATCACTAAAAAAATATCCATGTTTGTCCTCGAATTAAAGCAGGCGTATGGTATTCAGCCCTGTCTGTAAGTCTGTCTGCGTGTTGTTACGTGCCTGTCTGACTGCATACGTCTGTGTATCTGTCAAGTTGTCTGTCTGCGTGCGACAGGAGGCTGTAAATCACTTGAAATCTCTCCGAAATGCAGCGAGCAGCTAGGCTTCTCTGTAGGGGGTCGTCATCGTCTCCCGTCTCAAAAACACACTCGCATACTGCAACAGACCGGCCCGACACGTACTGCAGCAACTGGCCAAAAACAGCCCGAGACACATGCACATTCCTCATGTATGGAAAAATGTTGAGGATGCACAGATTGTGGGGAAGCACATGAAAGCTCTCCAGTTCACAGATACTCGTTGCGTAACATGAAAAGCTGACATTGATGCACAGATGTCGGGGTGTAAGGTCCTTAAGTTTGGTTGTATATACACTTGTTTATTTAATCCTTGTGTTTTTACAAGCTTCGCATGTCTGCTGTTTAAAGTAATGTGCCTCTGCTGCTTCACAAGTTTTGAAATATAGATTTTTTACATACTTTTTTGAGTTGAACACTCTAGTGCATGTAATTATCTGCATTAAAAGGCTTTGTCTTCTTGGTTTATCTAATGGAGTTTGAGTAGAACAACATGAGTTGAGTTAATACAGTATATTTCTTTTAGCTGCTTGATTTTAGTGTCCTGATATCAGTTTTTCTTATATTAAATCTCTTATAAGATTAACACAAGCTCAAGATAATGTCAGCATTTTATTCTACAGCATAAACAAACGTAAATACATTGTTCAGTTTTTTTAAGCTTTTACATGTCAAGAAAAAGGCAGTTCATAGGGTTTTTAAGAAAATGTTTTTAGGAAATAAGCTCATTTTAAAACTCCCATAACCTTAACAGGTAAGCGGTACTATTGTTCAATAAATCCATCCAATCTCTAGGTATGACGGGAGTACTTTTAGCACTTTTAGCTTAGCATAAACCATTGAATCGGATTGGACCATTAGCATCTGACTCAAAAAATTACATGTTTTAAAGATTTTTCTAGCTTGAAGCTTCTTTAGTTGTATCATGCACTAAGACAGATGGAAAAGAGTTGCTATTTTCTCGACTGATTGGGAACTATACTCTTATTATGGTGTAATAATCAAGGATTATTGGTTGCCGTACCATGCTACTGCAGGTGAAAATTTTTTAATACTTGTGTTTTTCAAGATTTGCATTCTTTATTGCTTTACAAACTTTTGAAATTAGATTTTTTAGGTACTTTTTGTGCTTAACACTCTAGTGTAGAGAATTATCTACATTAAAGGGCTTAGTCTTCTTGTTTTTTTGTTTTTTTTTTAAATGGAAATTGAGTGAAACAACATGAGGTGAGTTAATACAATAGATTTCTTTTAGTTGCTTGATTTTAGTGTCCTGGTATCAGTGAGTTTTTTTAAATATTTTTTTTATTAAATCTCTTATATAAATCTCTTATATATAACACAAGCTCAAGACAATAATGTCAACATTTTATTCTATGGCATAAAAAAGTTAAATACATTATTCAGTTTTTTTAAGCTTTTATGTGTCAAGAAAAGGGCAGTTGTTAAGGTTTTTAGGGAAAGGTTTTTAGGAAATAAGCTCATTTTACAACTTCGATAAAGTTAACAGTTGAGTTGTACCATTTATAAATCAATTCGTCCAATCTCCCGGTATGACTGGAGCACTTTTAGCTTAGCTTAGCTTAGCATAAATCATTGAATCGCATTAGACCATTAGCATCTCACTCAACAATGTTTTGATGATTTTCCTAGCTTAAACCCTTGCATCATGCACTAAGACCGACGGAAAATGAAAAGTACCTATATTCTAGGCTGGCATGGCTAGGAACTATACTCTCATTATGGCGTAATAATCAAGGATATTTGCTGCTGTACCATGGCTGCAGCAGGTGAATATAGCTAATTACACAGAATCTGAAAATAGCTCTTACAAATGTCTCCAAGGTTGCAAGATGCAGATGTAAATCAAGCTTTAAAAAACTGATCAAAACTCTGGTCATTTTTCAGCGAGAGGCTAATGGTCTAATCTGTTTCAATGATCTATGCTAAGCTAAGCTAACCGTGCCCCTGCCAGACCCAGATTTTTTTTAAATACTTGTGTTTTTACAAGGTTTGCATTTTATCGCTTTACAAATTTTTTAAATATAGATTTTTGACGTACTTTTTGTGTTTAACACTCTAGTGCAGGGATCACCAAACTTGTTCCTGGAGGTCCGGTGTCCTGCAGATTTTAGCTCCAACCCTAATCAAGCACACCTGAACAAGGTAATCAAGGTATTACTAGGTATACTTGAAACACCCAGGCAGGTGTGTTGAGGCAAGTTAGAGCTAAACCCTGCTGGGCACAGGACCTCCATTAACGAAATTGGTGACCGCTGCTCTTGTGTATATATTATCTGCATTAAAATGCTTTGTCTTCTTGGTTTATCAAATGAAAATTGAGTGGTTCCATTTTTTAAATAAATTTATTTGATATCCAGGTCTGACAGGAGCACTTTTAACTTAGCTTAGCATAAATAATTGAATCAGATTAGACCATTAGCATCTCACTCAACAAATTACAAGTTTTGATGATTTTCCTAGCTTGAATCCTCTGTCGTTGCATCATATTGCACCAAAACTGACAAAAATGGACAGTTGCTATTTTGTAAATTGATTTAGCTAGGAACTATTCTCTCATTATGGGGTAATAATGAAGGAAATTTGCTGCAGTACCATGGCTACAGCAGGTGAATCACACTAATACACACATCATAGCTAATCACACAGAACCTGAAAATAGCTCCTACAAATGTCTTTATGGTTGCAAGATGCAGATGTAAATCGAGCTTTAAACAGAAAAACAATCAAAACTCTGGTCATTTTTGAGCGAGATGCTAATGGTCTAATCTGATTTAATGAATTATGCTAAGCAAAGCTAAAAGTGTTCCCGCCAGACCTGAAGATTGTCTGAAAAGATAATAAAAAAATGAAATACTCCTAATGTTTTAACTTTAGGGGAGTTGTAATATGAACATGTATCCAAAAAAGTGCAGCTGTACCTTTAAGAATCTCTAAAACTTTAAACAAAGCATGTCCACGATGACCATCATAAAAAAAAAAAATCAAGTTTGTTATGTCTCACCAATTAACCCTAAACACATCTAAAACACGTGTAAGTGTGAACTTTTTTTTTAGCGTGCATATGCTTCACAGCCATTCTCAATGATTCTCTTCTCATCTCTAAAAACAGAAACATATTGTAGAGCGTCCGCTTCCCTGGCAGCTGCCGACACCGTCAGCACGAGCCAATGAAAACACATAGTCCCCTGTTCCCTCTTTTTTAATTGGGATATTTTAGTGCTATTAGCGGCAAAGGCTCCACACACCTCCTTCCCCAAACATTACAAATGCAGATCCGGGGCCCGTCATGGTCACTGAAGCAGGTACAATCTCAGAACTCAGGTGTCTCCAAAAAAAGCACGTGTTTGGCAACCTGGCAACCCAATGAAGGTTGAGCTAAGACTAGAACACAAGAACTGGATGTTTGCCATCATTTTGAGGAGCTGCTGTTTTGAGGTTGAGGGAAAAGAGGGGGGTGTTTAGGCTCCGAGGGACTGACACCATATGTTATGTCAGCATTCATTACACTTTTATAGAGGCCTACAGTGCTGCGCTTTCAGACGAATGTATATGTAGGATGCATCTGCTTAAAGATGCGTGCGGAAAACAGTTTTAATATTTGATATTCGATCTATCAAATGTGATAAATTGGCAAGGTGGGATACACCGATATCAATTATATATCGCCATCTGCTGGCTTCAGGAGTGCTGACATAGAGATTAATTTGTACAGACAGCATTCTTACACTGAGATGCATGGAAATCAGAGGGGAAACAACATAGCTTTTTTTATTTTTACTTTGAGTCGTTTCTTTCTCAGAGGAGTAATGAATGAGGAATCGAAATAAATAGAAGTAGGGTCATCAGATAGCAGTAATGCGAAAGGAATTGGGTTATAGTTAATAAGAAGGATACTGAGGAGGAATGGGTTGTTTGGAGATGCTATAATGTTTCAAATTATTCCGTTTAAGTTAGATTTCTTTTTATTTTTGGTCATGCTCGGAAAATTGGTGTTATCGCCAGTATCATTGTTCCAAGTGAACCGGATAAAAAGATTAAATAATAACGGTACTGTAGATGAGTAAAACATGGATGCTATTCATTAATTTTCCTTCGGACACGGTGGCTCAGTGGTTAGCACTGTAGCTTTACAGCAAGAAGGTCACTGGTTCGAGTCCCAGCTGGACCAGTTGGCATTTCTGTGTGGAGTTTTCTCGTATTGGTGTTGAGTTCCTCCGGGTGCTCCGGTTTCCTCCACAGTCCAAAGACATGCGCCAGGTGAATTGAATAAACTAAATTGTCTGTAGTGTATGTGTGTGAGTGAGAGTGTATGGATGTTTCCCAGTGATGGGTTGCAGCTGGAAGGGCATCCGCTGCTTAAAACATATGCTGGATAAGTTGGCGGTTCTTTCCGCTGTGGCGACCCCTGTTGAATAATGGGACTAAGCCGAAGAAAAATGAATGAATGAGTTATTAGGGGCCAAGCAACTAATTATTTCGGCTTCTTCCTCTTCTTCTTCATCTTCTTTTTCCTCTTCTTCTTTTCTCTTCTTCTTCCTCCCTGGGAGTCCATGGCAGCCCTATAAATCATTTGCGGCATTTGCGCAAACTTTGGCACACTGATAGAGGACAGTCTGATCTTCAACCACAACAATTTTAGACTCTCCAGCGCCACCACTTGTTCAAAGTTTCACTTTTGTCTATCATTCTAACTTTTGAATGAATGGGCTACAATATTTTTTTTTCCTCTTGGCTCATGCCGATTTAAACACACTCTACGACAGTGGTCCCCAACCTTTTTTCACCGCGGACCGGTCAACGGTTGTCAATTTTACAACGGACTGGTGTGGGCCAGGGGGGGTGTCTTCACGTGAAGACAGCTGCTGCGCTCGTGCATCCAGGTTAATCATGAACAACTCACTGCGCATGTGCTAGTAGCACTATCGCGGTCTGAATGTTTCATTCAATGTTTATATGCATCAAATACATAACTTCTTAAATGTATTCATTGGCATGTTACAGCCCTAATGAGTATGATTATGTGAAACTCCATATCCATACATATTGCAATGATTTCAGGTACTTACTTAGCGATGCATGCACACATAACGTTATATGCACAATCCTTAAATGCTCTGCTGATTTGGACTATACAACACCTGTTTTATAATTTTAAACTATCAACAACCACCACTGAGCTATATTCTAGCGATCGTTCTTCCCAGTGGATTTTGGCATAGTCCATTTCACGTGAGATGGCAGGTAAGTGGAAGAAACCAAGTCGCGGGGGGAATATTTTCTACAGAAATAATTTATGATTTCTTATGTGGCCTGGTACCAATTGTTCCACGGACCGGTACTGGTCCGCGGCCCGGTGGTTGGGGACCACTGCCCTACGTCATGAAATTTTTTCCGCTATTTCGAATTTTTTGTAAAACATATTTGAACGATCTCATCCTAGGCTGTTTATCTGATTTGCACCAAAATTGAATCACATGACCTACAGACCATGCTGACCAAAGTTATGAAATTCAAGTTGATTAGATTAACCGTTTTTTAATTAACTTGCAAACAAATTTAGCGTAGAGCTTGCAAAAATTGACTTACGGTGTTATCTTCGTAATGCATTGAGGTATTCAACCCAAACTTGATGTGTCTCGTTACAACCATGGTCTGAAGTTAGCTGCAGCGTTTTGGTGCACTACCCCCTAGTGGTCCGGAGATACAAAAAGTTATTGAATTTGTGTCGATAGGTGTTCCATATTTCGATTACTGCACCGATAAATGTGATGGAATGATGCCAAACTACATCTAAGGCTGTATCTCTGTAAAAGTTAAAGATAATGATGCCAAATTTTAGGTCTGCCATTGTCACACTGACCATAGAATAAAAATTGGTGACAGTGCTACTTATGGGTCAAGAGTTATAAGACATTCATTAGGCATTGTTAATGTTACTTACAATTTTGGTAATAACTTTTGCCTGCATATTTATTATATTTTAATGAAATTGGTCTCAGATTATTCCTTGGGTCATGTCGACCACACAGATACCAATTATGCCATAATCTGCCAAACTTCCTGTCCGTCATTTTGATTTTGTTCAAAACATTCTTTTTTTAAACTCCTCCTAGACCGTTGGTCCAATCTTCATCAAATTTGACTCGGATCATCTTCAGACCATGTAGACCAAAGGTTATGGCATTCATGTCGATAGACAAAACTTATCATTTAGCATATGCGCAAACTTGATGTAATGCTGCCCGATGATATTACAGACTGAAACACGACAATGGCTTGAAGTACTGAAACCAAACTAAATGTATGTGATTTAGACCTGACATTGACCAAACTACATATGCACCACCTTCTGGGTAAAATTGACAAACAATTCAATTCTATCAATAGAAATCATACAAAATTGATCAAATGACTTTTGAATAGTTTTGTCTATTGTGATGAGACTGGTCTTGTTAGATTCCTTGGATCATCCTGAGAACATTGATATAATTAACACAACTTCCTTTCCACCATCTTGAATTAGTTTGAAAAATCTGTTGTTTTGAACTCTCCATAGATCGTTAGCCCAATTTCCACCAAATTTGGCTCAGAACATCCTGCCAAAAAGTTTTAGGATTTTCCTGTTGCTCTGTAGCTTGTTGCTTTGCTTGTTTATTATGTGGCCACTGGACTGCTTGGCCCAATAATTGCAAATTAAATAAAATAAAATAAAATAAAATAAAATTAAATTAAATTAAATTAAATTAAATTAAATTAAATTAAATCATTATTAAATAGTATTTTGTTCTGTAGAGTTAAATTTGTAATGACAGTCTAAAATAAAAAACTTTTAGACCTTCATTACAGATTTAACTCTACTTTAGCATCTATATCCATAAATGGTCAGAATTCACAGAATCTACCCATCTCTCAAAGTCAAAGATAATACAATCCAATACTTTATTGTCAATTTAACCTTTTTTTTTTTTTTTTTTTGTTTTTTTATCCATAAGCTAGTTTGCTGGACTGGATGTCAAAACAACATCAAATTGACATCTAACATTGCTGTCAAAAATCTTGTGATTAATTTTTGACACCAATGCTAAATGTCAATTTGATGTTGCTTTGAGATCAAGGTGGTTTACATGCATTAGGGATACCACAACCCAGTGTAAATTTGTCATTTGTAATGATAATATACTTTCTTGTCATTGTTTAGTTAAAAAGTCAAAAGCGCATCAATTGTGGATGTCAAATGGACGTCAATGTTTTGACATCAAATTGATTTACATTTTTGACTTATGTTTTGATTTAATTTTTAAATCAGGTGCCCTCTGGATGGTTTAAGTTTGCCTTCTCATTATAGTACTAATTTTGAAATTCTCAAACACAAATAAATTTTAAAAGATGATGAATTTCTCGGGTTTGGTGCACAAAGAAGCCATTGTGTGTATCTAATTCTCGACCACAAACGACAGCGATATTAGATGAAAGCTGAAGGCTAAAGTATTATTTATGGCCAATATCACACTGCAGTTCAACATCATCCTGAATCACTGCTTATCCGTTAACGCAAAGAGGGGTAAAGGCAATACCACACACACACAAAAAAACAATAACAGCTGGCTGGCCTCTGGCTAAACACAAACAAAAAAATAATGGAATCTGCTGACTGCCAGACGGCCGTTTAACAGTTTTGTCCAATATCAAGCTAGCTCTCGAGTGGAATTAATACGTATGCATGCATAGCCATTCCTCTTCCTTTTTCATATTTAAACACATAGTAAAAGCATAAAGCTCAGCGGGCTGTTAAATAGCCTCTTAAAGAAGCGATACAGATCAATTGCTGATATATGAATGGACTGATTGTTGAAGCGAACGGGGGAAAGGAAACAATGCAGCATTAAGAGCAGGAAGAGTGAATAGGAGACATCCATCATTAACTCAGTGTGTTTGTCTGCTGGAGGTAATGGAGTGGAGCGGGAGGACGCTGCATGGACGGCCTCAGGCATTCACACACGTGCTCCGTCTGTTTCCATTGCTTTCAGACACCAGCCACTAAAAGTGCTGAGGGCAAACTTAAGCTATTCGCTTAGAAATGGACAAAGTGTGTCTTTGGTTTATACGTGTGAGTAATTTTACAGTGACGTTTCATTTGTTAATGTGAGTTGGCATCCTAATCTCATGAGGAAACTAGGCATGGGAAGATAACCGAGGTTCAAGGTTTACTGCAGTTTGAAAATAGTTACGGTTTTAAAATTTCTTTACAAAACAGCTATAAAACATTTTCTGTTATACCAACATGATCTCACTGCAGTTTGTAACTTTTTGATTTAGTGGCTAATTCCTATCAATTCATACAATCTCATTCTTACAATTTAGTATGGTTTGTTCATCCGCCAATGATGGTTGGGTTTAGGGGCGGGGTTTGGTGACACGCCTCCTTTTTAAAATCACACATTTTTGTACAACTAAACAAGATGAATTCGTATGAATTAGCCACTAAACTGACAAAACGTAAAATAGTTCCGTTTCCTCATGAGATCAGGGTTATAAAGTTCATGAGGTATATGTATTGTTTTTTTTTTTTTGTTATTTTATTTATTTATTTAGCGCAACATTAGCTATGCTTCCATCTTCTTATTTTTATGCGCATTTTGAATGATCTCATTAAAAATGGCCGATGGATTCGTTGAGATAAGCAAAAAATGTTGGAAAATGTGCATAAAAGACATTTTTATTATGGTTACACTGTATAAAATAACGGGTGTGATATACAGTTAAATACCGGCAACTGTGGTTGCCAGAACTTCGCCATTTTGTTATAGGGTTACACTGTAAAATATAACAAGTGTAATATACGGTAAAATACTGGCAACTGTGGTTGCCAGAACTTCACTGTTTTGTTATGGTTACACTGTAAAAAATAAGGGGTGTAATATACGGTAAAACACCATCAATTGTGGTTGCAAGAACTTAACCGTTTTGTTATATTTACACAGTAAAATATAACGGGTGTGATATACGATAAAATACTGGCAACTGTGGTTGCCAGAACTTCACCATTTTGTTATGGTACACTGTAAAAAAATAATGGGTGTAATATACAATAAAATACTGTCAGCTGTGGTTGCCAGAACTTTACCGTTTTGTTATGGTTACACAAAAATATAACAGGTTAATATACGGTAAAATAGCGGCTGCTGTGGTTGCCAGAACTTTACCACTTTGTTAAAGTTACACTGTAAAAAACAATAGGTGTAATATACACTGTAAAAAAATCCATAATTTTACAGTTTATTTCCGGCAGCTGGGGTGCCAGAAAATTACAGAAATTTACTGTAAAATAACAGCTGCTGGTATTTTACCACACTGTAAGAAATCCATTATTTAACTTTTTTTTCTGGCACCCCAGCTGCTGGAAATAAAAATGATTATGAAATAAAATTA
The DNA here is from genome assembly GCF_052040795.2 of Danio rerio. Taxonomy (NCBI): domain Eukaryota; kingdom Metazoa; phylum Chordata; class Actinopteri; order Cypriniformes; family Danionidae; genus Danio; species Danio rerio. The sequence continues at coordinate 35,831,345 of NC_141044.1, forward strand.
TGGATTTTTTTACACTGTGGTAAAATGCCAGCAGCTGTGATTGCCAGAACTTCACTATAAAATATAAGGTTACAATGTGCAACACTTTACAGAATACTTTCTGATAATTTGTATGTTTGACAGTCAAGAACAGCTGTTTGTCTGCAGTATTTTTAAGTAAAACTATATATAGTACACAGTAAATTTTGCTGTGTTGAATAAACTCTTAAAGAGTTAAATTTAACACTGCACGTGAGTGTATTTGGTCCCACTCAGAATTGGTGTTAAATTAACACTTTTCATTGTGTTATATTTTCAGAGTAAAATTAACTCAATTTTGAGTTAAAATTTAACACTGGTCAACACTGAAAATTGTTAAGCTGTTTAACTCTGAACAGAAATTAACTTTGTCTGGTGTTCCTTAATTTAACACCAAACAGAAATCAACTCCGGTTAAATGTTAATACATCACTAATAAAGAGTTGATTTACAACCCATATGGTGTTGCTTTAACTGTCATTATTTCACTCTGGTGCAATTTATTAATGCTACTGAACATACTAAAAAAACATTAAACAACAAATAAAACAGAAAACGAAACTCAATATCAGTTAAAACTTTTATTAAAACATTCAGGCTTACAAAAATACAGTGCAAAAATTTCAAGTCTGCATAAAATGTCAATATGGTACAATATGAAGTACAGAATCAGTTGTACCATATTTTCTTTGAAGATCAAATGGTTTGAAATAACACAGCTCATTAACATTGACAACTGTTAAAACTTTTTCTGGATGCAGTCTGACTGTAAAAGCATAGTAATGCTCATCAAAACATACAGTTTCCATTAGTGTGCCACATAACAGTACATTTTCATTTTTGACAGCTAGAGTCATGATCTTACAAAACACTGGCATCTCATTTGCTACTTCTGTGCAGATAATAAAGTCAGGACGATACTCTGTGCCATGATGTTTGATCCACTTTACAGCATAGACTATTTCAGATATTACCACATCTAATTTTGAAGCAATCTCTGGGCCACCTCTAATTTCCCTGAGTTCCACCATCTTTCCTGGGCCAAGAGTCAGTCTGTACTGGCTAAAAGACTCCCAATACATTGCCATACAACTCTGGTGCTTTTTGGCTAGTGTTTTGGTGATGTTTTTGACACTTTTTAATTGTGTTTTAAAGAATTTGTGCTTAGCTTCATAACGCATACACCATGTGTGCAAAATTGGACCAATTTTCCTTATACATTGTGGGTAATGTATCATGATGTGATGTTTTGGCAGAAGATTTTTTTGGGGGAATAACATTTTAAATAGCCGATGATGTTCAATTATCAAATGTTTAAGATAAGTGGTCATGCCATCTGTTAAGACAGGTGAAAAGACAATGTTAACAATCTGCAGAAGTAAAAGCAAAAGATGCCAGTGTTTATCATCTTTATGTATTAAATCTCCAAATATTAAAGGCAAATTGCGCAATAAGCACCAAGATTGAATAGCATTTAAACCAAAATCATTGCTTCCATCAAGCAATTTGACTTTTGGAGGACGGTTTCTCTGCTGATTGTAACCATAGTCAAAAGCATGTACTCTACCATCAAGATCATTGGCACTCAGAAAATTATGCTGAATGTACTGCAGAACAAGTTTTACCTCTAGCTAGGCAACTCCTTCTAGAATGTCGTGCATTATATCAACAGCAAAATTGGTGGCTGTGTTGAAATATTTGAGGGAATTTAATAAGCATGCCCTTTTGACACCATACACGTGAGGTAGTGTAGAATCAGACTGTAAAGTTTCACAATGCAGAGCATGCATCTCAGCAGTTCTTAGTTCAACCTCAGGACTATCTTCAGAGAACACTGACTGAAACTGATGCTTCTCAAGCAGACAAAAACGACAACAATATCGAGCCCCAAATGATTCCAGAAAGCCAAACAAGCTGTGCAGACCTAGGTTATCCCCTGTGACTTGAACGATAGTACCCTTGATGCATCTTCCAGACACTGGATTCTTAACTCCCTCAATTTCAAGCACTTTCAGATCATTGACCAGGGGCTCAATTATGGAGTTAAAACCATAGCGCTTAACATCCTGTGCATGAAAGAGGGCACATAAATGAATATTAACCAGTGAGGAGTTAAAAACTGGTGGGAAATTTCTTAATGAAAAATAGATTGCACCCAATTTATGTATACCTTTCTTTGAGCCCAGTGGATTAGCTGTCTCAAAATCATCATAAAATAACTGAATTTGTAAGGCATCTTTTTCTGTAGAAAATAAAGGACTGCTTTTAAAATGTGCTGCATCACTTAAGTCCACATAAATTCCTTCCTTTGAAATGTGTCTGGGTTTAAACAAATGGGTAAGTTGTGGATTTTTTAAAATTGTCTTTAGTGTTTCTAAAATGGGAATATAAGAAAATTTATCAGTCACAACAACTTGATCAAATGTTCCTGTAGTTTTATTTCTTCTGCTGTCAAATCTTGTGCCGAGTACTATTTCACTAGGTTCAACAATTCCCCATTTCGCTGTAAACAGTCGCTGTCGCTTGACTTCCGAATTTAACAAAGTAAATGGATTTTCTAAATTTGTAAAAGATTCCTCTATTTTCCTTTTACTAACAGTGTCCTCAGAAGATAGACAGAGCAAAGCTGCATCCTGGGCTTGACTATGAATCTCAAAAACCACTTCTTCCATAGATGAAACAAAACCATTTATTGCAGACTGACTTAAACCAGCAACTTTCAGTTGTGCAACAGCAGACGCACACATATCTAAAGTGTTCTTATTAGACTTTAACATTACAGATGTTGTGGCCACATCTTCAGCACTGTCACTCTGGTGGAACATTGCAGCACTATTTTCTTCCTCTGTCTCACAGATGCCACTAGGGTCACAACTCTGTTCACATTGTTCAGGATGTTTTATATTCAAATGTTTTCTAAAACCTGAGAAGGTACCAAACTCAGAACCGCATCCTGCCTCTACACATTTAAGTCAAAGTCTCTTTCCAGGAACCAAACCATGAACAAATCTGAAGTGCCTAACGAGCATTTTTGAACCATTTAATTCAGTCTCACAAACAAAACACTTCATGAGTGCACTGGAACTTTAGGCACCTAGTTAAGCAGCCTTGCCCTAACCTCAGCAACACGAGGACTTTCTTTCACTTTCCCAACATCTATGTTGTACACAGTGGTTTGAATGAAAGTGTACATGTTGTGCAGCATGGTGTTGTAAGAGGTGCCAAAAACATAATGTGCCTTAAACAGTTCATCAAAGGCACCAAGAGAAGAGGTGGACTTGCATGGAATGGCATGCTGATCAAGGATGATGAAGAACTGGTGAATTGAATCCTTCTGAGGACCTACAGCCAGGAGATAGGGCTGAGCGCTCGCAGAGATGTCTTGCAGCTGCTCCTCAATGTTTGTTCCACTCTAAAAAAAAGCAAGCAAGTAAAAAAGAAACATCACTAACAAGTTAAATAATAAAAAACTATGACAGAACAATCATTAAATAAAACCAGCAAACAAACCTTCTTGAAGACAACAAGATGATTTTCTGCTTGAGAAGCAGAAACTTTCCCTGGTCTCTTCCGGCCTTGAGCAGATGGTGGAATCAGATGCAACAGTAGTAGTACTGAAGCAAGGTCGCTGTCCCAAACTGTTTAAACAGGTAACAAACAATTGGTTAATATCATAAATGTTAACTCGCAGCAAAACAATGTTGAAAACTAGAAGTTAGCTACATAAAAAAAACAAAAATATATACAAAGTGACTAAAGCTACATTAACAATCTTAGTTTGAATCCAATTATTTGTAAATCTGATAAAACTTTGATCCTAACTACCAACATATAAAAAAAATTTATGAATATGATTTGCAATAATACACACACATATATATGAATGAATTCCAATTGAATATGAACAATTAAAAATTAAACTGACAGTGTGTAACTATGGCTAACTTCATTCATGATTGGGTTCCTTTAAATATTATAATAACCATGGTATGAAACATTACCTAAACAATCAAAATTCTTACCAATATGAACATCTTCTTCAGGGTCATCACGGAGAGATTCTGCTGCTAGCAAAAGTTCCTGTAAATCGCTGGTTGCAGGAAGTCTTTTGCACTGCTGAATGACTTTTTTCTTGAACGCTGTTGTCCACTTCTCTAGCAGCTTGCCTGACACTCCTTCTCCAAACATCAGAACAAAGTCTTGCTCAATCTAATAAGCATAACATTTTAATTATTGTAATGCTTAGGGCAAATCTTTAAACTCATGTCACCACTGACTATTTGTTTTTTATACAGCAAACCATTTATCAAATATGATTATAAACACTTACCAAGCCTTTAATGTCCTTGAAACGAGGAAAAATTGTCAATAGATCACTGGACTGCATGGGATCAAGAACCATCTTACGACGATAGTCAAATGTCAGTTTCATTTTCTTCTTGATGGCATCCTCATCAGCAGAATGGTTCATGAATGCAATTGCTTCCTTGCATTCATCCTCACTCAGGACAATCTCTGAAGTAAACTTTGAATGCCTTGCTACAGTTGGTCCACCGGATCCCCGCTCAGCATACGACACTTGACCTAACAAACAACAAAACTATTTTAACTGTTTGTTTATACAAAATAAAAAAAATAGTCATCCAAGCACAAAGAAAATTAGATTGCTACATTTCTGAAGTTCATTTTGTACCTTCAAATGATCCTCGTCGTTCTTTAGCCAGGTTTCTCTGAATAGTTTTGATTCTCCATGCCAAATATCCGGTGCCACTCTCACCATCATAGTAATGCTCCTAAAGAGATAAAAATGGGTAAAAAGGGGGACACAGGAGCAAAATATACCATCTGTAGTATGGGTGTGTAAAAAAAAACAAAAAAACATGACAACACAAATGTAAAATTTTAAAAAGGTGCAAGACTTACAAAGCCATTTTTGGAATAGGGGTCACTGAGGTAAGGGAACAAAGCCACGATTCCTCTGGCATATTTTTCTTTGACCAGCCTTGGTGGGGACCCTCTGCAAAATAATGATTAATTATAAAAAAATAATAAAATAAATCCACAACTATATCAAGTAGCTATGTGTACACACAAATCAGTACTGTGCAGATTACCCATTTTTTTCGGTCATATCAGCTGCCAGGATATTAACCATTTTTCTCCTCGTTTCATCCTTTAAAGCCTTTGTTCTGTTATACTCATTTATTATACTCTCGCCTCCAGGTTTCTTGACAAGAACAGATTGCACCAGCTTTAAAATAAGAGGGGAAAAGGCAGGTTATAAACAAATTAAACAAACACACCTAACAAAAAGCAAAAAATGAATTTTTAAATAAAATGTAAATTATATATTTTTTCACTTTAAATCATTTTTATGTAGAAAAAAAAAAGTCCACCTTTTTTGCTTCATCATCCAGCTTCATTCGCTTACTGTCAGGGCCTTCTTCAATAATGACTGTATCCTGAGAGTCAAGGGGGGGGGGGGGGGGGGGGGTCAGGAAGTCTCTATGACAAAAACTGTGAAACATTACAGTCAAATAATGTGATAAAATACAAACCTGCACCATGTTTTATGGTGAGAACGCCAACGGAGGGATCTTTGATTAACTCTTCAAAAACATCACCATCCACCTCAGTCCCAGATTCATCCACAACCTTCACGTTCTCAGGTACATTTGGAACCCCAAACTTCAAAAAGGCTAAACAATACATAAATAATATATTGCATAATAATAACAAAATGTGAAAGCTGATCAGTTATATACTGGTAACTCTGAATATCATCTGGAAACATAACACAGCAGCATATACATCAGTATTTAAATTGACCACATACCAAATAAGAAATCTGAATAACAAAAGTGTAATTGTTTCTTACCTGCAGACAAAAAGTCCTCCAGGTTCAGATTGGCTATTTTAACAAACTTTTGTGCATCCCCAAATTTTACCTTTACCAGCATGCTCTGTAGGAAAAGAGAATGTTTCATACAGGTGCCAATGGGGGGGATTTATAAATGACATAAAAATGGCACATAGGTTTAGAAATTGTTGCAAGATTTTATAACCATTAACATATATTTATTATTTAAGAATTGGTCATCCCAGTTAGTAAAGTAATTACACAAGTACTTAAAGGTTTTACTCACGATGTGATCTGTAGAGCCTTATATGCACAGAAACTTGGGGGAAAAGAAAACACCAATATGTCAACAATCATTTTTCTGTTATGTCAAAGTATAACACACATTCACCATAGAAAAAAAAAGATTCTAATCCACTTAATTTTGAAATAATGTCTGTGCTGAAGGGTTGTCATGATACTGAATATTGGTACCAATTGGTACTGGAATTAAAAGCATCCATTTCCGCTAATATTTAAGTGTTTTTGAGTAGCCAAAATATTATTAAAATGTAATAAGTTGCTTCCAAACTCATCTACAACTAGCACAGACGTTGCCACATTACACAAAATAGTCATAACTTGGAATGCTATAAGAGTAAATCATCATTTATTGTTTACCTGGTCTTTTGTCTATGATTATCAGCTTCAGCTCTTCAAACGTCAGTGGTTCGTTCACGTCACACAGACCCATATTAATTAAGCTGCCAAAAGGAGCCATGATTTTAGTTTACCTCTTGAGTCTTCTGGTTTTTGAGTCGTTCGTTTATCATGAGGCAGCACGTGAAGAGAGATGAATAAAATCCGAAGACTCGAGAAATGAACGAATCAAAACATTTTCCGGCTCTAAATGCATGACTGGCTTCTGTCTTTCACGCGATGAACGAACGACTCAAAGCACATAGAAGACTCGAAAAGGAACGAATCTTCTGCTCCACCAGCACAATTGTGCGCGTGCGCAATTAAACGAATCACTCCGAAAGGACTCAACGTTTTCGAGTCATACAAAAGATTCATTCAAAATGAACGAATCGTTTATGAACGACCCATCACTACATGTCACCGCTGTTTACCGGGCACAAACACAGATGCACGCCACTTGATCGTTTTAAAAGCCGCGAAGATGAGCTGGCGTGTCTATGGGCTGACATTTAAGAGATCCGCTGATGATTCACAGTTTTAAAATGATCCGCTGTCTCTGTATCGGTGTTTGCACTCGGTAAACAGCGGTTAAGTGCGGTGAACTGGTGACCTTCACGGCCAAACGGCGGGGTTTAGGACCGCGCTCAACAGCGAATTTCAGTTAACTGTTACCGAAAAACAGTATCATGACAACACTAACAAGCTGTTAAAATGCAACCTCTTAACAGAGAAACGTTAATTAGGAAGTAATTTGAAATGGACTGAAAATATTTAACCAGCAGTGAGCTCGACAGCCATACAGACACAGTTAATTTTACACTACATATGTTCATATCATATAACTTTCTCTGTAAGTTACCATCTTAATATGTTGAAACAACAAAATACTGACCTAACAGTTACCTGGAGCATTGCAGAGTTGCTCTTGAAAGCAAAACTTCGAGGCTAAATGTAACGTTAGCCTAACGTTACCGTCTTCTTCAGAGAGTTCACAGTACAAAACTAAATGGATATAAAAGTAAGATTAGAAATCGCAAAAACAATTTAAGTAAGATCATTGGCATCGTTTAAGCTTTATCTTTAACGTTAAGGTGACCACACTGTGATAAAATCGATGGAATGACACGGTCACAAAGTGACTCATAATCAATGTTTAACAAACAAAACGCATCAAAGTACAACATATACCGTTGTGTTAGCACATTTACTCATATAAATCGATAAAATGATGTTTTAAGACGTTAAACAAGAGAGCTTACCTATACGCACGAGGGAGCAGAAAATGGCGCCGACAAAACTCCAACACGTTCTCTGCAGGGGGTAGATTGAGGGGCGGAGCTTAACAGAGCAAAGTTAACGACGTAGAATACAACTCTGATCATTTTCACCAACACAAGGGGGTGTCTTTCACCGTTTCTTGTAAAATTAACTCATTTTGAGTAAATGCAGATTAACACAGCTTAATTAACACAGCGGATTTTACTGTGTATAAATAAATTGTAAAAATGTTTACTGTAATTTGCTTAAAATATAGCAGTTCTAAATGTGAATTTCTGTACAGTAAACTACTTTTTAGTGATGGTATACTTTTTAAAATCCATACATTTTCATACAATTATACATTATTTCATACAGTTGTTACCAAATATTATCCATAGTAGCTAGCAAATCATTCTACAAGTCTATTTTTCTATGTAGCTAACATTTCCTGATGATTATACACTTAAAAAGACTTTTTGTTTATTCTTGCAGTTTTAAAAACTTGATATAAATCACACCCACACAGATGATAAATTGGAAGCAAGACATAATGACTAATGATCAAATGATTCACTTATTACACACAGGTCAGCAAACTATTTTTGGTTAAAATACTCATGAATCAAGTGACTGATTAATCAAAATGCCAAGGATAAGTTATGAAATGAAACTTGTGCTATTAACATATATACACATTTTTGGTGTTCGTGATCTTCAGGATTACAATCATAACGTTAGCTAAAGGACTTTATCATTGGAAAATCCCAGCTAGTTTAGTAAAAGAAATTTGAAATGGCCACACAGCTTTAGCTGTGAGATTGGCGTCCTTTAGCCATAAAGTCTATTCCATGGCCTTTAAAGAGGATTACGCTCATGTTTGAGCCTGACGGGATAGCCAGGACACTGCAGACTTACGCCACAGCTGAAAGGATTTCCAGTCCTGACAGTGAGCCAAGCTACAACAGTCAACACACAAACAAACATTTTTAAATAAACTCCACATAATGGACAAACATAAAATAGTTCGGCTATACATGGAGATTTCCATCATGGCTAACTTCTAGTTCAGCACTTGGTTATATTGACAATTTAGTGGATTACCTACAGTAAATACACCTAAATGTTTGGAAGATGGATTCAATTTGGGATGTTTTCGATATCGCAATGTGTGTGTCCACAACCGTCACGTTACAGGATATGCAATGTTGAGGGACTATAGTGGATCAGCACAACAATTCAAAAAACTGGAGTATTTGCAATGTATAACCATAACAGATTGAAACTTCATTTGTATGTGTTTCAAAGGCATTCAGGCACAAAAGTAAAACATTTTATGAAGAATAATTAATACAATGAAGACTTGACAGTGTTTCATTATTTAGTTTTTGTGCCTGAATGCTGTTAAGGAAACCATAAAGCACTGTTTATTTGACTTTTTTTCTTTGCTCTGTTGTATTTATTCTTGCTACCAATTTGTTTATATTTATATTCGATTTACACGCTTACAAAATCACCCCAATCAATTTAAAATTTAAAGTTGTTTTCCAATGACATTCAAGTCATCTGGTGAAGTCTTATCGCAATTTATTCAACAGTTCTGTCAGGTTCTTGAATCTGAAGCCGATAGCTGTGCGATATTCTGCAAATAACAGCACTCATCCAGCATCTTCACACTTCACCCTTGTTTCATCTTCACACTTCACACTTGTTTATTACTCCACCCACATACAACGACAAGCAGAGGACACTACAGTTGACAAATATAGCTGCTGTTGGGCAACATTATGTACTTTCGAGGCTTTTTAGATGAGAATGTAGTTGTTTAGATGGCAACTATGCAGTTTATTTATAAGGATAGTGGCTATTTTACAAATTCATAATTTCTGAGAGACAGCGCATCGGCGGCTATTAGCCTGTCTTTGAGCAAAGACAGCTTGCGATGTTCATCCACAAGATTGCGACAGAGACCACATAATAAGCCCTAGGAGAAACTACTTTCAAAGTACAGCTGATCGAATTATCATTAAACAGGTAAATGACTTTCTTAATCGATCTCTCTCTCTCTTTTGTATGTTGTGGTGCTGTATTTATATCATAGTAATATCGTGATTTCCCGATTGAAATACTGGGAAATCTTTGTAGAGTGATGGCATGGAATGCAGTTCAGCCTTATAATCTTAAAATGTGAGCAAAATCACCTGTTTTATCGTTACTGTAGATATTACGCTAGAGAATCATTCAAACACTAGCTGTAAAGTGACGTTGGTGAAGCAGCAACGGATTCTGCTGTTCTGACATCTGCTGCAGATGTGAATGAATGACGGACGAAAGTAGTTTCTAATGGTGCTTTCACACCTGCCTTAGTTCAGTTGAATCGCACTAGAGTTAGTTTTCCCTCTTGGTGCAGTTCGTTTGGGCAGGTGTGAATGTAGCAATCATACTCGAGTGCACACCAAAAGCGGACCAAAAAAGCGTACCGAGACCTACTTGAAGAGGTGCTCTTGGTACGCCTTTAAATGAACCCTGGAGCGGTTCGTTTGTGGTGAGAACATGATCCAAACTAAAACAGACCCAACTGCAAAAAGTACTGCGCCCTTTTTAGACTAATCCAGCTGCCGTAGGCCGATGCGCTGCGCATTATGGAATGTGGAGAAAAAAATGAGTTGACAGCGCTTTACCAACAAAGAGAGAAAGTGGAAAACATTACCTGACAGATCACTGGTAATATTTCCGGCAGATGACCATGTCGCAGTTTGGCTAAATCATTTGCAATGTCTTAAAACATTGTTTTTCAGCCGCACCTCATTCTTGAAATGTATAGTTTGTCTAAAGTGATGTTTACAAACTATAATGAATACTATGAGCAGAGATGCAATCAGCCAGCGCAGTCGTAGCTCCATGTAGTTAAAAGCGACATTTTGTGTCTGATGGTTTGTTTACTTGCGGCAGTTTCACTGGCATTTTCCAGCACATGAATTCTGACCAATCGAAAAGCAGTTTAGGAAATACGTTTAACAACATCTGGCCAATGAGTGATGTGGATTTTGTCACATGACTGCATTTTGGTTCTTTTCTACTGGTTCGGACCAAAGCCAGCAGTGTGGTGTGAAAACGACCCAAAGACGGCAGAAAATGCTACAATGTATCATTTATTGCCCTTGATCCGGAACAAATGAAGCGAACTACAGATGTGAAAGCACCTAAATACAAAAGGGTTTTTGAGACTCTCCGTGTTCGACTTTCTTTTTTTATATACACGATTGTGCTGTCCAACTGTTGTATAAATGCAATATCACAATCGTAGCAGTGCGATATGGCTGTATATCATCACTGGTGGGACATTAAGGCCTCCAACGCAGTACCGATATACAGCAACAATCGCACTGCTACAAGTGTGATATTGCTCATATATAACACAGAAATATTAAATATCGCAATGTCAGGTTTTTACAATACCGTGCAGCGCTAGTTTCAATCATTAAATTTATATAAAAAAATGAAAACGTGATCATAAAAAACAAAGTGAATTGCATGAAATCAGAAAGTCAGAATTGGTTAATGTTGTTGCATGTCTGCAGTTCTGACACATTGGTGAATGATACTATTTGTCATTTTGATTCAATTCTGTGTGAAAATTGAGAATTGCAAGATGTAAACTTGCAAATTTGAGTTGCTTGGTGACTTAATTTGTTCGGGGAAAAAAATGAATTTGTCAAAATTGCAAGACTTTAAAGGCTGATTTATACTTCTGCATCAAGCACACGCTTCAGCACAACCTTCGAGTGGTCACATAGCCCTCGCCGTGGTAAAGTCTAGATAGGATAGCTGTGGATACGCACATCAATATACAATCATTTTAGTAACACTGTACAACAATTAATATTTTTACAGTACTGTGATGATTGGGTTTAGGCATTAATAAAACAATTTTTTTTGGTAATTTAATAAATAATTTTTTGGTACAAATACTGCTTTTACATTACTGTGACGGTTAAGGTGGGGGTAGACATCAATAAAAGGGAAATTTAATTTAATACCCCTCACTGTGGCTGACGCCGACCTCTCAAAAAATTTAACCACGTCGCATAGCGCTAGCTTAGTGATTGGTCGGCTTGGTAGCTGTGACCAGTGTGGGCGGGGACTGAGAGCCACGGGAATTCGTTGGAGTGAGTGTTTACATGTGTCGAGTTTTGTGAAGTAGATCTAGAGCAGAGATGCCCAATGGTAACTTTTGATTTGGCCCGCCAGCACATCTGAAAAGAAAGCGAGAATGATGGAAAGGGTTGGAGCAAACGCCTTTGACAGAGATAATCATTTTGAATTTAACATAACATTTTGTTTCTTTGTATTATTGCTGAGATACAAAAAAAAAAGCTATGTAAAATTAAATGATTCAATTAAATTGTGCAAATGAATCAGTCTTTTAAAATGTAAATACTGTCACTTGATAGGACAATGCACAAGTTATCTGCGAGCAAATCAAGGTGAAGGCAAGAGCAGCTCAACCAGTGTATTTAGCATTGAACTCCATGGTGTTATAAATGGAACAGTTCGTGTTTTTACTGTAATAAGTTAATGAGTTTCCCAGTACTGGGTTACAGCTGGAAGGGCATCCGCTACGCTGGGTGACCCCTAATAAATAAGGGACTATATGCCACAGGAAATGAATGAAAAAAAGTTAATGATTTAAAGTAAAATTTTCCATTAAATTTTTATTTTTTTAATATTACCAAATAAATTAGGAAATTCCCCTTGGCAAATTTATTGTAATACAGTTCGGTATGTATTCAGCCCACAATCAAGTGTAGTCTTTGGCCCTTTATAGGAATAGCTTGGGCAGCCCTGCTCTAGATGGAAACTGTTGTTTTGGGCTTACCTTATTGTAATGTTGTTGCATGTCCGCCTGTTTCTGCCTTTGAATGAGCATGTTTTAGCTACTTGAACATTAAGGTAGGGGAAAAAAAAAAAAAAAAACTGCCAGCTAGTGTTACAGAATGGTTATTGCAGAGTAACACATACAGCACCCAGAAGTATAAATGCACAAGGCAGGCACTGTGGGTCACATCACTCGACGCAGAGGTATAAATCAGCCTTTAGCAAGCATCACAAGCCGCTTGGTCAACCTTTTATTGATAGGCTATCATTGTTTTAATTGCTTATTACCATTTATCAGAGTTGTGCAAGTATATTATACAATGCAAGCGTAGGCCAAAAAAATAATTTGAGTGCACCTTAAAGGGTAATGAATGTACACAAGTCAAAATTGACAATTAAAGATGTACACACAATAGCCTTAATTGTAAAAAACAGCCTTACAACATAATGACAACTTTTCCTTTGACTTCACACCAAACTGTGTGAAACAGATGCACAAACCTTTCATTTCAGCCATCTAGATTTAAACTTCTCTTCTGAGTCCTGAAATAAGATTAAAGCTTTGCTACATAATGGTTTATCATACTCCAATAAAAAGACAAACAGCCCCATGTGCAAAGTCACATACATTTTATTGTCCTTGGTAAAAAGATCATGCAGTTGAGTGTATCTATCATAAAACATTCACAAGCATCAACAAATATTCAGTATCTAATCCAGACCAGCCTGGAATTAGTGGTCCGGTTGAGGTCATTATGAAGATTCGAGCTTGAAACAACTGCAAAAAAAAAAAAAAAAAAAACCCAAACAGTTTTTACCCTGCTGTCAGTGTTGTTAGCATATGGTCACAAAAACCCTGCCATGAATGTACTAGGATTGCTACATGCTGGTGCAGTCCTGTAGAAAACAGCCCCCCCTTTTAAAAACCGTGAACCTTCAACTGCTCCTCTTTTACAATGTTGATCTGTGGGTGGGGAGAGAAATTAAGTTAGTATCAGTGTATTATTTAAAAAAAAAAAAAAAAAAAAAAAAAAAAAAAGTTTAAAAGCCATGTTAGCATCCAAGGCTATTTTCATGACAACAACAACAATAATAATAACAATAGCAAAAACAAGTTGTACAATAATTTTATTAAATTAAAAACAAATTGTACACAAGATTCATGAAAAGAAAAAATATATATATGTAGTATGCTTAAATGCCATGTCAGCATCTTAGGCCATTTTCACGACAAAAGCATAAACGTTATTAATTTCAATAATAACATTGATTATTATTAATAATAATAAAAATTATAAAAAGCAGCCAAACAAGTTGTGCACAACATTTATGAATAAAATCATACACCAAAAATGCCATGTTTGCATCTATTTTCATAAGTATAAATAATAATAATAATAAAAAGCTAAAAACTAGTTGTACAAGTAGCATCTTGGGCTACTTTAACAAGCATAAATGTTGTTGTTGTTATTATTATTATTAATATAAATAATGCAACCAAACAAGTTGTACAAAAGATTTATGAATAAAATGAAAGTAACTAAAATGCCATGTCAACATATTAGACTAAAGCAAAAAGCATAAAAAAAATTAAGCGATTTTTTTTTTTTTTTTTTAACTAAATGGTATTTAAATGCCATCTCAGGATCTTAGGCCATTTACATGGCAAAAAAGATACAAGTACAAATAATAATAATAATAATAATAGCAACTAATCAAGTTTTTTTAAATAAAAATAGTACATCTAAAATGCCATGTCAGCATCTTAAGCCAGTTTCCTGACCAAAAAAATAAAACAAATATAAACACTGAGAATTTTAATATAAATTCCACTGAGAAACAGCTTGCGTTAGCACTCCACACATCAACTGAAAACACACACACACTTGCCTCTAGCAGAAACTGACAGATATTCTTCCTCTGGTCTCCCTGTAGCTGAATCACCTCTCCATACTCCGGGTGCTCGATCACTGTCCCATTGCAGGCAAATTTCTATTTGATAAAACACCATCATATTACTCTGTGCCAGAAAACACTTCAGGAAAACGTCATCAGTAATCGAGTCAGACGTTACCTTTTTGAAAGCTTTCACAAGCTTCTTTTTATCATAATCATCAGCGATGCCTTGCACTGTGGTCAGTGTTTTGCGGCCGTTTCGTTGCTGAATCCTTATATGGATTTTATCCTCCGTCCCCGCCGGGAGCAAGTCGTCACCCTTAGTTGCATCAGCAAAGGGATCTAAAAAGAGCCACAAACACTTCAGTTCCACTGCTGAGAGAATGTGGATTACAAAACATCTTGTGCACTTACAAATTAACAAATGCAAGCATTTATATGGACTAGATTTAAAATTTGAATAGAAATGCGAGTGATAGCGATAAATTAGAATATATATGCAGCTTTCATCATTAAGATGGGGCCTTTTAGGTCACTTCCTAACCCACATAATCCATTCAATTCAGTTTAGAAGCGCACATTTACATAAATAGACCCTTTTGGAGCAAATCAGTGTAAAACATCCAAGACTGCATTCTGTCCTTCATAATTATTGCTTTATGTATATATTATTAATAATAATAATAATAATAAAAAGGGTTCTAGCCATTTACATTTAAAATACAACGTTACATATAGATGATAGACAGAATAGTCCATAATAATAGATCTAACGATTTATTAATTAAATACTAAATACATGGTAGACACCGCATTAAAAACATGGTAGCACATTTCATTTTATAATGAAATCCTTTTTTAAAGAAAACGACTCTGGAATGAATGAGATTAAAAACATGAAAAAATATTAACATATGACGACTAGTTTTCTTATACAAACAATTTTCATCATTAAAATGGGGATTTTTAGGTCTCTTCCTACCACACAATGCATTCAGGCCAGTTTAGAAATGCTTATTTACATAAATTGAACATTGAGCAAATTAGTGTAAAAAATGTAGATGGTATTCTGCCCTTCATAACGACGTGTAAAAATGTTCTAGCTAATCATTTATAATATATAGACATGCATGATGAAAAGAGCAGCCCACAATAATATATCTCACGGTTTACTAATTTATATTAAATACATGGTAGATGCCACTATAAAAACATAGTAACATTTAAAATAAGCCAAGTTGTGACCATTTTATAATAACTGTGGAATGAATGTGACGACATGAAAATATTAACACAAGTTGACCAGTTTCTTAATACAAGTAATTTATCATTAAAATATGGACTTTTAGGTCACTTCCTACCACACAATGCATTTAGGTCAGTTTAGAAAAGCTAATTTACATAAATTGACCATTTTGAGCAAATCAGTGTATAACATTGACTGCATTCTGTCCTTCATAAAACTGAATATGCGTATAAAAAGGTTCTGGCTACTTATTTTTAATACATATACACACATAGATAGAAAGAATCTCACAAAAATAGATCTAAATGATTGATTAAATACATGACGGATACAGCGTAAAAAAAAATAAATAAAAATGGCAACATTGAAAATAAGTTGTGACCATTTTATAACTACAATGACTCTTGAATAAATGCAATTAATGACAGTTTTAAAATATTTTAACAAATTATTAGTTTCATTTTAAAAACGGTTTATTAAGATGGGGGGCTTTTCGGTCACTTCCTATCACACATGGTCAGTTTAAAAATGCCAATTTGCATGAATTTGGACCGTTTTGGAGTGAATCAGTGTAAAACACTTCTTCAGACTGTACTCTGTCTTTCATAATTCTGAATAGGCGTATAATAAAAGGATTTTAGCCATTTACTTTTAATATATAGATGTATAGATGGATTATAGAAAGAGTAGCCAATAGTAATGCATCTAAACTAATTGCATGACAATAGATGCCACATTAAAAACATGGTAACACCTAAAATAAGCCAAGTTGTGATCATTTTAAAACTACGACCACTAATAAATGTGATTGGCATATGAAAAAATATGAACATAAATGGCGACCAGTTTCCTTATACAAAGTTTATCAACAAAATTAAAACTTTTGGGTCATGTCCCATCACAGTGCATTCAGTTTTTTTACACTGATTCACATACATTTGGACCATTTTGAGCAAATCTGCATTCTGTCCATCATAAAAAAAAATGCTGAATATGCGAAAAGATAGAAAGATTAGCTCACAAAAATATACATCTAATGATTTATTAATTAAATACATGGTAGATACCACGTTAAAAACACTAACACTGAAAATAAGCCAAGTTATGATCATTTTATAACTATAACGACTCTACAATAAATGTGATTGAGATATGAAAAATATGTTAATGAAAGAACCAGTTTCCTTATACAAACAGTTTTCATCAACAAAATGGAGACTTCTAGTTCATTTCCCATCACACAATGCATTCAGGTCAGTTTTTACATTGATTTACAAACATTTGAACCATTTTGAGTAAATCAGTGTAAAACATTCAGACTGCATTCTGTCCTTTATCACACAAAAAAAGCTAAATATGCAAATAAAAAGCGTTTTAGCTATTATTTTTTATTATATATAGAAAGATGGAAATATTAGCTAAAAAATACATCTAATGATTTATTAATTAAATACATGGTAGATACCACGTTAAAAACACTAACACTAAAAATAAGCCAAGTTATGACCATTTTACAAAAGATAACGACTGTGGAATGTGTAAAATATAGGCTTTAAACACATGGGATTATGAGGATTAAAGGCTTAGCAGACATTTTTCATGACCTTTGCTTTAACTTTTAATTACGGCAGCTTCTTACTGTAACTACTCTGAGTTTATAATGTTACACAAGAAAAATATTTGATTAAAATGTAGTATAGTCGTCAATGGAGTCCTCGAGGAAAACAAAATTTAAAATACATGTTTTTCTCCCTAATGTTTATTCTCGTGATATTTTAAGATGTTCAATAAATAAGTTTAATAAAATGTCGGCAGAAATGCATTTGTTTGCATTAAAACCAAGCGACAGCAAGAAACAATGCGCTGCTGCCGCCTTTGTAAACTCGACGCGAGCAACTTACCGAAGGACTGGAGGTTCTGTATATTGGACATGCGATATTACTGCGGTTACTTCGACGGATGAAAGATGTCGGCGATCGGAGCCGCTTAAACCAGCAGTTATTTTACAAAACAACGTCGAAATCACCGAGCGGCTGCTTGTAATCTGCCTTAAGGCGAGTCGCAGTG
Source organism: Danio rerio (assembly GCF_052040795.2). Taxonomy (NCBI): domain Eukaryota; kingdom Metazoa; phylum Chordata; class Actinopteri; order Cypriniformes; family Danionidae; genus Danio; species Danio rerio. The sequence goes on from NC_141044.1 coordinate 35,849,248, forward strand.
AGTCTGTAGCGCGTGGCTCAGAGCGGAAGTGCTTTAATGCGCGATGACAAAAGCCTGTAAGTGAATGTGCAGCTGCGCTTAATTTAGCGGATATATGTATATATGTTGATAAATAAACGCGCTTCTTTAGGTTCACTTTGTTTGTTACTTTTGTGTATTTAGTTTATATTTTAATTTAAGTAGTTACTAAGAAAAAAATAAGCACCAATTCCATCAAAAACAAATAAACAAGTTGCTGTTTATACGTGTGGGGTTTTAATCAGTAGCGATTTTAAGAGTTTTTATGTTCGTATTATTCTATATGATGTATTTTTTAGATAAATAAATATGTACAGCAGCCATATTAAGTGTGTATGTAAACCATTCAGTGGCGGAAGCGTTGTAAGATTATTTTATTATAATTATTTCGGCAGTTTTCTGGCACGGGGAATGGTTAAACATAGTAAAATAGCCCTCTTGCAAGAATAGCATTTAATCCGTATTATTATTTTTTAAATATATGGAATTATAAACGCTTTATTTTCTAGCGGATTTACTCAATATTGTGGGTCTTTAAACAACCCGGAAGTAAAGCCACACAAGCGCTTGGCTCACAGTTAAACGCTTGTAGACAATTACAGCACACCATTTTGTTTGCAGCGTAATTTCGTGCTATTATAAAAAATATTTATGCATTCCAGCGTGCTGTTTTATGGCATATATATACATTAAACATCGTGATAATATGTTGTACTGGCTACGAGCCCCTTCATCTAGGGATTATAGTATTGCGGCATCATGATACATGAACACTAGATGGCGCTAAGGAGTGATTATTTGGCTTATATAAATTAAATAAAGTAATACTTATTAAAAATTATAAAACAAAAAGAAAGATGTGATTTCATTTGGTTAAAGTAAATAAATTGATATATGTTTATATATATATTTCTACATAACATAAAATATTATTATTTGAAGTAGGCTATAGATATATGGGACATTCTACCATGAATGTACATTGTCTGTCCCTGAAATAAAAACATAAATAAATTGAATGAAAAGTATGTGTTTTACGCATGCCCTTTCAGCTGCAACCCAGTACTGGAAAACACCCATACACTCTCACATTCACACACACTCATACACATCAGACAATTTCACCTACACCGCATATCCTTGGACTGTGGGGGAAACCCACGGGGTAAACATAAAAACTTTACACAGAAATGCCAACTGATTCAGCCGAGGCTCGAACCAGTGATCATCTTGCTGTGAGGCAATCGTGCTACCCTGCGCCACGTGACGCCCCTACATTGGTTTTGTTAACTTTTATGTAATTATTAAAATTGTTTAATGTTTCATTTAAAAAAAAAAAACATTTGTATGATTTGTTTTTACATTACATGAAATTATTATTATTACTAGTTTTTAAAATAAGAATTAAGAATGCAATATTTGGTGAAATAAACCTGATTTTTGATCACAACAAGCGAAAACATTTATTTAAAAAAAACTCAAAATTAATTCAATTCATTTAACATTTTACTCAAAGTTAGGATCTTTATGCAAATATTTATTTGGGGGTGTTTTAAAATATTGAAAACCCAACCCATTGAAATCTTTAATGTTCTACTTCAAGGGCTCCCAAAACTTTTTAGTCCCTGACCCCTAAAATAACAATGCCAGTGACTTGTGGCGCCCAATTACCTCTTAGGTGTTATAGATATGCAAATGTTGCTCATACAACAATAGGCCTATATACACACGAGCATATTCATAACACAAAAATCTGCAACAGTCTAACAACCATATCATTTTCATTCATTCATTCATTTTCTTTTCGGCTTAGTCCCTTTATTAATCCGTGGTCGCCACAGCAGAATGAACCGCCAACTTATCCAGCACATGTTTTTTCGCAGTGGATGCCCTTTGAGCTGCAACCCATCTCTGGAAAACATCCACACACACTCATTCACACTCATGCACTACAGACAATTTAGCCTATACTCAATTAATCTGTACCACATGTCTTTGGACAGTGGGGGAAACCGGAGCACTCGGAGGAAATCAGGGAGAACATGCAAACTCCACACAGAAACGCTGACTGACCCAGCCAAGGCTTGAACCAGCAACCTTCTTGCTGTGAGCCGACAGCACTACCTGCTGCCCCACTACGTCGCCCATATCATTTTCATAGTCATTTATTAATTTGTTTAATTTGATGTAAACCTAAACTAATTCCACTAATCACACTGTTCCAAGTATATTCTTGGTTTAATTTTGGAGATGGCTAATCAGAGATCATCCTCATTGTTTAGTTGTGGCCTGTATTTATTTTTAATGTATTTGAATGCTATAAAGGTGTCAGAAAGTTTAACCTGGTGCTATGAAATCAATCTTCTGCAGCTGACGCTACTGCTGTGTTGTTAGTCTAACGTAAACAAACAATCCTATGAAAAAAACATTGAAGGCTGATGGCTTTTTTATTTGCATGTTGTTTTTTTACTATTAAAACCTACTATGTTTATCTTCTGTGGGTTATGGCTAATATATTGTATTTCTAATAGTTTAATAAAATTCATTTGACTTTTTTAAATCACCAAGCGACACCCACTTTGGGAACTACATGTACTGTTCAACTAAAGGGGAAAATATTACATATATCATGAATGACTGGTCATATCCACCAGGCGGCATTCAAGACAACCATTGCTGATATAATTTACCACCGAAGAAGTGAAGGCGCACGTACAGCGATTGACTCGATGAATTTAACAACGCTGCCTCTATTTTCACAAAGAAACGGGTGGAATTTCCGATGAGATTAACAACACCGGTGGCGATACCCTAAGAACAGGACAGCGGTGGGTCTGACAGGAGCACAAGAACACTTCTCAGCGAAAAACACAAGCAAAATATGTTTTCTCTGCCTACAAGCTTTCAGTCACAGGTATGAAGACTTTCAGATGTTTTAAATACAAGTTGTCAAAGACTATTTATGTGTATAAACGAGTAGTAGTTATCGAATACAATGATGGACTAGAGAGAGAAACATGGCAGTGTGTGAGATGAATGTGGATTTTAAAAACAAACTTTTGATCATGCAAATGTAAACCAAATAGATATAATAATAGTGATACTACATGTTATTTAATTAACGGAGCTGTTTCTGGAACGTTCTGTCCTTGTTTGGGTGATGTATGGTCAACCATACTACTGATTACATCATCTGGTCGACAGTATTGATAACCCAAACTATTTAACGTTATTGAGATTATTCTTCATTTATATTTACCGTTGACTGAGAACTTACGGTAAAAGCTAATTAAAATACAAATAAATTGAGTTATTTTATACTTTATGGTCACATTGTGATGTAACAGCAGCAAAAGCTATTGAGATTGGATTTATATTCGCACATTCGTAATACTTTTCTGAAACTTTTATTATTGAGAAGAAAGGCTGAATGTGTGAATGTAAAACCAACTTTACCTCAATGTAAAAGCTGAATGAGAGTTTAAGTATGTACGTGCTAGTGTGTGTTTCAGTAGTGTGTCAGTATGTCAGCAGTGACATAACTGACCTGTAGACTAGTGGCAGTCATATATAGAAAGCTTATCACCCACTGTGGCTGATAGGTGATGGATTTTCAACTTATTATGGTTTATAAAAACAATAATTATTTGTCCAACTATTTTCTTTTGAGGTAAAGTGTGTTTTATATTCACAGATTTAGGCTTTCTGCTTTGTAGTATGATTTCAGAAAAGTATTATGTAGTGAAATCATATTAGAAGCCAATGACTATCAAAGTACAACATTGTTCGCAGTCAAATAAATAGTGCTAATGTTGTTTTGAAGTCATACTTGCATGTGATTTCAGACTGAATATTCAAAGTACCATGGTAAATAATATAGAGAGCATATCACAAGTTATCACTGAATGAATGTGCAAATATAAAACCAACTTTACCACAGTCTGTCTCCCACCAGTTATGCACTTTGACCAAAATGTGTCTTTATTTTAAGGGAACAGTGCCTTTGACCCATCTGATCAATGTGGTCCAGTACCTGAAGAGTTCAGCCAACTCGGCCGTAACTGCATCAGTACAGAGTCTGCAGAAAGACCTTTCACCTGAACACGACCCACTTCACTATGAGGTAGGACAGTCACGGGAACGGCACGCACTACACTTCAGAGAGATGATAGAGTTCATGTTTACTACAGGGCTATTGGGGCAAACAAAAAAAAAGAATATACATTTCACGAAACTGAAAAGAAAGATCAAACATTTTACGTTTTTCTAGTTGCCTAAGCATCTTTTTTATTTTCCTTTTCATTTAGTTTAGCTTAATTTACTGAAACAACCAATATTGAAGTACATAACTCTATGGAAAAATGTCAAAACATAAAACTCAATAAATAAAATCTTGATTCCTATAAACCTTTTTCTTGGAACGCAAAATTACCCATTATGCTTTGCGTGTATGCGGAAGGAGAATGCGAAGAACTTCCGGTCGGCAGCTGATGCGTGTAAACAGTCACATTTGGACAGCTTTGAAACGATAGTTTTAGTCTATTTTACCTGCTTTTATTCTCTTTGAACTAATACTGTTGTCCATCAGCACCATCTCCTGGACTGATCATTTAAAGAAATGCGATCTAATAGGATGGAAAACAGCTGCTGTGAGGCATTTTCCCCTCGTTGTCAGACGACATCTTCTGCAGTTTAAATGAAGGCTTGTCATTGCTAAAGTCAACATTTTCTCTTCATTTCAAATATATAACCGGCCCAAACAAATGTAATTCACCAAAATGTTTGACACACACACACGTAGCCTGTACTGTGCCACTGACACACTGATTTAATAACTGTGACAAAAGGAAACTATAGGCTAGTGTCATTTCGAAATGACACAAAAACACAAACCATGGTAAAAACAACACACGAAATAAAACACAAACGGCTGGCGATTAGAATGAACAGCAAACCAGCCAGCAGAGGATCAATAACAGACTTTTATTGGTCATTTTTGTAAATTGCACGACTTTCATACCTGTTAAGTTTCATGCCAGTACTCTGGTTTGCTCTCTCTCTCTCTCTCTCTCTCTCTCTCTCTCTCTCTCTCTCTCTCTCTCTCTCTCTCTCTCTCTCTCTCTCTCTCTCTCTCTCTAAGAGAGACATTTGAACTAGGAGAACGTTTTTCTCGTATTTATGACGCGCTTGAACCACGTGACAGATTATGACGGCTTTAACAGACACATTTTTAAGTTGTGTTTCACAAAAACACTCTGTTATCTATTAAAAACGTTATTGAAACCCATTTTCGGAGCGCAAATTACCAGTTGTACACACTGTAAACGGAAGTTTTTAGCATTCTACCGGAAGACGCTGGTTGCTATGGCGCCCTCCATGCAGCAGCCATGAAAAAGGTCTATAAAGAGAGAGAGTTTCTAACCACGATGTTAGTATACATGTAACGAGACAATGTTTGAATGGCTATGATATTGGCAACATCCACTTTTTAGTGTGTATGGGTATTATTTTGTTTTGGTTTGTATTATTTACTAATCAATGTCATTTACATATCTTTTTAGCATTTTGTTCATATGTTAATCATCTGTGTTTCATATTCATTTGTATTATTTGCGAATGAGAATATCAGTAAAATGTTCAAAATAAAAAATAAATTCTTGACCATCATAATGCATTCAAAATATGTGTGTATCTGTTTGATTTTTGCATTCCATGTCCAGTTGGAACCAAAGAATCAGAACATAATATTGTAAATCTTAAACCCTACTTTAACCTTAGTAGAATGTCGTATAAAATTATTAAGAATCTGTAATTTGGGCAATTTAAGGGCTTAAATAGGTAAATTAAGTGCACTAGAATTAAATTAATTAGACAAGTCATTGGGCAATAGTGGTTTGTTCTGTAGCCAATTGAATATTCAGTAATGGGGCTATTGATATTGACCTTAAAATTGTAAAATATTAAACAAAATATTAAACAACTTCTTTTGTTCCAGCCTAAAAGAAATAAAACTTTCTGCAGAAGATAGCAAATACTATGAAAATATCTTTTCTCTGTTAAACATCACTTAGGAAATATTTTTTAAAAGAATAATAATTTTACAGCAGGACTAAAAATTTTGTATATTTATATAAACATAATAAATATTCAGAGTACACACACATATATTATGTATAATATATAAACAAACATTTATTTTGGATGTGATTTAATGTTTGCCCAGTAAACACAACTATTAAAATCTTGATCTCCTATGAATGGAAAACATTTCTGCATTTTTGTTAGGAACAATGTCCGCAAACATGTAACAAGACAAAGTAATAATGGCTATGATGTTGGCAACGCTTCCCCCTCTTTTGTGTGTATGTTTTGTTTTGGTTCGGTTTGGTTTATTAACATCATTTACATTTCCTTTTAGAGTTTTGTTAATATTTTAATAAACAAAAAGTTTACAACATTAAAAAAAATCTTGATCTTCATAACGCATTCAAATTATGTGGTATACAGTTGAAGTCAGAAATATTCGCTCCCCTTTGAATTATTATTTTTTTTAAATATTTCCCAAATGATGTTTAACAGAGTAAGACAAGAGTAAGAAAGTCTTATTTGTTTTATTTCGGCTAGAATAGAAGCAGTTTTTAATTTTTTAAAAACCATTTTAAGGACAAAATTATTAGCCCCTTTAAGCTATATTTTTTACTCTATTATCTACAAAACAAACCATTATTATACAATAGCTTGCCTAATTACCCTAACCTGCCTAGTTAACATAATTAACCTAGTTAAGTCTTTAAATGTCACTTTAAGCTGTATAGCAGTGTCTTGAAAAATATCTAGGCGAATATTATTTACTGTCATCATGACAAAGATGAAATAAATCAGTTATTAGAAATGACTTCTTAAAACTATTATGTTAAGAAATGTGTTGAAAAAAATCTTCTCTCTGTTAAATAGAAATCTGGGGAAAAAATAAACTGGAGGGCTAATAATTCTGACTTCAACTGTATATGTGATTATTGCATTCCATGTCCAGTTGAACCCAAAGAATCAAATCATAATATTTTAAATCTTAAACCATATTGTATCTGGTGTATTTAATGTTGAGCATAAATCTTATTATTTGTCTTATAAAATTAATAAGAACCTGTATTTTTGGAATTAGCAATCATCAACCCCAGTCAAATAAATGACTACATAAAATGACACAATTATCACTCTGAAAAGTTCATTTATTCATTTTCCTTTGGCTTAGTCCCTTATTTATCAGGGGTCGCCACAGCGGAATGAAACGCCAACTTGTCCAGCATATGTTTTAAGCAACCGATGCCCTTCCACCTGCAACCCAGTACTCGGAGACACCCATACAGTCTCACATACACACACACACACACACACACATACACTATGGCCAATTTTGTTTATCCAATTCACCTATACCACATGCCTTTGGAGTGTAAAGGAAAACCAGATCACCCAGAGGAAACCCACACCAACACGGGGAGAATATGCAAACTTCACACAGAAATGCCAACTGGCACAGCGATCTTCTTGCCATGAGGCAACAGTGCCAACCACTAGTTTAATTTCTTAAATAGGTTAATTAAGTTAAAACGAGTTAGGGTCATTTGGCAAGGCATTGCACTACAGTATTTTGTCCTGTAGATAATTGAAAAAATATTTCTTAATGGAGCTATTAATATTGACTTTAAAAATAGTTTTAAAATATTTAAAAACTGCTTTTATTCCAGCCCAACTAAAAAAATAAAACGTTCTTCAGAAGAAAACGTATATCAGCGAAGACTATGAAAATATCTTTCTTAGAAACTTAGGAATAGAATAAAAAATGTACTTGAGGGTTAATAATTTTGCCTTCAACTATATATATTTATTCGTTTTTTTTATTGTTTGTTATCGTAATGATCTAAGCTAAACATTGTACAGACATTTTTTTTAATATGATGCTAAAAATTGCGAACATGGTCTGATTCCACAGCCCAAAGTAAACCTGAAGGAGCTGGGTCTGTCAGAGCTGCGGGTCAGTCATGTTCGGGATGTTCTGGAGCGCCTGCTGCCTTCTACACACCCAGCGGAGAAGTCCTTCGCCAGCGTGGCTCAAAACTCAACAGCATGGAGAACATCTCACATTTCTGCCCCCTCCTTCTTCCAAAACAAATATGGTGAGCTTTGCCACAATACAGAGTGGTGATGTCATACTTTAGATAGACCTGTCAGGATTCAACGCTAAGGATTTTTTCTACTGGCCCGATTGGACCAGTAGTTCAGATTTTTACTTGCCCTGCCAAAATTTTTACTGGCCCCATCAAAGAAATCAAAAAGTTAATTGCTATTTATTAGCCACATATATTAAATAATGTGTCACAAAATAATGTCTGGCAGTTCATTCCACTGTGGCGACCCCAGATTAATAAAGGGACACAACCGAAAAGAAAATGAATGAATGAAAATAATGTCAGTGAATTTAGAATTTAAATATTTGAAAAATATTTAGCAGTAAAATATAGCAGTATGGAAAATGTGCAGGTATTTTATTGCAAAACAAAACGTGGCCGACTTAAAAGTGATGGCAAACTAAGCAAAACATCACCTTAATTTTTTCGTCATTTAAATGTTTCCACAAAGTTAGAAACAGACGTTTTCCTTTAGCCTCATAATATGATGTCGTGGTCATGTTGCCTTCTATTAAAATTTAGTGACAAGGCAGCACTGCCCCAATCGGGCCAGTAACGATTCTGTCTACTGTCCTGAGCATCTCTCACACTGGCCCCGGGCCATCGGGCAGTCCTTATTGTTGAGCCCTGCCTGTGTAAGCTAGATCACGGGTAGATAAATAAGTAAGGTATTTATTAGGTTGTCAAAATATTATGGTGGACACAAACAAATTTCAGTCTTAATTTTTTCTGTTCGTTTGGAAAATAATGAGCAGTCTTGTTGTCACTGATGTGATTTCTCTTTGTTGTGTAATGCCATTTGTCTGTTTTCTTGTTGTCACAGGGTTCTCTCACAAACACTCAGGATGTTTTGGCTCTTCAGTGTTTCGCAGGGGAGGTTCCAGCCCCCTTCAGGCAGCCTGTGTAGATCTGCATCATCTGCAGTGTAATCCTCACCTATTTTTTATAGTGCATTTTTGGACAACTATCTCAATAGGGGCAATTGACACCATGGAAGATAGCTCTATTAAGTTAAGATTCAACAATCATGCTTTGAGAATAGGGAAGTTCACACTACAGCTACAATGACACTGGCACTTTCAGAATGACTTACAGCTGATGAACATAAAAAAAAAAACATCAACAGCCACAATTCACTTGACTTGAGAAGTTAAAATGGTAGAATACTTAACAGTAGCGTGTGCTTGTAAAATACAGATCATTATTATCTGCTGATGTGGATTCTTATGTAGTTATCATCGGCGCTAATATGGCTTTTGTCCGCAGTAGAAAGAGTTTTGATTTTTAGAAAGAGTTTATTTTGATAGGTGTGTTTTTTTTAATGTTTAGTATGGGTCCAAAACAGAGGCTTCAAGACAATGTCCAAGAGCAGACATCTGCGCTCCAGTTCTGAAGGTCCAGTCGAGGCAGATAATTATACTCCAGTCTTTATGAAGGTCAGTAAGCTGAATCACACCAATGAAATATTAGTTAATGCAAGCTGCGTCTCAAATGGCACGCTATGCACTCATGCACTATGTACTTTTGCACTTGCACACTCAACAGCATAGTATATGTAGGTAGTGTCTTCCCAAATGGAGCACTAATTTTTTTTTACTAAGGGGAAAATCAAACCGTTTCCCTGATGACGTGTGACTGTTGCAAAATCAGTGAAGTAAATGACCAAACTATCAAATAATACCTTATAGTTTATAACCGCATTCACTATTGGGAGGCAGCATAATCACACTCATAGAAGAATTTTGCCTTCACAATCCAAAATAAATAAAGTTATCCAACATGTGCACCCGCCTCTTCCGCTATGTGAGCAAACCTGCAATCGCTGTGTGCGTGAAGTGTCCCAACAGTCCACATGTGTGTGTGTGTGTGTGTAGGTATGTATATTTTTTATGTATGTAATATTTGTCAAATTGTAGCGTCTCTGCTTGTTGCATGCTGTATGTGGGCGGAGTAATACACAGAGGTGAAGGGTGAAAAGGCCTTTGTGTGATGTTCTGGCAAAATATCGCAAGGCTATCAGCCAATCAGATTCAAGAACAAGACCGAACTGTTGTATTAATATATATGTATATTTATTAGGAATGTAACGGTATCAGAATTTCACGGTACGGTAATAAATGTTAACATTTATATTATATATAAACATTTTATATATATATATATATATATATATATATACATTTGTTAAATTCAGATGCAAAAACCTGACGTCTTACCCTCCAATGTTTATGTCCAATTATTTCACTTTAAAAGAAATAAAAAGAACATATTTTGCCATAAAATTGAAATTGCTGATTTTGCACACAGGAGCCTGAGAAAAACAATTATGTATACAAAGCGATTTTTTTTTTTTTTTTTTTAATGCGATTAGTCATTATTAATCATTTAACATCACAATTGCCAAACTGCTTTCTGAAAAACAACAGGATGTATTTCAATGTGCATAACATAACATTGAGTTTTGGGCATGTTTTTGTATATTATTTGCTGTCCTGTTCAGGGCCTTATCATGAAGGAAAAAACAGACACGGGGAGTCTTGAGCAGTTATTAAAACAGAATAACTTGCCAGAATCTCATCAGGATGCTTTTAAGACTGGTTTTACAGAGGGCTTCATGAAGGCTCAGGCTTTGACAAAGAGGACACAAGGTGATGCATTCTGGTCTTTTTAAGCATGTTTCTCTTGCTAAAAGAAAATGTTTGTGGCAAGAACTTCATTCCTACTTTTACTGTTTTTCACAGACTCTGTGAAGAGGACACGTCTGATTATTTTTGTTCTCCTACTGGCGGGAATATATGGTGTGTCCAGAAGTCCTTTCTTCTCGGGTAAAGGATCGTTTTCAGACACTGGTTTGTGTCCCATTTAATTTAATCTTTAGTTTTGCTTAAAATATATTTGCTTATAGTATGTGGTTAAGCGCATGATTAAAATCTGTGCCAGAAAAACTGTTGAAGTTAGACCGAATTACAGGGGAGTTTGACTCCCTAATTAACTCTTGGTTCCCCCTGAAGGAGGTCAAAACAGTTGTTTAATACTGAGAAATATTTCACTCTTATATGTATTTTAAATAGAAATGTTAATAATTAAAATAATAAATAATGCAAATATACATTTGACCTGCTCTATAAGGGTTCAAACAATTGTTAATGCATAATTGCGCCAATCAGTCTATTTGAGAAAAAAGTCTGAAAGTTTCAGATCTAGAGCGTCAATAGACATCATGTTCTCAAGACTTCTAGGTTTTTGTATCTATGTTATGTATCATAAAAATAAAATCAAATTAGATGTATTGTTTGTAGTTTAACCTACAGTAACATCTTATATAGCTAATCAGAGAATTCTGTAGGTCAGAATGCACTAAATATCCCTCAAAATGCTGAAAACTTAAGTATGTTTATTAAAGAACTAGATGTAATTTAAAAAATAAATGCATAAATGATTTAAGCATGCATATACAAATTAATTCAGCTTTTTTATTTGTATAGCGCTTTTACAATGTAGATTGTGTCAAAGCAGCTTCACATAAATGGTCAGTAATGGAACTCTCAGTAATATACAAATTAACTAAAACAGTTGACCCCCCTGATAATCAATGTATAATTCGCACTCTGGTTATACCTGAAAAGCTTTATTGCTGAGGAAACATTGGTTGGTTTTTGACCTTATGAGTTTGGTATATAGAATGAAATATGTTCATACCTGGGTTCTTCAAAGTACTTGTATTTCAAACGTATGGATTTAAGTCATGGAAAAACAAACATAGATCCTTGAAAGTGTTTGAATTAATTCAAATTGAAATGAAAATTGTTTATAGTGTTTCTTCAACAATTGTTCTGTGCTGCTGTCAAAAAACAGATTGAATACTAAATTTAAATTTTGCACAAGAAGTATGAAAAATATCGCACATTTGATTCATATTTCAGCATAATACCAGCATTGAAATTTTAAGTTTTTGTAAATGACATGTTCAAAACCTCATGATCACTCTGATATTTTAATGTCGATATTAAGTGTAAGAGAAATGTTAAGTACAGTAAGGACTTTTATGGCGCTACATATGCTGCAGTTGTGAATTACAGAAATACAAAATGGCTTGATTTTAAATTAATGCTGCTTTTCATGAAAGAGTGGAAATCCTGTCATACTCAAGTTGCTAATTTTTATCTGTTCATATAGTTCGCTTTCGCACCACCTCTGGTCTGGATTCATCCGTGGACCCCGTTCAGATGAAGAACATCACATTTGAACATGTGAAAGGAGTAGAGGAGGCCAAAAATGAACTTCAGGATGTTGTCGAATTTTTGCGAAACCCTCAGAAATTTACTGTGCTTGGTGGTAAACTTCCCAAAGGTAAAACTCTATGCGTCTGCTACTTAGGCCACACTAATACGTTTTCGTTTAGTAACGCATATTTTTCTCCCTGTCATGTGACCAATTCAGCGAACATGCTTTTGAATGCTGTTCATCTTGACAGCTTTATTAAAGATTAATGTCAGTTTGTACATACTCCATATTGCCTCTCTTCAAAGGACAGAGAATGTTTACTGGGAGCTGTTGTTTACCAGCGAAAGCAGACCACAGTTGCAACATTTCGCCACAACATTACAAAAAAACAGAAAGTAAATAAACGGCAGGTGGATATGACGCAGGTAAAAGCGTCTTGCGTATGTGCTCCTGTGCAGTACCTGAAAGAAAGCATTTTTAGTTATTTTAGTGTGGATGACAGAAAGAATTGAAAACAATAGCATGGACATTAAGGGCCTTATCATACACTCGGCGCAAGGTGCGGCGCAATACTTGTTTGGTAGTTTCAGCTTGGCGCAAGAGTCATTTTGAGGCGTTGCGCTACGCTGTTTAAATAGCAAATGCATTAGCACTCATATGTGCGCCCATAGGCGTTCTGGTCTAAAATGGAAGGCGTTCTGAGGCGCACGCCTGGCGCGTTGCTATTTTGAGAAACTAAAATAGATTTTTCATTAGACCAAAACAAACCCGGTCTAAACTCCGGCGCAGAGTTGCGCCTCGCTTACACACTGCTTAATACACACAAGAGAGCAATAGGCAAATATCTTTACATATGAAAAAATTTAAATATTAAGGAAATATATAGGATATAGAATATAAATATAAAGGATTAAGATATTACAAAACATACTATTTTCTAGCCTACATAAATATGAAAAATCACTGCTTTAATGTCTTCTTCATCTCGGGAGGCTTTTTCAGTTCATTTATAACAATTTGCTTTTGTATAATGTTATTATTATTAACAGTATTATTTATTATATCCATATTTATATTTGTTTTATTAAAAACAAGCTTAGATTTGTCCACCTGTCAGGTTTTAGACCATAAGGGGCACAGCATGTGTTTTAGGATATAACTCAGGTTTTTGAGCACACTTCGTTAATATTGTTCATTTATTCGTTTGCTGGAAATTAGAACTGAATTTAGAAATAGTTTTGAAACGAATATTTGTGCTTAACAAATGCAATTAATTATTTATAGACTAATTGATGTCTGTGCGTAAAGGTTTCCCTATCCAAGAGCGAAAGTGAAAGTAGATCCATTATCTTTCATTCTCACGCAGTAGATGCTCTGTTTAACAGATTTCTGTTAAAAAAACTGTGAACTGTTTGCTAGTGAAATGCTCAGTTTTTCCACTTAAACTTACTTTGCGTCCTGTAGATAGGAAATGCGCTTATGGCGCGACGCAGCTGGCTCTTAAAGGGAATAGGAGATGAGACTCTAATTGGTTTATTCTCAAAAAACACCTATAACTCATTAAGAAAAGAAACTCAACCCTTTTAGACCATGCGCCACGGCGCATAGCGGATTTTTCCGTCCGTAAATGAGCAAAAATGCATTCTGACATGCTCTGAAAGCGTTTGCGCCCTGCGTTTTGCGCTCTGCGCATGGATGGTCAAATAGAGCCCTTAGTGTTTTTAGACAAAAGGGCAGTTTTTTAATTTATCTAGATTAGTGTGGACGTTGCTTTATTTTTGTTTGTTTTTAATTTTTTTGATATCTAACCTGAACGAGTATTTCAGGTATCCTGCTCGTGGGGCCTCCAGGAACAGGAAAAACCCTGTTGGCCAGAGCTGTTGCCGGTGAAGCAGACGTGCCCTTCTACTACGCCTCTGGGTCCGAGTTTGATGAAATGTTTGTTGGAGTCGGAGCGAGTCGCATCAGAAACCTTTTCAGTGAGTCTTTTGAAATCTCTAATCGACCCTTTTCAGGTTTCTGAGCAGTGGAAGTCATTATAGTTGGGTGAACTTGTAGATTAGTACAACAAATACATTTGTTTTGGGTTTTAATTTGCTCAAATAAAAAAAATTACAAACTCCAGGATAGGGTTTTCACAACTGTCAAAAGAAGAAAAACTTTTTTTTTTAACTGATAATGCCAGGCAGAAGGGATAGTTTACTGTGCATTAGAGACGCTACATTAGAAACACATAGCACAAGCATTGACTAAGTTGTTTTTAATTTGATGCAAAGGCAATATCACACAAATTAGCATAGAAAATGTTAAAAATGTACTGTACATGCATTTAAAAAATATAAAAACATGATTTATATTTTTTAGTTTGCATGAGCTAGAGGTTGTTGAGACTTTTATTTTAATATGTTAATATGGGGCGGGGCTTTCTTTTTGCATATCATTTTCTTTTAGCAAACTAACAATAAGTGGGGTGTGGTCAAGAAAATTGTGGCTAAAGCTGTCAAACTGATGCCACTCCAAACAAGACTTTTAACTTGCATGGATTAATACTTGACCTAAAGAACATCAATGTGCTTGAAAAATAAACCTTTGAAACACATCATTACCGTCCTGTGAATTTTTTTTTTATCTCACAGAGGAGGCCAAAGCTAGTGCACCATGTGTAATTTTCATCGATGAGCTGGATAGTGTAGGAGGGAAAAGAATCGAGTCTCCAATGCACCCATACTCCCGGCAGACCATCAACCAACTGCTAGCTGAGATGGACGGGTGAGTTTATGACTTAAAGGACATTTTCTTTTATTGAACTTAATTACATGGGTCTTACTTTAGTGTTTTGTTTATTATTATTTCAGGTTTAAACCCAATGAAGGGGTCATTGTGATTGGAGCTACAAACTTTGCTGAAGCTTTGGACAAGTAGGTTTCACCAGCAAATCTGTTAATTCAGCTTTTGTCGGCATTACAGAAATGTAACTTTCATTTTAAAAGATGAAAAATAGTGCAGTTAGCATTTTACAAAATCACATTTGTTAACACTAGTTTAAATAGCAATTCTCACTATTAACTAATGGCTTATTACCTGCCTATTAATAAAATAATTAAGTAGCAATTCTCACTATTAACTTCAGGCTTTTTAAAATAATGGCTGTTTTTTAGTATTTTTTAAGATACATATTCTGCATGATCTTATTCTACATCCCTAATCTTGCCTTAAACCTGAACCTAAACTCTGTGACCCGGTACTGGGTCAGTGACGTCATTTACCTCAGCATTCTTAAAACTTTTAAGGTTTGTACTGGCCCACTACCCCCATAAGTGTTACAGTTCTCTCATCAGTTGGAATAGTATAACATTTGCATAGATTATTGTATAGACATTTTCTTTTGTCCTATGATTACTGACATGTGCAGGAACAACCAAAATAGACCATACAGAACCTAAAAGGTACACTTTCAAATGCGAGTTTACAAAAAAGCCCCTTTTTTTTTGGAGGGGTTTATTATAAAACAGACTACATATATTTTTATACAGTTATTTTATTCACTTTCAACAGTGTTTTATAAAAATTCTAAGTTTTTTTTTTAAATGACACCAAATCTTTGCATTTACACCTCTGTTTTTGAATTTGGGTAGGCAAAATCCAGCCGGAAACCCCAAATTAGCACTTGACTTTAAGAGGTTACGGGCTAATGATAAGCAGCAAATTTATTGAGGCAAAAGTCATAGTTTATGGTTTATTAATAGCAAGAATTATACCTCAAAATAAAACGTGACTTCATATTTTATATTAAAATTGTCTTTAGTGTTCTACTCAGTACTAAAGTGACATACATCTTACAAGGCCTGGGCATGAGTAAATTCCTGTAGATTAAAATTTTTGGACGATTATCCCTTTAAGGGCCATTCACACCAGTCATTAGCTCTATTAAGTTAAGTTTAACAGACTTTAATCTTGATTTCCATGTCTTTACATGCAGCCATGTTTTTGGTTTACTTCTTTTAATTCTATAAATATCCATCTTCCGAAGCTCTATTTAACCCATACTTGTAGTACTTATGATTATAGATACTGCAGGTCATTTCTTCCGCTTTTAAAGAGATAGTTCTTCCAAAAATGAAGATTGTCATCATTTGCTCACCCGTAACTTGTTCCAAACTGTTGTGTTGTTTTTCTTGTGTTTCATTTTTATTTTTTTGTTGAACACAAGAAATATTCTAAAGAATGCTGTAAACCGGTAAACATTGACTTCCATAGTATTTGTTTCTCCTATTATGAATGTGAATGGTTACAGGTTTGCAACATTCTTCAAACTCTCTTATTTTGAAAAAGTCAAGGGTGAGTAAATGATGGCGGAATTTAACTTTAAATCGCTTTAAACGATTGATGCACTTCACATATTTAGAATATTAGCATCTTTTTAGTCAATACTTCAGTCACAAAATATCTTTCTGATAGTTTTGAACCTATCTTTCAGTGCTCTAGTGAGACCAGGTCGGTTTGACATGCAGGTCACCGTCCCAATCCCAGATGTGAAGGGACGCACAGAAATCCTGGAGTGGTATTTGAAAAAAATTAAAGTGGATTCTGGTAATCATTTTTAATAAATCTCACATACGTTTAAGAGGTTTTCAGTAGGACAGTCCATTCAATGAATCTGTTTTGCAGCTATTGATGCAGAGATCATTGCAAGGGGAACGGTGGGCTTTTCTGGAGCTGAGCTGGAGAACCTGGTGAACCAAGCAGCACTGAAAGCAGCCGCCGATGGGAAAGACCTGGTGACCATGAAGGAGCTGGAGTTTGCCAAGGATAAGATCCTGATGGGTGAGAGCAGACATACAGCATGTGATGGGGATTAATCAATGCTTTGATTTAAAAGATTTTCTCCTGACTCTTTCTTTTCTTTCTGTCCAACCAGGCCCAGAGCGCAGGAGTGTAGAGATAGACAAAAGAAATAAGACGATCACCGCTTATCATGAATCAGGACACGCTATAGTGGCTTATTACACCAAAGACGCAATGCCCATCAACAAAGCTACCATCATGCCGCGCGGCCCATCACTTGGACATGTGGGTAGTTGCCCAATTTCAATAAGTCCTAACCCACTGTTTATTTTTTTATAGACGTGATTCAGAATTTGTTGATTTAAAGGTGGCCATGTTGGTCTGTTTTTAACACATTTAAATATGATCTTGATATCTGTCAGTGGATGTTGTGCATGCACATTTCTTTCTTGAGAAATACATTTTTCTATTTTAATTTAATAGGAAGGCTAAATGTTTTACATTGTACTTTTTAATGTTGAATGCTTTTATTAATTGACCCTTCGCTAAGTCCCGCACACCTTAGTTACTGTTGCTATGCCTGTCAAGCTATCGTGCCTGGCACGTCTTTTACAATGTGTATGCGCCAGTGTCAGACATTTCCAGGCATATAATTAGTCATTTATGGCAAACAGGTGAGATATCAGAGAAAGCCAGACAAAAAAGGACTGCAGTATGCATTACAGGGGTATATTCATGACATAATAGGCAACCAATTAGAGAATAATTCAATCACAATTGAAGCTATGTTAGCCTAGCCGCCTCAAACGCTGACCATTCACAGGGTTTCTGCAGGATCTTAAAAAGTCTTAAAATGTCTTAAATCTCAATATCCAATTTTTAGGCTTTAAAAAGTCTTAAATTTACTGAAATATTGTGCTGTAGGTCTTAAATCTTGTTTAAACAGGTCTTTATTTTCCTTTGATCATAAATTGCCACCCAATCTGGCCAAAAGCCATGCAATCATCAACAGTGCATCTGAATAAAACTTTAAACTTTTTATTTAAAAAAGGTCCTTTTTAACTTTGCTTATCATAATGGTTGAATTATTTTCATTAAAATAACATTTCTTTAAAATTTCTCCATGTTGATTTAGTTTTTTATAGTTAAAATTATAGTATAGTATAGTATATATAATATTATATATTATAGTTAAAACTTTTAAAACATTTGCTCAGTTTTTTATTTTAAAGAAAATTTATGTTGGAAAAAAAGTGTATGGATACAAGTAGATTTAGCTTGTTTTTACATAATATTTAAAATATTTTTAATCTAATATATATATATATATATATATATATATATATATATATATATATATATATATATATATATATATATTTTTTTTTTTTTTTTTAAATATTAATGTATTATTGTTTTACTAAATGTATTAAATTATAATACAAATTTTTTTGAGAGGGCAAATAAAAATCTTTTCCATCTGGACAATTTGAAAAATTCCTTAGACTTTAGTGCTTTGAGTTTAAAATTTCAGTCATAATGGTCTTAAAAATGTCTTAAAGAGCCCATATTATACATGAAATAGGGTCATATCCTGGTTGTAAGGGTCTCCAACAACAGTCTAATATGCATGCAAGGTCAAAAAACACTTTCATGGTCTTATAATCTGCATTTATTTTTACCTAATCATCCCAGCGACTCCTGTATGAATCGTCCAGTGATTCATTTGTTCCCAAACCCCTCCTTAGCGCGGAGCTAATCTGCGCTGATTGGACCGATGACAGTCTGTCGCGATTGGTCGACTGCCTTCAGTCAGAGAGGGAAATGGCCAATAGCTAATCAGCAATTTAAAAAGTAATCACAGTTCATACACGCTCGATAGTGCAGACGTGGATTTTAGCTGCCACACTATGGCGAGTGGATAGTGCCACGGATAACCGAACGAAGGAGACAGTCGTGTACTGGCCATACCACACACACACAAAAACACACACACACCTCCGGATGACAACGCTCCCGCTTCCGCCCGCACCCGCCAGGTTTTAGCCTGAGAACCCGCTCCGTTTTCTGCCCGCCGCGCCCGGTCCCGCTAGAGCGGAGAACACAACCAAAAATCACCCAGTATACAGTCCAGACAGCCAAGCTGTCGTTCGTTCGTTCGTTCGTTCGCTCGCTCGCTCGCTCTCTCTCTCTCTCTCTCTCTCTCTCTCTCTCTCTCTCTCTCTCTCTCTCTCTCTCTCTCTCTCTCTCTCTCATACACGCGCGTGCGCACTAACACACACACAAGCACCACGCAGACTCTCTCTTTCTAATTCGCATAGCAATATCCGTGATATTGCTAGACAGCCCGCTCCCGTCCCAAATTAAACCCGTTACCGACCGCTCCCGCAATTTATTCGGAAATTTATTCCCGCGGCTGTCCCCGCGCCAGATTTCTGCGGCGCGGGAATAAATTTCCGAATAAATCGCGGGAGCAGAACTCTAGCACGGAGCTCCATAAACAAACAGCACGCGTCGCGTTTTTAACGTGACTTTGCACGCGATAAGATAAAATATCCAGTTAACCTGATACAGTACACGCGGTTACAAGTAACAAATCACAACTAAATACATTTGCAAGCAAGAGTAAACGAGGCAACAACTTTAACCGCACGTACTTACACTTGAGAAATGGAAGAAACCCATCCTGACGTCCATCAGTTACTCTTTACTGATCCTTCCTTTAACAAACTCAGATGAAGTATTCTTTGTAGCATGTAGCTTCCAGAAGTTTCCAACTGCTTGGTTATAATGCTGAGGTTTCATCTTTGGGTAGAGACTCAATATATCCATCTGCAGTGTGACTTCAATCGACCGGCATGTTTGTGTGCGTGTGTTTGTGGGTGTGTGTGTCTGGGTTTCTGCGTCAGAGGGCGGGGCCTCAGGTTTGAAATCTCCCGGGTTTGCGCGTGCACGTGTATAACTTGGTTTCGTTCGTACGTCATGGCGAAACACCTAATGAGTCGGTATCAAGGCGACTCGTTTGAAGCACTATGAGTCGACTCTTTTATAGATGAATCAACCGTTTTAAACACTGTATTCTTACAGATTTAAGCCTTAGCTGGATACTTCGCTTCACTTAGAGCTGTGTTACACACTACATGGAGGGGAATTTTCAAAAACCCATAATATGGGCTCTTTAATGTCTTAAATTTACCTCTGTGAAACCTGCAGAAACCCTGCATTCCACAGATTAGTTCATGCACAGCAGGATAGGTCAAATTTTTTAATAATCTAATAATAACAAATTACATATAATATAAGAAAAAAATAGCGTTACTAAACGATGAGGAAACGCGCATGGACAGTGCTTCTGTATAATTCATTCATAGAAAGAACAGCCAGAAAGGCGAAATTGATAGATTTGCGTAAGATATTAGCATCATTGACCCATAACAAAGGACAGTAAGTTACCTATAAATGTCAGTATGTTTGTGTGCTCTTTATAAATGACTGAAAAACAGCTGCTGGTAAAGTATATTGATCCCAAGTGCTCGGTTTGAGATCATATCTCTGTTTTGTTCTGTTGATTTGTAATTTCAAATATTCGTAGCTTGAAACAGATGGAAATATGAAGTTCAGTAAAGTTAGCAACAGATTCGCAGATTTGTATTTTCCAGATCAATAACTCATCATGACCTATTCGTTATTAGTATGACTGCTATGGCGAAGGCTTAAACGAAGCAGTGCTCATAATATCGAACGAAAAAAAAAAAAAGAAAGAAAAAGACAGCTGTGAAACATAAACTGCTTTGTATTTTGGTAGGAAACACAGCTTAGATCTGTTTAGGGTAAGGTGTGTGAGTTATTGC
This sequence comes from Danio rerio, assembly GCF_052040795.2. Taxonomy (NCBI): domain Eukaryota; kingdom Metazoa; phylum Chordata; class Actinopteri; order Cypriniformes; family Danionidae; genus Danio; species Danio rerio. The sequence goes on from NC_141044.1 coordinate 35,870,315, forward strand.
CGTCGGTCTATGACTGAATGTGTTAAGATAATCAAAACAAAACCAACTTAGCTCCGCTCCTTTAGCGCCCCTCACACAGCTTGGTTCACGCTGCTATTTCTCCTCTTGGGTTTTTGGTTTTGAAAAGGGAAAAAATTCCACCACCCTGTTTAAACTTTTAGGATACCAGATGTCCAATTTGTGCAATTCATATGCACATCGCTCTGGCTTGTTTCCCTTGCTCGAAAGCTTGACATAGCCCCTGCGCATAGCTACAGTTGCTAAGCCACGATTGGTGGGTGGCGGTTTTTGTTTTGGGTGTGGCTTAGCGAAGGGTTAATTGTATTTGTTATATCACTGCACAAAGTTGAAAATTATTAGAATGCAAATTTATGTGTTTTGTCCATTATAATTATTTGTGGTCTATATGTAGTTATTATTTACAGTTTTTGTCCATTTATGTAAGCAAAATGGTATAGAAATAAAATACTCTCTATTTATCAAATATCTGATAACTGGACAAAAATTGTCAAAATTGGGCAGACTTTCGATATTAATGTAATCCTTTTCATAATTCATAAACCTTTCAATTAAAGAACATCATTTCAATTAGAGTAATAAAAACTATGTTGCTGGAATTTATGTACCATATTTCTACCATGAGAATTAAACAAATAATTTAATATAGTTGAAATATAGTTGAAGTCTTACTGGGTCTAATTAAAAAAAAGGGCTGCACAATATTTGTTTTCAGCATGAATATCGCAATGTACACATCCACAATGGTCACATCGCAAGATATGCCATGTTGCATTTTAAATATAGTTGACCAGGAACTGCAGAATTGTATTTAATTACTGTATTTATATGGAATTTGTACGATTTACTCAAAATAGTTTTCTCATTTAGAATTTTTGTCTTATTTCTAGTTCAAATATATACATTTCTAAGCAAAAACAAGATTATTTTACTTAGCCCACTGGTATATAATTGTACTTGTTTTAAGGACAAACTCTTAATTTTGACTTATTTCTTCTGAAGTTAAAAACAAAATATTTTTAGCAATGAGGGACAAAGAAACGAGACAAAGCAAAGTAAGAAAAGTATGTTTTGCATTGTAATTATTCAATTTCTGTACCTGAATACTGTTAGACTCCCCAGAAAACCATCGAATAATGCTATTCAAACTCTCACAATATTTATAACAGAAAAATAAAATTTTGTCCAATATCGTGCAGCCCTAATATAAATATATATATATATATATATATATATATATATATATATATATATATATATATATATATATATATATATATATATATATATATCAAATATATATATATATATATATATCTCAAATATATATATATATATATATATATATATATATATATATATATATATATATATATATATATATATATATATATATATATATATATATATATCAAATATATATATCAAATATATCAAAACACAAAAATGTAATATATATATATATATATATATATTATTTTTTTATTTTTTTTATTATTATTATTTTTTTAATTTTTGTGTTTTGATATATTTTAAATTACATTTTACATGTAAAAAAAAACAACCTTTAAACATTTTTTCTTATTCGTTTTAATTTTTTTCAAAGGCAAAAAAATATATTTTTATAAAAAGGACACATTTAAAATGATAGATTTTGCTCTCCAGGGTTATACATGATGAACCCGTTGTGATTTTTATTTTTATTTTTTTCATTTGGTGTCCGTCAGGTGTCTTTGCTGCCAGAGAATGACCGCTGGAGTGAGACGCGGGCTCAGCTGCTAGCTCAGATGGACGTCAGTATGGGTGGCAGAGTGGCTGAAGAGCTGGTGTTTGGAAATGATCAGATCACCTCCGGTGAGGGGTTTCTCCGACTGATTCTTGCTACTTGTTTGAATCTTGCTTTTTTTTTATGCTAACATTAACATTATGCTGTTCTATTTAATTAATCTACAGGAGCATCCAGTGACTTCGATGGAGCCACTAAAATCGCACAGATGATGGTGACACGGTTTGGAATGAGCGACAAGGTGAAAACTCACTTTTTTTCACACCTGATTTATTTGGATTGTTTCCTTTTGTGTCTGGTGGGTTTTGTTCCTTTAGTTTGTTTAGGCATACATGAACACAGTATGGTTGCATGATAAGTAATAACAGGAAATGTGTTATAAAGATCACCAGTGCATTTAAGTAAGCGCAACAATTACAGATAAAGCCATAATAAGTCAAATTTGTCAATATGTCTTGAAAGATGGCAAAGACAAACAATCTACAGCAATAAAAAATGCTGTTAAAGGAGCAGTATGTAAGTTGACGACAGGAGTGAGTGATTTAAACTGTGTTTTAAATAAAAGCAACAGCATAGTATAGAATGTATATTTTCCATCTTACAAGGAGTTTTTGTCCTAACCAACATCTCAAATTGATATATTAGAAGCGACTTCTATTTCTCACAGGAGAACAACAAAAAATTATGACAATAATCACCTCAGATAAACCTTATGTGCTTCATTCACTGTTAAATGCTAACAATGTGGGTTTGAATGCCATTTTACATGAGATTTATTGCCATACTACTGAATACAGCAGCAGATAGTTCACCTCAGTTCTTGAAAATAAAATAAACCATTTAAAATTGATCTTTAGAACTTAACACTTAAGTGATTCAGCATGTACAATTAATTATGTTAAAGAGGGTTAATATGGATTAATTAGATTATAAACCTTGCCATTTTGTGAGTAAGTGCATATTCTGTGCTTCTAAATAGCTGTATTTAGACTTAAACTGGTGCAAACAGCCAAATTTCTTATCACTGGGTATTTCGTCAAGGAATCGTTACAAACGTGGTTACAAAGTACCCTGCTCACTTGATGTTTACGTTCATAATATTTATATTATTTGCTAATTATAACCTCATGTGAAATTGAATCTGGCCTCATTTCGGGGTCTGCTACTGTCCATCAGAGGTCGCATTTCGATTCAGAGCCTTTCTGAATGAATGAAAGCATAAATTTACACCAAGGCAACCCGAGGTGCTGAAATATAATTGGTTAAACTGGCGGGTTAAAATGATCAAAACGAAGACATCGTTCGGTGACGTAACTCACATCCTCAAAGCAGAATATTTGACTTCTGCATTGTTTTTGAGATAAACAAGTATGTTGATAAACTTTATATTCAAGTATCACTTGACATGTTTCTAAAATATCTTATTTTGTGTAGTCAGTAATTATTGCATAATATTGGCCAGGATCTGTGAAATTGGCTATAAATGAAATACATTTTGTTAAGTTTATTTGAAGAGTGTTTGAAAGCAGCTTTACAAAGGGTGCACATTATTGTATTGCAATCAAAATCAGAAAAGTTAAGGTTGTTCGTTACTATAACTTTATTAGTTACAAATAACTTTAATTACTAATGAGTTTATCAGGTAAAGTTGTTAATTATAAACAGTTAATCTGCAGCTATGTATTGTGTGTGTGTGTGTGTGTGTGTGTGTGTGTGTGTGTGTGTGTGTGTGTGTGTGTGTGTGTGTGTGTGTGTGTGTGTGTGTGTGTGTGTGTGTGTGTGTGTGTAGATGTTCAATGATGTGTAAGTATAGGTGGGCATAAATTTTTTAAAATCTAGAATAATCTCACTGTAATCTCGGAATTAATCTAGATTAAAAATGCTCATTTGACTTTCTGCTGAAGTCATTCAGAATATGTGTGCTACCCAAATAATGACTAAATGTAAGTCTTTGAGAACGGGTTTCTCAAGCCAGGTGGCGCATTAGACCAGGGGCTCAACTCCTGTTTCAAAAATGCTTCACAAACTGCTTGAGAAACTGTTCTGCTATGATAATTGGTGATGAAAATAAATGATGTTCAATAAGGTGCACTTGTGTTTGCTAACTGTTTATTCAGTTAAACATGAATTTTGAAACTGTGAAACTGTTTTGTAGGCCTACATAAGCTTGAAACTGTGATTTTATTTATTTTATTTTATTTTTTTTGATGACCTTAATCCGACTAAAGTCATAACTGAACTGAACAGATATGGAATTAAGACATGTGGAGTATGCATATTTTAGTGGCATTATTGAAGTAAACACCGCGATCAAACTATTACCGTCATGTAGGACTTTTCGACAGATGCTGTCAGTAAAGGACCGCACACACACATAACACTCTCACCAGTCCTTACTCCTTATTTGCATCTAATACCCCAGTTTGTCACAGGGGCATGAATGAAATTTCCATGAGTGAAAGTGAAACTGTTGAACTGCAGTTAAAGTCACCCAAAATTACAGGAAAGTCTTACATAAAAGCACTATATGTAAACACCTTAATTATATTATTGTCTATGAAGGCAGATAGCTAGATTACAGATGTCCATGTAAGCGTAGTCAGTAGTGTCTTCAAAGTAAGTGAAATATCCAGAAGAGCATCCTGCTGATTTGATTCAGAGGGGCAATTTTTTGTCTGACGGCTCACCGGACAGGTATACATCCGCGATAAAGTATCAAGGTGAAAGTCACATAGCTTGCATAGACTAGACCCAGCTCCCAATTCAACTTTGAGGATAGATTAACGGTAATATTTTTTTAATGCGATAAGAGTCTCGCGTTAATGCAGCACGTTAACGCAGATAACAGCCCACTACTAGTATTAACTGTAGGTGTATTCGTTAGTCACTGAAATTGTAAAATATTTTTTTAAATGCATAAATATTTTGGTTACCTACAGTTCATGCATACATGCAAACACATGACCTTTCAGTAGCTATGTTTCCATCCACCTATTTTAAAGTGCATTTTGAAACATAGCATAAAAATGCTTAATGGAAAAGGCAAGATGTAAAAAAAAAAAGTAAAATGTCCATTATAAACAAAAGCTTTTGTCTTCTGAGGTGCAAGTAATTTATTAGATAAGAAAAAAAGCCCACAGTGGCTTCAACCACAGCCAATTCCCTTTTTCTTTTTGAAGTTTGGATGAAAAAGGTGCTGTAATCACAAAAGCTTTATGGATTATTCCAGTTATTCATATTCTCCATTTTTGAGATTTACATGATTTGTGCAAATTTAAGGAGATTCTACAAATGTATATCTGATGAGAGCTGACTGAATTCAGTCACTGTTTATTATTTTCTTATCATATAATAATGTTTCAAAGACATTATATACACATTACACACACACATATATTTTATATTTTAAAATTGTAGGAAAATTGGGTATGAATCTGTATTGTTTAAACAGTTTTTTAATCATAATTGTAAGTATTTTTGGAATAATTTAAAATGTTGCTTCCGCCCAAAAAATAGAAGGCCAATTTTCAATAACCATCAGATTTCTCTTTTAAAGGAAGCAGTAGCTATTCAGAGAAACCATTTGAGACCTTCCACGTGTTCAGAGCCATTAGGATTGTGTGGGCGCTCACATTCCAGCATTAAAATCTGTGTTTCATCCTAATCCCTTCCTCAGCACTCCAAACTCAGCATGCAGAATTGAGCATGCAGGCTCTAAACTACACTCACGTCCAGCCATGTCTAACGTCAGGATCCTGTCGTAATCAGAAACCTGTGTGAAGCCTTTGTTGAAACTCTGTTATGCCCGTAACTGCAGTTCACTCACCTCTCTTTTTCTTTGGCCAGCTGGGGGTCATGACCTACAGTGACCTGACCAAACACAGTCCAGAGACACGAGCAGCTGTAGAACAGGAAATCAGAGTTCTTCTGCAGGTAAGTGTTGAGGTTTTGTTTGTCACTGATTTTTGATTGCTGATTGTGAAAATTCATCTTTAATAAAGGTTCAGTGAAATCAAGATAAAGTTTTTTTAGATGCTAGTATCAGTATTGTTATTTTTAGGTTAGAGTGCATCAAAACAGTGACAAATTCATGTCTAGAAGATATAAAACTGATATAAACATCCAAAGCTTCCAGTTTGTCACTTCTGCATGAATAAATCAACGTTTTATTCACATCACCTCATACTTCAGTTTCTCATCAAATCTTGACCAATCAAATGCTCTCTAGTACAATTGGCTGTTTTTTATAAAGGGGAGGAGCTACATTATTTCCCACCCTCTCTTTATGTTTCAGTTGAGATAATGTCAAACATTGAATAAAAAAATGCACACTTCAAGTGACCTTTAATGATCATAGAAAACCTAAAAAAAGTCATGGAATTTTGACAAGGCATTTAAAAGGTCTGAAAAAATTTGGAAAAACTTAACCCCAAAATGTTTGGAAATGGAAATGTGTTTAATTAATATCTGTACTTGAATATATTAGAGATGATAATATTGGGTACATTTTAAATACAATTGCGCTGTCCATCGCCTGTGCTTTACTTGATTTCATTGTAATTCACGAAACATTTTAAGTGTCGTGTCCAGAAACAAACTACAAACTACAGAGCTAAGATACTGTGGCTGCTAAAGGCAAATTTTGTACTATTCTACTAGGGTTTCTGCAGGGTCTTAAAATGTCTTAAATCTTAAAATCCAAATTTTAGGCCTTAAAGTCTTTAGTTTACTGAAATATTGTGTTGTAGGTCTTAAATCCTTTTTTTAAACGGTATTAATTTCCCTTTGTTCATTGCTATCTAACATGGCCAAAACCCATACAATCACCAACAATCTAACTCAATGAAACTTTAAACCTATTATTTAAAAAGGTTTTAAATTTAAACAATTTAAAATTGTTTTAAAGTGCTCCATTTATTTAGCGCTGAGGACATTGACTTGGACATATTGTTGTGCGTAAATTTTTATTTTTTTTTTTTAAGAAAATTTATTTTGGAAAAAAAAAGTGTATGGATATATGTAGATCTTGTTTTTACACAATATTTAAAATATTTTGTGAAAGAGTGTAAAAAAATTGCTAAAATATTATTCTTTTTTATTATTTATGTATTATTAAATGTATTTAAAGTACTTTTTTTTTGATAGGGCAAATAATCAAAGCTTTTCCATCTGGGCCATTTGAAAATCTTTTCAAATTTGAGTCTTTAGCCTTTTAAGAGTCTAACATTTCATTCTTGATGGTCTTAAAATGTCTTAAAAATGTTACATTTAACTTGGGGAAACCTGCAGAAACCCTGTAAGTCTTGTGGAAACACAAGCCAACTTTTCTAAAATGCAGGACAGCAAGATACCTTCTAAAAACAATTTTACATATATAAGAGCAATTCTATGCAAATGTCAACCTTGTGATGAAAGCAATTAAGTTTTCACCAAAATAGCAAAACTCTAAGTTGTTTGTGTAAGCTTGTATTTTACAGTACTTCAAAATACTCAAATGTCTCGATCATTGTTTTCAAACAATAAAATTTGATTTACTAAAGGCACAGAAGTGGCAATTTTACATCTGCCACATCACTAATGGAGAGCTGTCACATCAATAAAGCAGCTTTTTCCTCATAAATTCTAAATTGTAAAATAAAATAAAATAAATTATTTTTGTTTTAAATAGAGCAAACTTTTCTCCTTTTGATTAGCATTATTTCTTTTGGGTTGTGCAGTTGAATTCACAATATTTCTACAAAGTATGTTGTATACTGTAAACTCGCAGACTATTTTGGCGACATCCAAAACCCATGTTTATTTTCCTCTTTTAAAATATAAAACATGTTTACAGATTGATATTTTTCTGGTCCCATAACTCTGTGGTTGGTTATTCTGGAAAATATGTTTTAAAATAATGTTAACATGTACTTTCTCTGTGAGTTTATGTTTTGAGTTTTTACTACAAATGTCTCACCCATAACACTAGAATTGCTCATACATCACATAGATTGTCACATATTTTTTGATGCGCTGTACAAAAAAATACATATTTTTTCTTATTTGCCACATGTACGTAGACATCAAATCGAACATTAGGTTATAAATATTTACTCAAACTTTTGGAATTTTAGTAGCAATAATGTGTATGAGCTCTTAATTTTGCCTTTTAGAGTTCGTATGAAAGGGCAAAGAAGATCCTGAAGACCTACAGTAAAGAACACAAGCTGCTGGCTGATGCCCTGCTGACTTACGAAACGCTCAACGCCAAGGAAATTCAGATGATCCTGGAAGGAAAGTCGTTGGATCCCAGATGATGCAGTCTTGGATTAACAAAAACTTTTTAAGGCACAATCTTACCTTGTCTGTAAATATAAACGTCTGCAACAAGCAAGTTCATCAAAGACATTTTTCTTAGAATGTTTTTCACTTTTTTTCCAAGCAACACGTTGTCTTTCAAACATTTTCTAAGCCAGGTGCCCAAACTCCTGGAGGACAGGTGTCCTGCAAAGTTTAGTTCCAACTCCAATCAGACACACCTGAGCTAGCTAATCAAGCTCTTACATGGCATTCTAGAAAGATCTGTGCAGGTGTGTTAAGACAAGTTGGAGCTAAAATTGACCAAGTTTGGGCACCCCTGTTCTAAGCTAGTAAAAAAATCTTCATTATTATTTATTAATCTACAATAGTTAGCGTTTGAAGTGGATAAGGGAAAAAAAGTTTTTCGAAATTGTCATCAAAAAAAGAAGGGGATTCGTTGAGTCGTTTTATTCCACTTTGATGAAAGGTTTTGATCCACTTCAAATGTTGACTACTCCCAGCATACAATTTTGTCTCTAATAGACAACATCTAAACATAGACAGATTGGCTAAAACAAGGCTAAACTTGAGCTGTTAGTGAAAATCTAATAGACGTCTAAGAATAGCCCAAAACTAGACTAGTCCAAATAGACAGAAATAGACTTTATTTGTGTAGTCATTAATTTCTCTTTATTTGATCACTAGTCTAGTTCTGATTTATTCTTAGATGTCTATTAGAGTTTCACTGACAGCCCAAATTTAGCCATGTTTTAGCCAAGATGACTATGTTAAATGTCTATTAGACATTTAAAAAAAATGCTGGCTGGGCTGTATATGTTCAATTGATGCCAAAAGTATATAAGTTTGCACAATGAACCAATGGGAATAGTAACTAATCAGTCAAACTGTAAATTCTGTGCTTTGTTTTTAGAGGCTAGGTATAAAACAAGAAAATTACTTGTTTTATTCATCGTATTGTCACCCAGTCATCAGAATAACTGAAAACAAACCCAGAGCTTTCTCTCATAAATGGTGTGTTTTGCATAAAATCAAATGTCAGTGGGCTTAAATCAGGATGCCTTTCAATAATCACAGTAGAGATGGTCACTTTTTATTTCTGTGCCACCATAATTCACTAATTTCGAATGTGACTTCAGAATGTCAGTATTATTTTTACTTCCAGAGATCTCAAATCTGATCAAAGTGCTGTAGATTTTTGTAGTCTATCATTTCCTCTGGACCTTTCTGCTTTTTTTAGCCCCTGATTTTATTCATTAACTTATTTATTTGAATATACTTTTCCATGTAGCTGAGAGCCTGTCACTTATGGGTTTGTCTGCATGCATGCGTTTAAACGGCGTGACTGGACTGTATGTATGTGTGTCTGAAAGAAATATATGTGTGTTTTCTTTTGAAATTAACATGGATTGACTACAAATAAATCAAGTAAAGACTTTTTTTTTTTTTGTCATTTCCTATAAGAAGAAATGTTAAGTTGTCTTGTGCATTTTTTAGTTGAATGCTGGATTTATTTTGCTTTAATGTATTGGATGCTTTCAAAGGGTCTTGGCAGTAAACCATTTAGTCTGATAATTACAGGTATCAGGTTTGGTGTTCTGAGATATCCAATGAATATCTTATTTCAAATTGGTGGTCTGCACACATTCAGGTCCTGTGTTTTTTCATCATCCACTATATATTTTTCTTCCTGGAAGTCAATTTAGTGAATTAGAAAATCACTTCAGTGGATTTAAGACAATAGCTTTGTTGTGTTCAGTGAAGGAAACCACAATCAATGTTTTCCAACTCTGTAATTACAGGCTAATATTTCAAACCACTGGTTACACTAGCATTTAAAGACCCTTTGTTAAAAGAAAATAGTTCCTATTGGTTTTCAACTGTGAAAGGCTTTATAAAAAGCTTAGATCTCAGGTGGAACTGATGCATACTTGTCACAACCATGAGCAGGCCAGCAGAGATGAGCTGAGATGAGCTATCATGAGGCTGCAAAATAAAATAATAAAGAAAAATGGATGAGGACATTGCCATCATTGGAATTGGATGCAACTTTCCAGGAGGTATGATGTTTAAATTGATGTTTTTATCTACTTTTTTAAGACAATCATGTATGCATTTACATGACTTGCATATTTCCTTCACAGGTGAAGGTGTAGACAACTTCTGGAAAGTTCTTGTGGAAGGCAGGAACTGTGTGGTTCAGATTCCAGATGAAAGGTTTGAAACATCAGAATGGTTTCATCCTGATGAGGGTGAACCAGGAAAAACAAGAACGACGACAGCTGCTCTTATCGAAGGGTAAGAAAAATCACTTCATGACGATACATTGGAGTGCTATACTTACTAAAAAAGTGTTAAATGTTTTACAGATTCAATGAGTTTGATCAAAAGTTCTTTGGCATCAGCGAGGCTGAAGCTGATTACATGGACCCTCAGCAGAAACTGTTACTGCAGTGTGCATACCGTGCTTTAGAGGATGCTGGGATACCCTTGGAAAAAGTGAGCGGAACCAGAACTGGGGTTTACATAGGTAATGCATCCAATACTAATAATTCACTTGGGTACACTTATTGGTACTGATTGGATACTGATTTGCATGATGTTCATTGCAGGTCTTATGAACAGGGACTACGAAACACTTTTAAACAACAGTCCAAGTACAATAACCCACTATAATGGCACAGGAACAGCTATGAGTATAGCTGCCAACAGAATTTCCTACATATTTAACCTGACTGGACCCTCGTTTGCCATCGACAGTGCATGTTCATCATCCCTGGTGGCTCTTCACTCTGCATGTCAGGCGATCAGGCAAGGTAAGGATACTGTTTTAATCTTAAAGTGTGTTCACTACTATTTACACTTTAAATCATTCTTCATTGACATCATCCTTAGGGGACTGTGAAATGGCTCTGTGTGGAGGGGTCAGCTGCATCCTTGAGCCTCGAGTCTTTGTGGCTCTGAGCAAGGCAAAGATGATCTCACCCGAGGGCACAAGTAAACCATTCTGCCGTACAGCAGACGGCTATGGCAGAGGAGAGGGATGTGGCATCGTCTTACTGAAGTCTTTGAAAAAGGTAAATAATTTATATACTAAAAAATGAGTAATGTTGACCTGAGTAATGTATATATATTTTAAAAAAATATTTGTGGAAGTAAGTTGATAAAATTCACTTTGCAGGCTATTGAGGACTTTGATCATATTTGGGGCATCGTGAACAAAACTGCAGTAAACCAAGATGGCCACACAGTCACACCGATCACCAAGCCCTCCATGACCCAGCAGGAGGCTCTACTGCGCATGATCTACTCCTCTGAGGATTTTCTAGCTAATGTCCAGTATGTAGAAGCTCATGGGACTGGAACACCAGCAGGAGATCCAGTTGAGGCTGGAAGTCTCTCAAGAGTCATTGCCAAAACAAGACCGCCAAGCTTAGGGCCTCTGTTTGTTGGCTCTGTTAAGAGTAACATCGGACATACAGAATCTGCAGCAGGGGTGGCAGGACTCATAAAGATTCTGTTAATGATGAAACATGAAACCATTGTTCCCTCTTTGTTCTACTCGGCAGAAAATTCCAGCATAGATGCCAAAGCTCTCAATCTTAAAATCCCCACCAGAGCAGAGAAATGGCTTTACTCTGGGTCCAGGATAAAGATGGCTGGATTAAACAGCTTTGGGTTTGGTGGCACCAATGCCCATGCCATCATCACCGAGTATGTGCAAGCAACAGTCTTTGATAGGCAGACTCTTGAACCTCTAAATCTACTCCCACTGTCTGCAGCCACGGATCAGTCTCTTCAATTGTGCATTGCTGACACATATCAGAGGATTTCAGCAGATGAGACAGTTGATCTACAAGCTCTTGCCTATACATCCGCCTGCCGAAGAAGCCACATTAGACACAAATTTAGAAAAGTCTTCGCTGCATCGTCTCTGTCAGAGTTAATCTCACTTCTCAAAGCTAGCATGAACAAGAAATTAGCCCCAACAAAGCAGGACCAGAAATTGGTTTTTGTATTTTGTGGGAATGGTGTTACCTATAGGGGAATGTGTAAACAGCTGCTGAAAGAAGAACCTGTTTTTAGGAGCAAGGTCAAAGAGGTGGAAAGCTACTTCCAGAAGTTTAAATGCAGTATTTTGCAAAAGATCTCAAGCAGCTACAAAGATGAAGATTTCTCTAAACCAGATGTTGTACAGCCACTTCTTTTTGCAATACAGGTTGCAATTGGACACCTTCTTAGGCACTGGGGCATCAGACCAGATATTGTTCTTGGGCATTCAGTAGGAGAGATTGCTGCAGCTCATTGCTCTGGTTTGCTGTCTCTTGAGGACGCAGTAAAGGTTGTATACCATCGTAGTTCTCTACAGACCAAAGTGACTGGTGGGAGGATGCTTGTTGTTGGCAACATTCCTTTTCTGGATGTTGTAAAAATTCTCCCTGCATACACAGGAAAGATTTGTCTAGCTGCTTTGAACAGTCCTATGTCTTGTGTACTGTCAGGTGACATGCAAACTGTTGAGAATGTGCATCAAAAGCTTCAGTCTTTGTTTGAGAGCAAGAATGTGTTTCTTCATGTCTTGGATGTACCTGCTGCCTACCATAGTCATATGATGGATCCTATTCTGGGCCAAATCAAAGACAGTATTGGACAGTTAACTGGGAATGAAATGGAGTGTGAATTGTTTTCCACTGTGACAGGTCAGAAGTGTCGGCAAGGGGACTTTGTAAATGGTGAATACTGGGCAAGAAACATTCGAAAGCCTGTTGAATTTGAACAAGCAATCAGATCTGTTTCTAACCATGCAAGAAACACAGTCTTTGTGGAAATTGGTCCAAGGCAAGCTCTGCAGAGGAACATCAAGGAGATCTTGGGAAATGACAAAACAGTGCTCCCTTCAGTTCAACCAGGTAAAGACCAGCAGACAATGTTTAAAACTGTATCTAAACTGTTTGAGCTGGGGGTCAATGTAAAATGGGATGAGTTCTACAAAGGGTTTGAAACAGAGCTTACTGCTTTCCCAAGGTATCAGTTTCAATTTCAAAAAAATGATGTGCACTTTGAGGATGTAAGACGGGGACATGACTCAGTCTCTTGCAGTCCATATCCACTAATAATTCAAAGTAAACATGATGACAATGTGATCAAGTGCAATCTGTCTGCAAGTACAAACTCTTATCTTTGGGAACACAAGAACAAGGGCATTTCCATTGCCCCCGGAGCACTGTTTGTTGAACTTGCCTTTGAGTCTGTAATAGAAACTGTCGCTCCAAAGAGGCCTCTTAACTCATTTCAACTCTCAATCAACTTCCAAAGCTTGTTAGTTCTAAATAAGAACTACCTGCCTCTCAAAATTAAGGTTGAGACATCCAAGGACACAACCTCATTTCAGATCGTGTCTTCAAGTACGGTGCATGCATCAGGGACCGTCTGCCATGAAGGGGGACCAGCCATTTTAGAACAGCAAACTATTCACCTCAGTAGTGTTTTGAAGAGATGCCAATCAGTAATTGAATCAAAGGATGTGTACGGCACTCTTAATGATGTGGGATTTGAGTATGGGCCTAACTTTAAGCAACTTGAAGATATTCATTATGGACAAGAATTCAAAGAAGCAGTCACCAGAGTTGTGATTCCAGAAGGAGTACTCAACCATCTGTATGAGTATTGCTTGCACCCAGTAGTCCTAGATTACTTCTTGCAAATGTCTTCAGTTTTAGGATTAGTCTCTAGCACCATCAGGCCTGGATTTCCCTCTGCAATTGGTAGTATGGTTATATCTGCACCTCCCCATAAAGAGATGTTCATGTATATGAGATTGACCAAACAAATGTCAGACTACTTTGAGGTTTGTGGCTGCTTCACTGACAAAGATGGACATGTGTTGATTGAGCTAAGGGATGTGAGAATTACTTTTCTTGGAGCACATGGACATATCAGAGATCTGTGTTTCTTTAACAATCAGAAGATTGACATTCACACTGAGAGCAGCTTCTCCAGGAGAATCAAGGCTTTGGTCTTTGAGGACACTTTTGGTATTGCTAAAGGTTTGAAGCCATATTTGCACCCAAAATCTGTATTTGTTCCTGAACCTGAATTAACAAAGAACTCAGCTTTCCTCGTACCAGAATTCAAGTCTACTTGCAGTGCAGCAGATATGGAACTTGACAAGATCCTGTTTATCTGGGGCATTCAGAGTATCAGTCACCTAAAATCTGAAGCTATTTTAGACTCCTTGGTCGACAGCTGTGAACTTTACCATCAGGTTGTTTTGTCTTTAAGAAACTGTGGCCGTGCATGCTCAATTCATGTCATTACCTACAGGTCAGCAGAAGGGATAGTTGACACTATAAGTCCTGCTTTTGTGTTGTCTGGCATGACAAGAGCATGTGCTGCAGAGTTGTCAGGCATCTCATTTCAGCTTATTGACCTTTCCACAGTGTCAAGAGAGGATATAGAAACATTGGGCCATGTGCTAAACTCATACAAGACCCTACAATGCCCAGAAGTCTACATCAGCAAAGGAAAGGCATGCTCTGCTGTGATTACATCTACTCCTATCACCACAATTGAAACAATGAATTCTAAATCAAAATGCCTACAGTACCACAACTTTACCTTGCAGACAACCAATCCCTACAGGATGACCAGCATATTAGCTTTGCCTTCAGAGAGTACAGTTAACACCATTGATAGGACAAGCATTGAGATTCAGCTGAGTAAAGTATGTGTGCACTCATCAGATTATTTTCCAGTTAGTACTTCAGAGCTAAACTTTGGTCAGACAGTGTACTGGAATAAGCACAGTACTCAGAACCACCATCTCCTGGTACTCGATTTCTCCGGGATTGTTACGGCTGTGGGAAAGGATGTCAACAGACTTAAAGTGGGAGACCATGTGATTTGTTGTTATCCTGTAAAAGCTACTTCCAAGGTTGTTCTCCCTGAGGATGTGTGCTTCAAAATAAAAAGGTTTCCATTCCTGAAGGATGTGCCATGTGCTTCTTACCTTGTCCTGATCAGGGAGATACTGATTTGCATGTTACCAAACATAACCAGACAACAGCAAAGTTTGAGCATCTTCTCGGCTGTTCGTGATTCAGCTCTGGTCAAGTTATTGACAATAATAGCAAGTAAATCAGGCTGGAGTGTTTCTACAGAAACTGAGATAAGTCGATTAGTCCAAAGTACAAAGCAGTGCCATCTTTTAGTAATTATTCCCCCATTTGATTGTTCACTTTTGACAGAGATTGTCAGTGTTGCCAATGCATATCACACAATTGCATTGTGTGGCATCCGTGACCCAAGCTACTCTGCACTAGATGTATTTCAACAGGACTCTGAGAGGACTTGCTTCCAGACTCTTGAGATGTCCAAAATCTTCCAGAAGTCACGTCTCAAGGCACATGGTGCTTTTCTCCAGAAATGGCTAAAGGGAATGCACTTGCACAAAGTGTGGCCAACAATACAAAGCAGAACCTTTCAGATGGCACCCTCTGAAAGTATGCCTGCTCAGTATGTTGAGCATTCTGGATCTTATTTCAATGCAAGAACTGTGGATGTGATCACTCTGGCCGCAGATGACCCCAGGACCAAGATATCTGCCATCCCTTTGCGTCCAAGAGCAAGGCAGCTATTCTCAAAGGAAGGTGTGTACATAATTTCAGGGGGTCTTTCTGGTTTGGGATTTGAAACTGTTAAGTTTGTTGCACAGAAAGGTGGAGGATGCATTGCCACTCTTTCAAGGAGTGCACCATCTGAGAAGGTACAAGATGACATTAATGGTCTCAAAAGAAGATACGGAGTAAGAATTCTTACTCTTCAGTGTGACGTCTCTGCACAGGAGCAAGTTATGGAAGCCATTACCATGATTGCCAATCATTTTTCCTGCCATCCAATCAGAGGGGTTTTCCACAGTGCTGCTGTTCTCCATGATGGGTTACTGGAAACCCTTGATCGATCTCTTTTCCGGAAAGTCCTGCAACCTAAAGTCTGCGGTGCTCTTAATCTCCATCTTGCCACTCTGCACAGCAAGACACTTGATTACTTTGTGTGCTATTCCTCCATCTCCTCTTTCATCGGAAATGCTGCACAAGCTAACTACGCAGCAGCTAACTCATTTCTGGATACTTTTTGCCACTACCGACGCAATATCGGACTTCCAGGACAGTCTATCAATTGGGGTCCCCTTAAACTTGGCCTGCTAATGAACAAAGACAATTTTCAAAAGTTCCTGGAAACAAAAGGACTGATGATCATGGATGTGGCTGAGATCCACGAAGCATTAGAGCACTGCCTTTTGCTTGACAATCCCCAGCAAGTGGTGTGCAGATTTAATTTCAGAAACCTGAACAACCATGTCCTCTCCCAGAACATGTCTCTGAAGTTTCGTCTGTCTGCTTTAGTGGAGGAAGGACTAAAAAACAAAGATGCTGAGGATTCTGGGATAAGTGTTCAGTCATCAGTCGATGATTGTGTTCGAGTGATTCTGACTGAAATTTGCAGTGTTGATAGTGATGAGCTAAGTGATGAGACTACGCTTACTGCACTAGGGATTGACTCGATGTTGGCCATGACACTGCAGAATCGCTTCTTTCAAGAGATGGGTGTAAATATTCCTCTTGTCGCTTTGCTCGATCCAAATTGTACGTTGTTGTCATTGACTGAATACTTAAAACAGAGCACCAATGAGGACTGTGAGATTTCTGTACATCTGTAATGCATACAGTCACTATAGTTGTTTTTAGGTTATTGAGGGAATTATAAAGGGTGGGTAAAAGGTAACTAGGTCTCACAAATTGGTTATAAAGTCCATATTTCTAATACTAATTATTATGACAGATGCCTGTACTATTAAAATAGTAAATATGAAATTCTATTTGCTATCATTTATTTAGACCCACTTTGTACTACCTTGTATATAGCCTGTGTAAGAGTGTTTTCATAAATGTAAATAAATGAAATGCAACCTTTTTTTATTATTGCTATTTTGTAAATTTTGTTCAGCTAAAAAATGTTATGTAAATTCATAACCTTAAAATGAGGTAATTGTTGCATATCAATAAAGTCTTAATCATTTTTGATTACTTTATACCTCCCCAGTACAGCATTACCAAAAGAATCAGAGATCAAAGGTCAGGTATGTCTGATAATATTACTGCCAAATGCATAAATCCCCAAAGGTTTTTATGAAGGCATGCTAGCTATGCACTTACAGACCCTTAACCAGAGCACTATAAACATAAGGTGAACTACACATAGTAGTTATAATAGAAAACGACATTCTCCATAAATGATAATACTCATGTAATTCATAAACATGAAAAAAAAAATCGGAACAAAACAAGTGTAAAGGATTGAAGTAATCACCGTTCTGTTAATCCACACTTGGGCAATCCTCTTTTCTCAATAAAAGCACAACAGCATGTAACCTACACAGGCAAATGGTGAAAATATGATAGATGTCAATCATTTTAACTCCTTTAGACTGTCAACAACACAAATCGGTTAGATTTACTGTATTTAGTTGTGTCTTATAATGAACTTTCACATACCAAATAATCCAGTAGAAAATATTGAAACCATTCCATAAATAATCCAAAAGAAAGCTCTGCAAAACTCGCATTAACGCAGATGATGGTTGAATATGCAAATGTGCATTGAGTTAGTTTATTATTTCACAAAATTAAGAAAAAACTACATAAATGTACTTGGATAAATACACAACTAAATAGAAATATTCACATATGCAGCAGAATAAGACATTCAAATATTTTCAGAGAGTGGCGCTCATTCATGAAACACAAGAACTATTTGTACTTGCATCATACATTCATTTATTGTCCTTCAGCTTAGTCCCTCACTTATCAGGGGTCGCCAGTGATACTGCCAAGTATTCCAGCATATGTTGTTTTATGCAGCACATGCCGTTCCAGCCACAACCCAGTACTGGGAAACACATACACTGCAAAAAATGCTTTTCTTGCTTAGATTTTTTTGTCTTGTTTCTAGTCTAAATATATAAAATTTCTTATATCAAGAAGCATTTTCTAAACAAGCAAAACATATTGTCTTTTTTTGAGAAATAATAAGCAAATATTAAGTGAGTTTTTCCTTAAAACAAGCAAAATAATCTGCCAATGGGGTAAGCAAATTAATCTTGTTTTTTCTTTTGACGTAAGATTATTTTTCTTACCCCATTGGCAGATTATTTAACTTGTTTTAAGGAAAAACTCTCAAAACAAGACAATAAACAAATTTCTCAAAAAAAAGACAATATGTTTTTCTTGTATAGAAAATTCTTCTTGATTTAGGAATTTTTAGATATTTGGACTAGAAACAAGTCAAAAAATCTAAGTAAGAAAAGCATTTTTTGCAGTGTATACACCCTTGCATTCACACACACTTAAGACACTACGGTCAATTTAGTTTGTCCAATACACCTATAGCACCTGTTTTTGTGGGGGAAACCCCTCACCAACACGGAGAGAACATGCAAACTCCACATAGAAATACCAACTAGCCCAGCCAGGGCTTAAACTAGGGCTGTGCGATTTGGGTAAAATATCAAATTTTTATTTTTTAAAGATATTGTGATTTAAATGTGATTTGCAGTTTAATTTTGAAGTCAAGCTTCAGCTCAATATTCTGTATCTTGGCTTCTTACTGCTAAAATGCAGTGAGTGTTAGTTAAAAAAGGAACTGAAAGGAAATTAACTAACCCCAACTTTTATTCAAATTTGTTTATAAATATTCAGAAATGAAACACTGATTTTTCTCTAGAGCAAACAGAAGTAAGTTATGGCGTTGGTTATCTCCTGGTGCTTTCAAGATGTTTATTTATACGGGCTGCATCCAAAACCGCCTACTGCTCAGTAGGTAGTTACTGCATTTGAATTTAAAAGTGCTACTCGGCCTTTAGAAAAGTGCGATATATACAGTATGAATGTGAGAAGTATGATTGAAATTCTGATGAACTACATTAGCCATTTTGTCATGGTCACATCAGTTGCGTCGCATCCCTCATATTCATGAATTCTCTCGCTGGGGATCATGGTATAGCACAGCGTGCAAGGGATGCGTACCTCAGAATCTCGCCGGAAGTAGTAAGCCATCGGGTACTTCTCTCATACCAATATTCGAATTCTATGAATTTGGACATACTTCTCGGCTAACATACTGATTTTAGCGTTCTGTATAGTATGGAAGTCTGCAGTTTCGAACGCAGCCATGGTGTAACCACTTCAAACAACTCTGAAATTGTGCTTTGCTGTTACTAGCTACTATATTGAGTGTCACTGGCAATACTTTTAGTTGACTTTTTAGCAAGACACTCCTTGTGCCTGTGGTGCTTTTTAGGTGCTGGTTGTTGTATTTCCTGTTGTACAATTCTGCGACAGTTATTACAAGTAACCTGTTGTTGTTTGGTGTCTGTGACTTTGAAAGCAAAATATTCCTATATTACCGACATGCTGTTTTTCTTTGATATTAATTTGTCTATTAATGATTCTGACGCGGCAGATGCCATCATCCCACTTGTCCATGCTTTCTTGTTTATTTGTTTTATTATGGGCATTCCCAGGGCCGGGCGTCCATAGAGGCGACCTAGGCGGACGCCTAGGGCGGCAATATAGAGAGGACTGCGTCCGCGACACCTCCCTTACCACCCGCGTCCTCAGTTATGTCCGCGACACCTCCCTCACCACCCGCTTCCTCAGTTATATTCGCGCACAGGCGACAGAATAGAGAGGGCGGCGTCAGCGACACCTCCATCAGCACCTGCATGTCCTCAGTTATATTCGCGCATAGGGCAGCAGAATAGAGGTCCGCGACACCTTAGTCATATCCGGCCATAGGGCGGCATAATAGAGATGGCGCCGTCAGCGACACCTCCCTCAGCACCCACGTATTCCTCAGTTATATCCGTGCATAGGGCGGCATTATAGAGGTCCACGATACCTCACTTCATTTTTATAGCCGGTCACTTTCGTTTTTACATTGGGGTTGAGGGCGGCGTGATCATCCTCTGCCTAGAGTGGCAGTTCAGCTTGCTCCGGCCCTGGGCGTTCCGCATAATTCGGTTGCACAATTCTGACTGGGCAGTATGAAAGTGTGCTCACTCAATTGGCTAGTAAGACCAATCCCTAGTAAGTCACACACAGACGGCAGTCACGCGTTTGCTCTGGGTGGGGAAAAATTATATAATCTATTTGTATTTCATATTGCAGCCTCCTGCGATTTAGCTAATCGCAACGTTTCAAATCATGATTCGATTTTAATTAATTGCACAGCCCTAGCATGAACCATCAACCTTCTTGCTGTGAGGCAACAGTGCTAACCACTGTGCCAGTATGCCGCCCTGTACTTGCATTAAATTTTGCAATTAATTAAATAAGAAAATTGACTAAAACAGTTTTACAAACGATTCACACTAACTTGTGCTTGTGTTTCAGAAATGAGGTGTTACGAGTTATTAATTTAAGTTTACTTTTACTTTAAATATCTTGTAAACATTATTTATCTACTAACATTAGCAAAACCATCTACAGTAAAACCATTGGCCCATTTAAAAAATGCAATGTTTTCATCTTCCTGATTTAAATTTACATCAGTAATTTCATTTAAACATATAAAAGCTGGTGTTCATACAAACAAGCCATACGGTATTTAGAAGAAAATTAAGTATAATGATTTTACAAAATGGTCAACTCGGAACAGTTAGGAGTAGGAAGACCTGAATCTTGAATGTGGTTGCTGTTTCCCGACACACAATTTTGTCCTTCGACACGCTGTTTTGATTGACAGTTGACTTTTAACATGACATCATCGGACGGTTCATACATGTGAACCTCATAGGTCTGACCGTCAACTCTGAACATTGGGACAGTGCTCGCCAAGCACACGTGATTATCCTGCACACTATGATTATTTCCGGCTATCATCCATATATCAGAGCAGGGCTGAGACGGACATGTTTGATGGTTGTCAGATTGGAAAGTGTGATTGTCATATATTTCCCGCTCTTTCACGTCACCATCCTTAGCAATGTTATTGGTGTAACTCTTCTTCATGGCTTGCTCTTCCGGGCCTGATTTGTTTTCAGCCGGCGTTCCGTTACACATATCAAAGAAGGTCAAGAAAACAGGGATGAAAGTCAAACCATGGAAGAGCCCAAAGAAGATGACCAAGAACATAATTTTAAAGAAAGTCCTAAAAATGTAATTCTTGGACGCAGACAAGACAACCACCCCAAGAATAGTGGACACAGCACCCTGCAAAATGGGGTATCCTAAATTAAACAAAGCCTCCACTGCCTTTTCGTTCGCACTGGGCTTCTTGTTGGATACAAAGGCATATGAAATATGAGCAGAAAAGTCTACGGAGAACCCAATGCAGACGACAAGAATGATCATGGAAATGGTGTCCAAGTTGACATCCCATAACGCCATGAACCCAGTGACTCCGACGATGACGGATGCAATGGAGAAAGTGACCCAAAGGGAGCACAGAGGATTCGGGATGAGGAGAAGGGAGATCAGAAGCATCACGGCTGTGGTAACCGCAATGTTTTGGATGGTGTTGGTGACTATGACCGCATACTGGTCGTGGTAAATGAAGGCAGGGTGGTACACCAATAAGGGAACAGGGCACTTTTGGGCAGTGTCTCGTAGTTTATTTAACATGTTCATTTCATCCAGGGCAGTGGAGATGTTTACGGTCTGTATGAAAAACCGGGACGCGTGGATGGAGTTGTTGGTGAAGTTAACGTCCTGTTTGAAATCAGAGTAAAACCGTAGAAACGTTCCCAAATTCTCTTTGAAGACGTCTTCTGCGCTCAGATTGAGCTTCGTGTGATATCCGTAGTACTTGTAGGATTTAATCCAGGACGTGAATATGTCCTTTTCGATGAAGGATAAGTTTTTGAAGTCTTCGATGCAGGTTTCTAGATCCGACATGTACTTTTCATCCCAGTATGGAAATTCCTGTCGGATGACAACCATGATGTTTGGGCCGTATTCGGAAAAATACGCCTTCTCGTTATCGTAGTATTTTACCACGTAGGAATCGTCAGCCGCCAAATTGCGGAGATCGATTCCTTCCTGAATCTGAAAGCAGCCGTAAATGCTGACGATTAAATAGATGCAATAAAAGACGATCACAAACACCTTCGTCCAGGATTTGGTCAGAAATGGGCCGTAGTATTTTTTGAAGAAGTGATTCATGGGTTGGACCTCCTCTGAGCCAGTATGGCGGTCGTAAGCTCCTCCAATGCAACATAATTCGTACCATTTTGACTGTCCTACAGCACACTCTTCGGGTACTTCTTTGCAGGTCAGCCAGTGCTTGTTGCTGTTCTCCCGCCGTCCGTTAAGGACGAGGAACGCTCCAAAAAAAGTGATGCTGTAGATGTAGCAGAAAAGGATGGAGGTGCTGGTGTACAGGCAAAAAGAGCGGACGGAGCGGAAAGGCGTCATGAGGCCGATGTAGAAAGCGAGTACGTCTGTGAGAGTGGTGATGGTGATTGAAATGGCCGCCTCTTTGTATGTATTAGACAGGCGAGTCTCCACTCGATCGTGAACATTCGTCTGCTGCCAACAGGAGATGAGGATGAACATGTCGTCTACTCCAATCCCTGTTTATGAAAACATCAAAATGTTCATGGTTAATCTGACAATATACATTTTGGGCTGCATAATAAATTGACGTAAAATCGTACTTATGATTTATTTCAACTGAGGTTAGGAAGTGATTACAAATGTTAGTATAAGAGCAATTCCATGCGAATGTCAACCTTACCATGAACATAATTACACTTTCACCTAAATAGTGAAATATTTCTGTGATACTTCAAACATGTACATGTAGTAAATTTACACACAATGATTAAAGCCCAGTTAGGCCCAATGCCAATTCTAACCCTTAGCCCTTACCCCTACCCTTCGATTTGCTCGTTCACATGATGTGGTAGGGGTGTCCTAGTTCTCTTTAGCTTGAAGGCATAGGCCTAAGGGGAAGGGCTTGATAGTCATTGAGACTTAGATTTTCCAGGACCACACTAGAAACCATTCATTCATTTTCCTTCGGCTTAAGGCTGATTTATACTTCTGCATCAAGAGCATGTGTATTGTCAGGCCGGCCTTCGTCTGGTCGCATAGCCCTTGCTGTGGCTGACACTTATGCGCACCTCTCGAAAAATGTAACTACACGTCGCAACAACACGTATCCCAAGCTTTGCGATTGGTCAGCTTGGAATCGGTGACGAGCGTGAGCGTGCAAACCTGATAGAGCGATTGTTAACAAGTGTTGAGTCCTGTGAAGGAGCTCCAGATGGAAACTTTGGTTTTGTGTTTACCTTAAGATTTAAGTTGTTGCATGTCCGGCGGTTCCTGCCTCTGAATAAGTGAGTTTTAGCTACTTGTAGTGTTCAGAATAAACTCAAAGCCATTGAAGAAACTCGACACAGAGGAACACTGAAAGCTTACTGCCAGCTTGCATTTCGGAAGTATCATTGCAGAGCAACACAAACAGCATGCAGAAGTAGAAATGGACGATTATGCGCAAGGCAGGCACCATGGGTCAAGCCAATCACTCGACGCAGAAGTATAAATCATCAGCCGTCGCCACAGCGGAATGAACCACCAATTTATTCAGCATATGTCTTACACAGTGGATGCCCTTCCCGCTGCAACCCAGTACTGGGAAACACCCATACACTCACATTCACACTCATGCACTATGGCCAATTTAGTTCATTCAGTTCACCTATAGCTCATGTCTTTGGACTGTGGGATAAACCGGAGCACCCAGAGGAAACCCACGCCAACATGAAGAGAACATGCAAACTCCGCACAGAAATGCCAACTGATGCTGGGACTCGAACCAGCGACTTTCTTGCTGTGGGGCGATAATGATAACCACTGAGCTACCATGTCAACCACTAGAAATTGGGATTGGACCTACATCTCGGATGGCCCGAGGGTGAGTAAATGAACTCCAAATTTTTATTCTTGAGTGAACTATCCAGTAAGAATTTTTTTGCAGTGGTTTATAGTGGTGTGTAAAGTTTTACCTAATATTAGGAATGGAGAATTAGCAACTGTCATGACAAAAGGGACTCCAATGTGTAACATCATGCCGAAAGAAGACAACACAGCCAGTCCAGCAGAGAAAACCCCGAATGTTGCAACCCATACTTTGTTTCTGACACAGTCGAACCTGAAAAACAAAACAAAAAACTGATTTTTAAAGGATTTCTCGCAGGTAAATACAATTGTTTGTCTATCTATTACTTAAATGCTTTTTCTGTTATATCTGATTCTCACAGATGTTGTCTTTAAAACATGTTTGAATAATTATGAACAAATCATAAATGCTGTATGGATTGTAATGAATCATTTCTGTTTCCTTTTACAGAGCTTTTTATGTGACAAATGAACAATGAAAAAACTGGACCAGATGCGAAAGGTGATTTAATAATCATATATATTTGACTGTATTATAATGATTTTCATATTTGTAAAATGACCAAAGATCAACTATGTGGTCATGTTTGACAAATTCAGCAATGCATTTTTAATTTGTCTCTGCTAAAATGAACCAAATAATTAGTTTGAATATTAGCAGAAAAACAGTAAAGATGATGATCCAATACTTTTGATCAATCTTCAAACATTCTTATAAACAATTATTACAATGAAATATGGTATTACATCAGGAGGAAGAGTCTACCATATAAACTCATAAGCTAAATACAATAGTGAACTAATCATACCTCAAGCAAGAAAGAATGGAGAAAGCAATAGCGATGACGTAAGTGATGGAGAAGAGAGGAATGACATCTTTCGTGTTTGCCTCAAACTCCACCTGCCTTGACAAAGATGTGGAGTGGGTCACCTGAGGATGCACAATTATCATAATCACATCGTTATTTCATCATTTCAGCTCATAGGAGTAGATAGATCACAAGAATGAATCTCTAACTAGCTTCAGTATAAAAAGAAAACAGCTGCAATATTGTTAATTTAAATTAATGTAATATTTTCACTGATAATACATATGAATATACTGTCTTTATATTAATATTCTATAAATGTGGCATAATATTATTGTCCTTTAGAGCTATTTTCTTTCCCTAATTTGTCTGAATAATCAATGTTTTCATTTGTTGTGATTGAAAATCTGTGTTATTTCGATGAATATCAATTTTAAAGCATTGAAATTGGGTTGTCTAAAATTATTAACATTGCACCTTTTTTGTTAATTTATGCTAAATGTTCTAAATGCTCAAAGTTGTGTTTGAGTAAAATATTTTTATGGTTGACAGTAGCCTAATTGTGCAAAGGGGGACGACATTTCCTACAAAATTTAACTAAAATTGCTTTTATTTTAAAACATTTTATTTAAAAAGTTTTTATAAGCACAAAACAGAACAAATAAATATTTATACAATCTATAATGCTTTTTATACAAATGATAACAAAAATACAGAAAAAATAAATGGGTAAATTAATTAAATAAAAACAATAATTGTAAAAAGAAATAAAAAAACAAGCACCTGTCCATCCAAATATGCACCATATAGAGGAAAATAACATACACCATCAAGTTCTACTTGGTCAAACTCAAAACATTGAGAATGAAGGGGAAAAGTAAGAGTAAAATTGTCCATGAATCATAAGTGTCCTACTTCCAACTCTAAATAAAGATAAGCAAGAAAGAGGCCCTAGATTGTTTTTAACTTTTTAGAAGCATCTGCCCTAGCAAAACTAATTATTTCAAGCTTAAAAGCAGCAATTATTTCAGTCGGCCATTTATGAAAAGTAGTAAAGTGGACTTCCAACCCATCAAGATCACCCTGTTAGCCACCAAACATAATAGACATGCGCTGATTATGTGACCATGCTGACATGTTCAGAGCATCCAAACAGGGCTAAGTCAATATCTGGACTAATGTTTTCTCCTAAAACATTTCAAGAGTTCCCACTTGGATATGCTTAGTGTTTATAGCAGGTTTGGCATGCTGTCCCGGGAGAGAACCCTGAGCTTGGAGATACTTGAGCCCTAGGCTCCAGCCCGGTCAATGAGCATAAGGGGATCCAAGATCAGGTAGGTCTCGAGAGCTCCCCCTTGGAAAAGGAGGAGATGGGGTGGAAGGGGGGATTCTTCCAAAACGAAGGTAGAGCAGTAGGGAGAAAATGATCCATTTGTTGTAAGCTAGGATCACTGTTGTTGGATTATTACTGATTACAGATGAGCAGCCAGTCATGCTCAATCATATCACATGCTCCTCTCGAAATTAGTTAATGAAACTTCGCTTAAATAAAACTGAAAAATATTCTTCCAAAACTCTCAGGGCAGAACCAAAAAGTGTGAGCATATGTTTCCTCTAAACTCATCTGACACATAACGGGGAAACTGAAGGGAAAATTGTTTTGAGTTTAGTTTTAGTGTAATGTAGCCTATATATGTACCACTTTAAACTGTATGAGCTGTAATCTTGTGTTGAGAGAGCAGGTATGAATTCGCTTCAGCCCTAGCATTAGTTGCCCAATAATAATGTCAAAAAACTTAGAGCCTTTTTGCATAAATTAACGAAAATCTGTCATCTTTTCATACATGCATAAATTAAATTTTAGACAACACAATACCAAAGATTTATTGTTAGTTTAGAAGGAAATATTCGTTAAATAATACTGATTGATTATTATACTGACCAATTGTGGTTTTAAAAATGGGAGGAAGGGAGAGAATATTTAATGTATATTACAGAATAAAATAAATATTTTACATTTTACACAAACATGTGTAAGTCCAACAACTCAATTATGTTTTAATCCATTTTTAGGCCAAATATGGACAAACTCAAACATTAGGTTACAAGTGTTTTCTTTTTAATATACCTCAAGTTTGGACAGAGCTGGGTAAAACTGCATTTTCTTATTGTGCACATTGGGCATGGAATATTAGCATAAAGAGTAACATCTATATATAACCGTTTTTCAGTGAATTTAAAGGCATTATAATGAAATCAGTATTGGAAGCATGTGATTGTTTTTGTTGAGATGATTGATGAAATGTTATGTGGTGTTTGTGTATTTATTGTTTTACTGTATGGCTGTTACCTTGGCCATGTAAAATTTTAAATCTCAATGAGACTTCCTGTTTAAAATATAATAAAATAAAAAAGTGTAGACTAACTATAATGTAATTGAAAATAATTTGTCCATATCTGACCCAAAACGTTGGATTAAAACAACCCAGAGTGTAAAACTGCCCGAAATTTAGCCTCGTGACAAGTAGCTTAATAACCAGCAGGCCTACATGAATAAAAGCTGACCTACCTTTATGGAGTTTAGCGATAAATTAGACGGGAAAACCTTGAGGAACTCATTCAGCCATAAATCAGTTCTAGTACGATTATCCTCCTTCAGAAAATAAAACAGACGCACTGACTTTGCGCTTTTAATAATGGAAGAGTTCAAATTCACCCCACCGACCGAATAACCCAAGAAAATGTAGGAGAATCCGAAGCGGAAGAACGGAAAGGAGAGCTCGGTGGCCTCCAGATTCTCTCCGTAATACTTATGGATGTCCAATATCTTATTGGGTATGCACTTCTTGTATCGTCTTGCGCAAAGTCCCTCAAAAGTAAGCACCTCGTGACCCGTGGACACATTCAGCTCCTTGACTTTCCTGTCTAAAATCACTATCTCGCGAAAAGCAGCGTCTGTGAGGATATTGGAGGATTTAGTCACGGCTATGAAGGACGCGTAAACCCCGTCCGTGTAGAGCCTTTGGTTGGAGAACAGCGAGTCGTTCTGCGGAAAGTTCTGCTGCACAAAGCGCCTCTCCTGCTTGGCAGGACCGTTTACAGGTGTGAACTGATCCTCAATGTCATTGGCTTCACGATCTTCTAGAAGGCAAAAGCCAGTGCCTAACACAGCAGAGATGAGCAGGGGAGAGATGAAGAACCACCAGGGGTAAGTGCCCACAAAACGGCCGAACTTCTGGAAGCAGATGGAGATCGGCTTCTCCACGCAGTCTGTGGTGCACCCAGCCATGTTCACCGGCATTTGGAAAGATTAAAAAGTGGAAAAAAAGAAAAGTTTTATGAGGAAAGGCTGTGGTAAGTTAATTATAAGAACGCAGAGCTTATTTACTCTGTGTGCGAATTTAGTTTAAAACATGTAAAAGTTAAACTAACTATATAGGCTAGACTATTTTGGTTTAGACAGAGCTGCATTATGCATGCCGAGTATCTTAATATCCTTGCGCATTTTTGTGTGTCAAAATCTTAAGGCACAAGCCAAGAGCGACCACTGACGGACGCCTGAAAATATATATTTAAGGCAAGGTAAGTTTATTTATATAGCACATTTCATTATCAGTGGTAATTCAAAGTGCTTTACATAAGCATGAATAAAGGAGACAAGTACAAGAAAATAAAAACAAAGAATAAAAATGATTAAATTTAGGCAAAATAAGAACAAACGATGATTAAATCGGTAGTGTTTCTTTTTATCTTCTGTACATTTAAAATAATCGTCAGTGAATATGAATGCATTGTGCATGAATACATATTTTATGCTCATGAAACATTATTTAGCATTTATTAATTATACATTTATTATTTTTATTTGCTTGATTATCATTTGCACTTACAAAATATAATCATTTATTTATACGTTTTTATTGATTAATTTGATTGTGTAAATATTGCAGTTTTATCTTTGTATAAGTTAGTTTAGCATTTCATAGCATTTATTTCTGTCAAACATTAATTCATAAGCATATTTTTTGACAATAAAAATTCTGTGTATTAATTCATTAAATAATTAAATGTCATTTTTAAATTAGGTGTTATCCATGTTTACATCAAGTTTTAAAAACAATATATTAAATATTTTATAATAGGCTACTTTTATATATTTTAGGTCAGAATAGGTTTATTTTTTTTTATATTTGTTATGGTAATAATGTTGATGGAACAATAGTACACCAATACTTTCACATTTTAGTTTCATAAAAGTTTTTTTTAAAACTGTCAAGTACACTGTAAACCGAAAAAGTTAAGGTAACTCAAACCATTTTAGGAAACTGATTGCAACAAACCATTTAAGTTCAAAAACTAATCCTAATGAGTACTGTCAACTTAATCCATTTGAGTAAACAAAACAATTTGAGCACAGTAAAACTCAATAAGTTAAGGCAACTCAAACCGTTTGAGGAAGCAGATTGCTACAAACCATTTGAGTTAAAACACCTAATCTACATGCTGAGTACTGTGAACTTACACCATTTAAGTTGAAGTAATGAGGTATTTAATTAACTCATTACCTTGAACACTCAGTTCAAAACTCTTCATATGAGTACAATTAATTTTCAGTAGATTTTGAGTTAACTATACTCATTTCATCTGATAAAGTTGACTGTTGGGTTTTACAGTGTAAATAACACTGTTTTGTACTTAGTAAGTTAAGGCAACTCAAACTGTTTGAGGAAACCAATTGCTACAAACCATTTGAGTTAAAAAAAAAACTAATCTATATGAGTACTGTGAACTTATTCTATTTAAGTTGAAGTAATGAGGCATTTAATTATCTCATTACCGTCAACACTGAGTTCAAAACTCTTTTCAAAAGAGTACAATTAACTTTCAGTAATTTTTGAGTTTACTACACTCATTTCATTTGATAAAGTTGACTGTTGTGCTTTACAGTGTATTATTTGTGTTGATATCATCAAACATTAGTAACTTAAACATTTTAAATTCAGTTATCAAATCACTATGAGTTAATTTTACCTAAACAAATTAAGTCCCAATATAGCTACTCAAATGGTTTGGTACTGCCTTTAGCATCAGAGTTAAGTTAACCCAAAAGATATTAGTAATTCATTCATAACTTATTTGGTTTGAGTTCTGCCTAATGTAATCTCTTTATGAGTTGTCATAACTCTTTTTAATTGAGTCAAAGTAACTCATAAGTTAAAATATAAGTTACTAACTTATTTCATATAGCAATTTTTACTGTTAGGTTTTACAGCGTGTCTACTTTAAATCCATTTTGTAAGCTAAATGTATATTATTCAGCAATGATCCCATGATACGATCTTAAACAGTCTGTATTTGGTAAGAATTATCCTAAAAACATGTAGCTGTATAGGAAAAATGATGATATTTGGAGATTACAAACATTTCTAAGATCAACAATTGTTTTTGAGGTCTTCTGAACAACTCAAGAATAATGCATAAATGGTTCTTCTATGGCATCAATGTGTAAAACATCTTTAGTTCCTATTGTAATCTTATGAGTTAATTAATTTTTAATAGACAAACCTTTTTCTATAGCTAAACTACAGCTCATATGATATACGTTAGAAATATTGACTGAATGTTTTTAAGTTTTACTCACATTTACGTTGTGGTTTCTTCTCATTTTGCTCCATCAGGACAGAATGATGAGAGAGAATCAGAAAGACACACAAGTTCATTACTGAACACAGAGCGCCATTCATGCCTTTCAATGAACTCGCTGGTTAATTGTCCTGAAAAAAGTGCCTTCCACTCTCATAGCGCTTGTGATTTGGCAGCAGGATAATTAAGAGCCTCAGATTATCGCCACTCAACTGATATATTGGAACAACTCATAGGACATCAAAGAGTTGAATCTGCATCTGCTTTAATGTTTTCTATCAATCAGAGACATGATAACAGCACCCGATAAATGAGCAAGCTGAATCTTGTCAGTTAACCCCTTGAAACAAATGACAGAGTCAGAAGAAAGTCTCCAGTTAATGATTCACTGATTCAAATGACCCGTTCAGTGCAAGTTTCCAGTTAACAGCTAACTGAGTCAGAGCAAGTCTCCAATAAACAATTCTCTGATTCAAATGATCTGTTTAGACATAGTCAAAACAACTAGCTGATTCAGAAGCATCTCCAGTAAATGATTCACTGATTCAAATGATCCACTCAGAGCAAGTCTCCAGTTACCAACGCAGAAGCAAATCTCCAGTAAATGATTTACTGAGTCAAATGATCTGTTCAGAGCAAGTCTCCAGTTGACAGCTGACTGATTCAGAAGCAAGTCTCTAGTAAATGATTGACTGATTCAAATGATCTGTTCAGAGCAAGTCTCCAGTTGACAGCTGACTGATTCAGAAGCAAGTCTCTAGTAAATGATTGACTGATTCAAATGATCTGTTGAGAGTACAACTCCAGTTAACAACTGACTGATTTAGAAGAAAGTCTCCAGTAAATAATTCACTGATTCAAATGATCTGTTCAAAGCTAGTATTGAGTTAATAATGATATATACAGAAGCAAGTCTCTGGTAAATTATACAGAGTCAAGTGATCTATTTAGAGCTACTTTCCAGTTAACAACTGACTGATTCAGAAGAAAATCCTCCAGTAAATGATTCACTGATTCAAATTATCCATTTAGAGTATGTCTCCAGTTAACAGCTGACTGAGTCAGAGCAAATCTTCAGGAAATGATTCACTCACTGTGTTCAGAAGGGATCATCTCTATACCCTAATCTCTTGAAGTAACCTTTCGAAGTGTCAGTTTTGACTATTAGAGCATAGTGTATAAGCTATTCGAGAATAATCAGAAATTCATCAGTTGTACCTGTTGAAATCCTTCATACAAACCTTCATCCTTCATGAAGGTCCCTTCAAAGTGGCCATTTTTGAGCCCTTCGATTTGGAACAACACTTGAATATGGTGGCCATGATTATTTTCACTTTAAACTGTTCTTTGGAGGGTGAAATATCCTATTTTGAATGCACCTACTGATTCAAATTATCTGTTCAGGGCAAAAAGATTCACTGATTCAAATGATCAATTTTAGTTAATGACTCACAGATTCACAGACACAAAGTCTGCTTCGCTTGCCCACTGTATAAACGCTTGAAATGGATTTTTTTTTTTTTGATAGGGTAGGACATTTGGACATTTTTTGATGACCTAAATGAGGTAGATTTCATTTAAAAACCGAACATAATGTTACAATAACAGAAATTAGCGGCCATTTTTACCTGCGGCATGTAACAGATACCAGTTGTAAAACTAGAAGTCATACATTAGACTTCTTACGCATATTTTGCTCTGTTATGCTTTTTAATTTTTGTATATCTTTATTTGTGGGTGACAGAGTGGCTCAGGGGTAAGCATTGACGCCTCACAGCATAAAGGTCACTGTTTCGAGTCCCGGCTGGGTCAATTGGCATTTCTGTGTGGAGTTTGCATGTTCTCAACGTGTTGGTGTGGGTTTCCTCCGGGTGCTCCGGTTTCCCCCACAGTCCAAAGACATGTGCTATAGGTAAATTGGGTAAACTAAATTGGCCATAGTGTAAGAGTGTGAATGAGTGTGTATGGATGTTTCCCAGTACTGGGTTGCAGCTGGAAGGGCATCCGCTGTGTAAAACATATGCTGGAAAAGTTGCCGCTGTGGCGACCTCTAGCAGAAAGAAAATGAATGAATGATTTATATTTGTCAGCACACATTTAGTTTGATTCAACGTTTGATCGATTCATTCACTAAGCACAGAGCACATATATCAGTCCACAAAAGTGCAAAACACAATAGAAAATAAGTCAGGATAAAATCAGTCTGTGTTTTTTTTTTTCTTCAGTTTTTATCAGTGGCTGTTTTACATAAATGCAATTAAAAATGCACAAAACGACCCTTTAGCCATGCAAATTTTCCATCTAATGATTATAATGTACATTTTTGCTGTCCACTAGGTGGTGCTAAAGATGCTTTTTACATACCATTGCATTGCATTATATAGGGCAATGAGCGGTTGTCATGGTGACCATGTCATGGATGGCAGAGCTGATTAGAGGCTGCCATGGTGACTGGGTCAGTCAGAGGGCAGAGGTCTTTATCTGATTGATTTCTGATTAAACTTTAAATATAACGCTTTATGACGGCATTCATAATTCACCTTATAAATATTTGCATTAGTAACTGTAATCAAAGTTAATGTATTATGTGCAGACTCCTTTTTACATTTGAAGATGACGCCTCAAAGCAAGAAGGTCTCTGGTTCAAGCCCCGGCTGAGTCAGTTGGCGTTTCTGTGTGGAGTTTGCATGTTCTCCCCGTGTTCGCGTGGGTTTCCTCCGGGTGCTCCGGTTTTCCTGACAGTCTAAAGACATCTGGTGCAAGTGAATTGAGAAGGCTAAATTGTCCGTAGTGAATGAGTGTGTGTGGATGTTTTCCAGAGATGTTTTGTGGCTGGAAGGGCATCGCCTGCATAAAAATGTGCTGGATAAGTTGGCGGTTCATTCCGCTGTGGTGACCCTGGATTAATAAAGGGACTAAGCCGAAAAGAAAATGAAAGAATGAATGAAGTTTCACTGGATTTACAATTATACACTATCGGTCAAAAGTTTGGGGTCAGTAGGATTTTTAAATGTGTTCAAATAAGCTTCTTCTGCTCACCAAGCCTGCATTAATTTAATCAAAAATACAGGACAAATTGTAAAATTGTGAAATGTTATTGCAGTATAAAATAACTGTTTAAAAGTAGTTTATCCTTTAATTCAAAAACTTATTCCAGTGATTTTTCAGCTTGTCTTCAGAGTCACGTGATAATACAGAAATCACTGTAATATTAATTTTTTTTGTTATTATTATTATTATTACTATTATTATTATTATTAATGGTAAAAGTAATAACAAGTACTGACCAGCAATAATGACTGGAGTAATAATTTCATTTGAAACTACATACAATATGTAATAAGTAAATATTTAATATATATATATTTTAATTATATTCAATAAATGCCTCCTTGATAAACAGAAATAAATTATTCAATAGAATTAATAATAATAGAAAAAACGACCCCTAACTTTTGAACGTTAGTGTGTGTGCTTGTAAAACACATTTTAGTTTTGATATTTCTTCAACATTTACACTAAAAGATAATTATACACAACACACAAATCCATTCATACTGTCAAGAAAATGAATCTGAAATGGAAACGTTCTTTTTTTTGAGTCATACAAAAGTATTTATTGCAAATGTTTAATTAAAAGTATTCAAAAATACATGAAATACACAGAAGTCTAAATTCGCAGTGCAATAAAATGTACCTGAAGTTTTGTTTATGAAATGAACTCACTCAGACCAAAATATACATTATAAATTGTGCATAATATTTTAAGCCCATCCTATGGGTTTATCATTAGTAGTCTATTTATTAGAGAATGTTTAAGAATGAATAAACTATTAGTATTTCTGTTTTGACTGATTGGTCAGTCTCGAGCAGACGTAAATAATGCTTAAATCATGATCAGAATAGAAAAGTTCTCATTCCCATGTGATGTTGAGCATCCTGCAGCTGAGCTCCCAGAGCCGCTGAGCCACTTCATCATCCATCGCAGCCTTCGCAGCTTTAGCAGGAGCACAGTCACTGAGAGAGAGAGAGCAGAAAACCATTAAAACAACACACACACACACACACACACTGCAGCCCAACACGTGAAAAGTGAATGAGTGAGAAATAAATAAATAAAAATAAATGCATATGACACATGCATGCACGGACTCACACATCTATCTATCTATCTATCTATCTATCTATCTATCTATCTATCTATCTATCTATCTATCTATCTATCTATCTATCTATCTATCTATCTATCTATCTATCTATCTATCTATCTATCGATAGATAGATAGATAAATGTTACAATAGAAAAATAGTCATACAGTACATGACTAAATAAGACTGCTATATTGTATTTTCACTGTAAATGTATTAATTTATTAATATTTTTTATTTATATTTTATTCTTTTCAAAATTAACTTATTTGTTTTCTGATTAGTTTATTTATTTTTATTTATATGTAAAGGTTTTTATTTTGTAGATAAAGTGTATGTTTAATTATATATATATACACACACACACACACACACACACACACACACACACACACACACACACATTTAATCAGAATTATTAGCTCCCTTTTGAATTATTATTTTTTTTAATATTTCCCAAATGATGTTTAACAGAACAAGGAAATTTTCACAGTATGTCTGATAATACTTTTTATTCCGGAAAAAGTCTTATTTGTTTCATTTCGGTTAGAATAAAAGCAGTTTTTAATTTTTAAAAAAATATTTTTGGGACAAAATTATTAGCCCCTTTAAGCTATTTTTTTTTTCGATAATCTACAGAACAAACCATCGTTATACAATAACTTGCCTAATTACCCTAACCTGCCTAGTTCACCTTATTAACCTAGTTAAGCCTTTAAATATCACTTTAAGCTGTATAGAAGTGTCTTGAAAAATATCAATTAAAATATTATTTACTGTCATTATGTCAAAGATAAAATAAATCAGTTATTAGAAATAAATTTTTAAAACTATTATGCTTAGAAATGTGCTTGGGAACAATCTTCCCTCCATTAAACAGAAATTGGTGAAAAAAATAAACTAAATAAAATAAAATATTTTTTCTCCAGAAGAAAAAATATTATCAGACATACTGTGAAAATTTCCTTGCTCTGTTAAAAATAATTTGGGAAATATAAAAAAAAAAATAGTAAAATCAAAAGGGGGCTAATAATTCTGACTTCAACTGTATATATATATATATATATATATATATATATATATATATATATATATATATATATATATATATATATATATATATATATATATATATATATACTCAAACATTAATGCATCAAAACAATAAATAGAAAAATAAAGAAATTCATAAAAGTTTAAAAGAAACACCTCAAATGTACATCAGATGCTTTCTGTATATGACTGAAAAAAACTGAAAACTAAATAAAAAGCCCAAAATGTAAAAACCGATAGGTTGGTTTTGTGTCTCACCTTAAATAACATATTTATCAGCAGTAACTGTATTCCTGCATGATAATGATACTCAATTAAAAGATAATATAATGTGACCTATTGGACTTTCATGTATTTATGCTGTACTTTGTGTAGGTGGAGGCTCAAGCTGTTGTAACATGCATTCAGTGATGGGTAAAAATTATTACTACAATCATAAAGCCCTAAAGATTTTAATCTTTAAACAAATATAAAATAGAAATACAAAATACTTTCACATTACTTTCCTTAAAAATGAAGTAACAGATTTAATTATTTTTTTACTCAACCAACAATGCACTGAAGCTACATAATAAACGCCTCCATTTCCATGTTACAGACTGAAAAGTAACAAATAAATCCAAGCGAAAATAATTAAATATAGAAATTAATAAATGCAGTAAAAACCGGAAAAAATATACATAAAATAGATCAATCGAAAAATTTATTAATAAAAGTTTAAATAAAACACTTGCAATGGATTTTGGATACTTTATTATTATTATTTTTTTAAGTTTTGGGTAAAAAAATAATGTATTACAATCCTAAAGACCTAAGATCTTGATCTCTAAAAATCTAAAGTACATAAAACAATGCAAAAATAACATGACATATACTTTCACATTACTTATCTTAGAGTAACTAAGAAACATATTTATTATTATTAATTTATTTTTTACTCAACCAATAATGCACTAAAGCTACATAAAACCTGCTTTCCTAATTTCCATGTAAAGTATTGAAAAGTAAAAAGAAATCCAAGCAAAAAATAAATGAATACAGAAATGAATAAATACTGTAATAAAAAATAAAAAAATAAAAAAATAAATGAATACAGAAATGAATAAATACTGTAATAAAAAAAATAAAAATAAATAAATAAACAACTATATAAACAAATAAATAAATCAAAAAATAAATGAATACAGAAATGAATAAATACTGTAATAAATAAATAAATAAATAACTATATAAACAAATAAATAAATAAAAAAATAAATGGGAAAATAAATAAACAATAAAAGTTGAAAATAAAGCATCCAAATGCTTTATTTTCAACTTTTATTAATTATTTATTCATTCATTTATTCATTTTCAGCTTAGTCCCAATAGTAATCTGGGGTCGCCACAGCGGAATGAACCGCCAACTTATCCAGCATATGTTTTATGCAGCGGATGCCCTTCCAGCTGCAACTCAGTACTGTGAAACATCCATACACACTCATTCACACACTTACATACAGACAATTTAGTTTATCCAATTCACCTGGACTGTAGGGGAAAGCTGGAGCACCCAGAGGAAACCCACGCCAACACGGGGAGAACATGCAAACTCCACAAAGAAATGCCAACTGACCCAGCCGGGACTCGAACCAGTGACCTTCTTGCTGTGAGGCTAGAGTGCTAACCACTAACCACTAAGTGCAATATAAAGAAGACATTTTAATAACCTGTAATATTTGCCGCTCTCTGTCTGCAGTTCTGGATCGACAGCGCAGTAGATGGAGGTCTGAGCTCCCTGCACTGATGTCTTGGTGAAAGGCTTTGTGAACCACATGACGGCTTGTTGAGGTTTACTCAAGTGCCTCCACAGGTCAGTCTGAACCACACCCGGATGAAGAGAGTATGCTGTTACTCCAGTACCTGAACCACACACACACACACACACACACACACACACACACACACACACACACACACACACACACACACACACACACACACACACACACATCATGAGCATTATTATCTGGGAAGTTTAATATACAATAGCGCACAACCTAGAACAGGGCCAACAATTATGCATCTGTGAAAATGTCATCGATATCATTAATATAAATGTACAGTTGAAGGCAGAATAATTAGCCCTCCTAAATTATTAGCCCCCTGTATGTTCCCCCCCCCCAATTTCTGTTTAGCTGAAAGATTTTTTTTCAACACATTTCTAAACATAATAATTTTAACAACTCATTTCTAATAACTGGTATCTTTTCCATGATGACAGTAAATAATATTTGACCAGATATTTTTCAAAATACTAG
This sequence comes from Danio rerio, assembly GCF_052040795.2. NCBI lineage: Eukaryota > Metazoa > Chordata > Actinopteri > Cypriniformes > Danionidae > Danio > Danio rerio. The sequence goes on from NC_141044.1 coordinate 35,908,332, forward strand.
TTTTCAGTCTAAAGTGACATTTAAAGACTTAATTAGGTTAAATAGGCAAGTTAGTGTAATTAGGCAAGTCATTGTTTAATGATGGTTCGTTCTGTTGACGATTGAAAAAAATATATATCTTGCTTAAGGGGGCTAATAATTTTGACCTTACAATGCTTATTAAAAAATGTAAACTGCTTTTATTCTAACAGAAATAAAACAAATAAGACTTTCTCCAGAAGAAAAAGTATTATAGGAATCACTGTGAGAATTTCCTTGCTTTTTAAAAAAAATGAAATCACAGGAGGGTAAATAATTTGACTTCAACTGTATGTTTTAATGTACTTTGTAGGATTTTTGTATTTTATAATTCTGTATTTTGTATTATAAAGTGTATTAACTGGGATTATTTTAGCAACGTTCATTATATATTTGGAATAGAAAAAAAATTAAATGGATATTTTAATTTAATAGAAATAAAATAAAACTTAAATGAAATGGAAAAACAAGAAAAAAAGCTGATGATACAGAAACTAAAATCTAATTGACTGGCTGACTTTATTTATATTTTATAATGTTTTGTTTGACTTCTACTAAATTGATATTTACTGGGATTGTTTTAGCTTTAATTGTCATATCAGTGAAATAGAATATTGGAAGCTTAAATATAATATATGATAAGGTTAAATCAAACATCAATCTAACATTTTATAGAATCATTTTTCTAAACTATAAAGTTGGTTTAGATGAATAATGTGATTATTTTCACATCGATCATCGTTTTGGAATTGAAAAGTGGCAAGTTAAATGATGCAAATGCCACACATTAGTATGAAACTTATATATAATTTATATACATTTAGAAATTAGAGATTAATCAAAAAAAATATTCATCTGTTAACTAACATTTGATATATTTCATCAATTTTACTCAGATTATTGTATCTTCAATCTAGCTAAATAACCTAATTTAAAATAATATAAACAAATGCACAAAAATGTTCAGGGCCAAATTTTATATATATATATATAAATATATATATATATATATATATATATATATATATATATATATATATATATATATATATATATATATATATATATATATAATATATATATATATATATATATATATATATATTTTATATATATATATATAAAACCGGTTTTAACCTGCTATCTAAAATTGTAAATATATTAAACTACTCTTACACAGCATTTTAAACAAAACAAATCACAACCTGTATAGTACAGTAACTTTTAAATTGTATACTTTTCACACAAATACAGAAATAAAAGAATAATATTTTTGTTTTATTTATATTTACTATATTTTGATATTTAATGTGAAAATGAATATTCTTGAGCACATTATATACAGTTGAAGTCAGAATTATTCGCCCCCCTTTGAATTAATTTTATTTGTTTTAAATATTTCCCAAATGATGTTTAACAGGACAAGGAATTTTTCACAGTATGTCTGATAATATTTTATCTTCTGGAGAAAGTTTTATTTGTTTTATTTCAGCAAGAATAAAAGAGTTTTTAATTTTTTGAACACAATTTTAAGGTCAAAATTATTAGTCCCTTTCAGCTATATTTCCTTTCGCTAGTCTACAGAACAAACCATCGTTATACAATAACTAGCCTAATTACCCTAACCTACCTAGTGAACCTAATTAACCTAGTTAAGCCTTTAAATGTCTCTTTAAGCTGTATAAAAGTGTCTTGAAAAATATCTAGACAAATACTACTTACAGTCATCATGGCAAAGATCAAATAAATCAGTTATTAGAGTTGAGTTATTAAAACTATTGTGTTTATAAATGTTGAAAAAAAAATCTGCTCTCCGTTAAACAGAAATTGTAGAAATAAATGAAACAGGGTGGCTAATAATTCTGACTCCAACTGTATGTATATCACATTATTTCTGTAAATATCAAATTCAGAAACTGACCTTCTAGTCTTTTGGCCAGGGAGCGAGTGAACAGAACGTTTGCCAGTTTGCTCTGACAGTAGGCTTTCTGTTTATCATAATTCTTCTCACTGTTGATGTCCTCTAGGTTTATGGTCCCCCATTGATGTGCTGTGGACGAGACATTAATGATCCTCGCTGGCGCTGATCTCTTTATCAAATCCAATAACAGGTACGTCAGCAGGAAGTGACCTACAGGAAGAAGAACAGCTCTGCTGTATCACGACTTGCACTAAAAAAATTATGTTTGCTGTTTGTTCAAATTACTTATTTAAAATCAGCTGAAACAACTAAATTCTTAAGCTTTTTGGGGCACAATTTATTTGTTTTATGTTGAATCCAATTAAACTTGTAAAGTTAACATAAGTTAACTTAATTCCTTCATGTTGTCCTAACACAAATCGATTGTGTAACACCCAGCAATTTTTACAATTTCTCTTAGGTTTGCTTTGTTTTAGAAAATTGACATGTGCTTACCCATGTGATTCACTCCTATTTGCATTTCAAAACCATCGGCTGTCTTTCCGTAAGGACAAACCATCACACCGGCGTTGTTGATTAAGATGTTGACTTGTTTCTCCTCTGAAAGACAATACAGATGCATCTATGTTTCCATCCAAAAATGCGAATAAACTTTATGCGCAAAACTGGATTATCGCATAAAAGTTGTGCGAATGAAGCATCGTTTCCATCCAACGAGTCAAAGCGAACAAAATCGTCACTTCCTGATTATCTGGCACCAAATATCAACAGTAAAAACTGCATTTGCAGCAGTTGGAGATGCTGCATCAATCTTTTCTAAATGATTGCGCCTCAGAAGACAATCCTGACAAGCAGTGAGCGCACAGTGGTGTTTGAAGGTGTCAGACGCGGAGCACAGGCGCTCTTGATTCTGGAGGTCATTAACAATATAATAACATTAATACTGAAATGGTAAGGCAGTTTATAATGACCAAAACAACATTTCAGATGTTTTATAATGTGCTCAGCCTGACGTTTTATCCATTCACACACATTTTAAGCATCACATGATCTCTTTCAACAAAATCACATGACCTTTTTTAATGCGCATGCTGGAGTTTGTGCGGTAAAAGTGTTTCCATCGCAGTTTATGCGCATCTTTTCTTATCGAATAAAAAGTTTATCCTACCCAGTTAGGCGCATAAGTTTTTTATGCGCATTTTCAAAATGTATGCGCATCATGGCGTTTCCATCAACTATTTTTTTTAAGCGCATTTGCAAAATGCGCATAAAATAGGTGGATGGAAACATAGTGTGCTATATGGAGTTATGGGCAAAATTATTTGCACCCTTGGTAAAATATATGCACATTTAGATTCTTGTGCACATGAAACAGTCAAAAACAACAACCAATCTTTCTGTGAAATAAAATCATTTTAATCAGAAATAAGTAAAGAATAATTGATGGCACGAAGCAGACTGGCCGTTACACCATTTGTGTGCATTATCTTCTAATAAGTCAATAAACAAGTGTCAAAGTGTTAAAAAAAAACTATCAAATGATGAGATTTTCACTCATTTTATATTGTTTTATTTCAATGAAAAGATATTTTTGTGTGTTGTTAAATGAAATAAATCAGCATAAACAATACTTTTTTCACAGCCTTCTTTGCTCTTATTATTACCAAGGTTGCAGATAATTTTAAACATGACTGGACGTAATTTAACATTAACACATGCAGGTGATCTCACCTTTGTTGATTTTCTCTGCAAATCCTCGGATTGATTTGGAGTCTGAAAGGTCAAGACTGCTAATAAAAACATCCTGGTTTCCAGAAGAATCTTTAACTTCCTTTAGCGCTGCTTCAGCTTTCTCCATATCTCTGCATGCCATGATGATTCGTGCTCCTGAGAAAAGCAAAAAGACAATATTCTTCCATCTGATCATATATTAATATAACATCATGGTAAAATATGGTTGCCTACCTCCAGTGTGCAATTTATACACTGACGATAGGGGGGTGGTGGGGGGTTCAACTTTTTATAAGTAGTTCGGTAATCCATGCTTCAGTGAATCAAATTTATGAATGTATTCAAATTACTTTAATAATTAATAATTAATTTATTAATAAAATGTATATGTTTTCAGTGTTTTGAAGTATATTTAGTGACTATTGTTGAGGTTACTGTAGGTCAAGTTACTTAAGATGTCTATTACTTAAGATGTCTATCGGTGCTCTAGAAGTGCCAGTTTCAGACTGTTGAATGATATTTTTCCTACCATTGTTGGCGCAATTGAATGCATCACAGTGGTATGAACCTTTATGGGGGGGGGGGGGGGGGGGTTGTATATCTATATTATGAATTTTTAATTATTAATACTTAAGAAAGCTATTCCTTACTATTAATGGGCTGCCCCCCCCCCTCCCGTCCCCCATACACCTTTTTTGATGTCCTTCAGGGGGGATCAAGCGTTAATTAGGGGGGTCAATCCCCCCAAACCCCCCTGTAATTTGCACACTGCCTACCTCTCTTTGCCAGGTCAATAGCTGTCTCTTTTCCAATTCCAGTATTGGCTCCAGTAATTAAAACGGTTTTACCGTCAAGTCTGGCAGCAGATGACCAGGAACAAAACATATTTCTGAGGAGAAAGCATAAAGATAATGCAATAATTGTTCTCATATTGCGCAACTTATCAAACGGGCGTTGGTTTGATATGATTGAACTTGTTTTACATGTTCAGCGTATTTAATAAAACATAACCGTTGTTTATTACGATTATGTTCAGTCATATCTAGTTTGTAAAATCATCAAAATGTCTGAAATATTGAAAATCCTTTTACTTCACTTCCTCTGTACAGTAACTTGACAGGTTATTGGGTAATTAGTCAAGTGACATCTGTTGTAACGTGAAAAACATAAAACAGAGCTTACCTCATTGCTTGCATTTTGTTATGGGTTGTGCGCAGAAATAAATATATGAAAGTTTATGAAACAAATCAAATCGATCAACCAGAAAAACAAACTGAAAAAGCTCGCACTGTCATTGATGGGCGGGGTTATATGACGTATAATGATGTGATGTTATAGTTTGGGATTGGCCAAGGGCAAGAAACCCCGCCCTCAAATGGATGGAGATCGAAAAATAAATATATGTACATATTATATTTCGTTATAATTGTATATTAATTAATGACTTAATACGTTTTATGCTTATAAATTTAGTAAATGTCAACATTATACCTTAAGTGTAGGGGAAATTGAGAAAATGTATTTACATCTGAAATTGAATAAATGATGTGCTTCTTGGGTTTCACCATGAGATGTCAGTAGATACACGGTAAGAAAACAAGCTAGAGTCTACACTGATACATCTTCAACTTAAGCTTGTTATATTAATGCGTATTTATTGTATAAAATAGGTCTGATTATATCAGTAATTTAGGTAAGAATTTAAAAATTATTTAAATAACTAAAACTACGTGATAGCAAATTTGTAAAACCTATTGGCCTGCAGTTTCAAGGGTTGTGGCAAATTATAAAGATTATAAAAAAAAAAATCACAAAATCTTTGAACAAGTGCTCAGCCAAACAAAAATAAATACAAAACTAACATAAAACGCTTTGGTGTTGCCAACTTTTTATATTAGTAGAGTATAAAGATTAGAAATTACAACATTATTTTGTGGATTTTCCGGGCATCTGCTGTGTAAAATATATGCTGAAATAGTTGGCAGTTCATTCCACTGTGGCTACCTGTGAAATAGCGACTTAGCCAAAGGGAAATGAATGAATGAATATTTTGTGGATGCACTGTGATGCTTAAATATGACCTGGGACCACAAAAGCTGCCTCTTGTTGCAGAGGTATAAAATTAGTAAGAGCCAAAATTACATTGTATGGTCCAAATTTCAAAAAATTATCACAAATATGGTCAAACTGTAATTTTCACTTTGCATTCAAATTATTGACTGTTAAATGATTTTTTGTTTGCCAAAAAAATCAATAGAATAATAAGTAAAAACCATGTTCTATGAAGATATTTGGTAAATTACTGTAAATCTAAGAAAATCCCCTTTTTATCATGTATTGCCAATAACTAAGTTTATTATTAATAATAACATTATTATTATTGATAAATAATAATAATTAAGGTGGTTTTCTAAGTATTAAGATTTTTTGAACCATCAAATTTCTGATTTTTTAGAAGTTATATTTTGGCCTAATATTGTCCCGTCTTAGCCAAGTCTACATCAGTGGAAAATAATTAATTGGGCATTCGGGTAATGTAAAAATCTAAATTTAAAAAAAAAATAAATATGCATCAAATGAATTAAGTGACTAAGCCAAAGGGAAATGAATGAATGAATGAATGAATGAATGAATGAATGAATGAATGAATGAATGAATGAATGAATGAATGACTCTTGTTCTAATGTCTGACAATATTGTTTGGAATATATAACTGTTGCTCAATAAATTATATTTTAGTCATTTAAATTGAAAGGTCTTTTTGTTGCTAAGAAAAAACTAAATTATGGTAATATATGAAAAATGAGGGTATAGTAAACTTTTATTGTTTTGATGATAGAAATCTCTTTTTGTCTTTGACCTGCTTGTAAAACATTAAAGGGAAAATTTACATTTACTGCACACTCAAGTGATTCTTAACTTTTATGAGTTTCTTTCTTCTGTTGAACACAAAACAAGATATTATGAAGAATGCTGTAAATCTGCAGCCATTGATATCCAGAAGGAATAAAACACACTGCCTGACAAAAGTCTTGTCACCTATCCAGGTTTTAGGAACAACAAATAATAACTTAACTTCCAGTTGATCATTTGGTATCAGAAGTGGCTAATATGAAAGGCAAAGGCCTCTAGAGGCTTATTTTACCTAAACAAAAATGATCATGCCTTGTTTTTGTATTATTTAATTAGAATAGAAAGGTCTGACTTTGCTTTGACAAAAGTCTTGTCTCTTAACAGAAATAATGTACATAGAATATAATGTCATGCTGCAGTGAAGAAAGAATTAATATAGTGTATGACTCCCATGAGCTTGTAGGACTGCATCCATACATCTCTGCAGTGTCTCAAATCACTTATTAATAAAGTCATCTGGAATGGCAAAGAAAGTGTTCTTGCAGGACTCCCAGAGTTCATCAAGATTCTTTAAATTCATCTTCAATGCCTCCTCCTTCATCTTACCCCAGACATGCTCAATAATGTTCATGTCTGGTGACTGGGCTGGACAATCCTGGAGCACCTTGACCTTCTTTCAGGATCTTTGATGTGGGGGCAGAAGTATGAGAAGGAAAGCTATCTTGCTGAAGAATTTGTCCTCTCCTGTGGTTTGTAACATAATGGGCAGCACAAATGTCTTGATACCTCAATGCCATCCACTCTGCAGATCTCTCGCACACCCCCATACTGAATGGAACCCCAAACCATGATTTTTCCTTCACTAAACTTGATTTCTGTAAGAATCTTTGGTCCATGAGGGTTCCAGTAGTTCTTCTGCAGTGTTTGTGATGATTGGGATGTTGTTCAACAGATGATTCATCAGAAAAATCTACTTTCTGCCACTTTCCCAAATGATCAGCTAGAACACAAGTTATTATTTATTGCTCTTACAACTGGGATTGACGACAAGACTTTTGTCAGCTAGTGTACTACTATGGAAGTCAATGGCTGGAGGTTTCCAACATTCTTCAGAATATCCTCTCTTTATTCAGAAGAAGACAGAAATTGAAACACGTTTGGAACAAGTGGAGAATGAGTTAATTATTACAATTGTTTTATTGTTGAGTGAACTCTTTAAATAGTCATATTCTGTGACAAACGAACATGTATATTTGCAGCTTTTCTAGGTATCTCAATAAAAGTAAAGCATTTTGTTAAAGAGATAAACATTTTTTTCTGCGGATAAGATTTGCAAAAAAAAAACAAAAAAAAAAAAAACATGTCATGCCCCAGTTTATTTCTCAAACTTTCCTGAAAGTGTCAAAAGGTTGTCATTTTCCTGCATCACATATATTTTTAGCTTCTACACAATCTCTCTCTCTCTCTCTCTCTCTCTCCCTCTCTCTCTCTCTCTCTCTCTCTCTCTAACCCACCCACTCAATCTGTCAGGCTGTGAAGGCGAGATTTCAACTGTAATGCAGTTTCTCAAGAACAGCACTACTGCAGAAATTGCTCTCAAACATTCCCCAACGCATCTCTGGATGAAAATAGCCTGACATGTCTAACATGCCCAACTGCAAAGTTTCTTGTCTTGTAGTGACGTCCTTATTAGCAATTCAGCATTCGTGTGAATGCAGTGAATATGCACTAATATGCATCTAACGTGCAGATAAATAAGTACACCCTCTTTGAAAATGATTTTTATCCATTTCTCATTAAAAACAAACAATATATTATGACATGCACTTTCCGGCCACTTTGTTAGGTACACCAGTCCAACTGCTCGTCAGACCAATCACATGGCAGCAACTCAATGCATTTAGGCATGTAGAAATGGTCAAGATGATCTGCTGCTGTTCAAACCGACATCAGAATGGGGAAGAAAGGTGATTTAAGTGACTTTAACCAGGCATGGTTGTTGGTGCCAGACTAACGTCAGGATAACGCACCATGTCATAAAGCACGAATCATCTCAGACTGGTTTTTTGAACATGACAATGAGTTCACTGTACTCAAATAGCCTTCACAGTCACCAGAGCTCAATCCAATAGAGCACCTTTGGGATGTGGTGGAACGGGAGATTGGCATCATGGATGTGCAGCCGACAAATCTGCCGCAACTGCGTGATGCTATCATGTCAATATGGACCATGAGAAATATTTCCAGTAACTTGTTCAATCTATGCCATAAATATTAAGGGAGTTCTAAAGGGAAGGGGCCCAACCCAATAGTTGTAAGATGTACCTAATGAAGTGGCTGGTGAGTGCATGTATTATTAAATCCAGTAAAATAAGTGTTTGGTCACCTAACATCAGTAGAAAGAGGTCAAATGAGGTGTTGCAAAAAAGAGTAATTTCAGCTAAATGTATTATTTGTATGATTCTCTTTATATATCCTATTTATTAACATTTTATTTAATGTCCCTTATATTCATTTTGGTATAGGCTTTGCACTCAGCAGCTGTTTTGTTTGATTAGTTCCAGTTTGGGCTTTGATATTGACTAATGAAAGATCTACAGCATCCTATAGAACAGGGGTGTCCAAACTTGGTCCTGGAGGGCCGGTGTCCCACAAAGTTTAGTTCCAACCCCAATCAGACACACCACAAGCTAATCAAGCTAGGCTTTCTAGAAACATCCTTGCAGGTGTGTTCAGGCAATTTAGAGCTCACATCTGCAGGACACCGGGCATCCAGGACCGAGTTTGGACACCCCTGCTATCGAAGGTATTAATGCAAGGTTTAGATCTGTAAGGGGTGTCCTCATTTATGTTGGAGACTAACAGGCCTACATAATGCACTAGAGGGCAGTGTGATCTTTTAAAATATCGGCATTTTTCCAGCCTTATTTATGACGACATTTATTAGTGATTTACGAAGTCATTCAGTACCTACTTGGGTGCTAACATGCGCTAAAAATGTTTATGACATCTTCAATTTTAACACCTGAAAGCACAAACACAGGGGCATCTGATCTGAAACAGGAAGTGCGCTGTCAGCCATCAGATGATAGTGTGTAAGTAAACATTTCCTTCCCCGGTATGAAACAGGACAGACACTGAAAGGGCTATAATTAAATCCTCTCAGATTAACACTACGCTGACACATGAAGACCGAACTTTAACTTTATTTCCAACGAACAAACACTCCACAATAGATTTTGACTAGTTTTTTGATTTACAAGTTTATGAGCTGTCGTCAAAACATGTATCACTGAAGGCCTTTCTCACAGACTGTCAAAACGACTCACTGAGCAGGTTTAGTTTCATGTAATGATTAGGGGGTCAATAACACATGCGAGCAGACGCTTAGAAAATTATAACGTTAGGCCTCCAAAACATTCACTCGGTCCTTCCCTGTTCTTGAAAAACGAATGATACCTTCGAGGTTTAGCGTAGTAGCCTGAAGGTAAAACAGCCTTGCCTCGAAGAATAACCCGTCTGTCTGGCTTTACTGGAAATTGATTTAAGTTTCTCGGCTTAGTCACAATCTGTGTCAGTATTAAAAAAAAAAAAGCTAGACAGAGAGAAAACGTAGACAGAGAGAAAATATTGCTTTCAAAGAACTCAAAATCAAAAAACAAATCTCTGGAATTGAATTATTCCATACTACATTTTAGGGTAGTCTTTCTGAGTTAGAATATGACATTAATGTTAAACATTAGATTTGCCCATGTATGACCAAAAATTGGTTTGAAACAACTCAGCATTTAATTGAGGTAAAGCTGGTTTTATATTCACACATTCGGTGACAGCTCCCTATATGGTAGGCTACATTGAATATTTGGTCTGAAATCACATGTAAATATGACTTCAAAACAACATTAGCACTATTTAATTGACTGTGAACAATTTGTATAGTCATTGGCTGCTGAAGTGATTTCGCTATTTTGCATTTGCAATGAATAGGAGAAAGACCAAACGTGTAAACTTTTAACTATGATTGAATTTGTATTCACTGTAAAAAGTTTCACTTGGTTAAACTTACAAACTCAAGATCACCAGCTGCCTTGAAAATGTGAGTCAACTCAACTTAAAGATTCTTTGTTTAATCTTAAGATGTTGAGTTTGACAATATGTTTAACTGCTCAACATCTTAAGTTGAAACAAAGAAGTTGAGTTAAATCACATTTTCAAGGCAGCTGATGAATTTGAGTTCGAAAGTTTACATTTTACAGTGTTCTGATACTGCTTTTTTGGCGATAATAAATATGAGTTGTCGCCATTAATTCATCTTACAAAACTATACCAGCTGAAGTATCACCATACCAAGTAGTATTGCAATACTGTAGTTCATAACTCAAATTATAAAGAAAATTGTCAGAAATACTATATTTTACATCTTATAATAGGTCTTGAATTTAATTAATAATTCCCTTATTATTAAAAAATGTATTATTTGCACGTAACTTCACCTAAAATTAATTCTTTTTGTTTATTTTGTAGATAACAGATGAACAAAAAATACATTAACATAAAGATAAACTATACCAAATTAAATTTGTTACAAAAGAGCATTTTCCCAACAAAATTAGGCTATATGAAGTGGTCAAAAATTGTTTTAATGTTCCCTGTTGCTATTCTGGGTTTTAGATCTACTATTTGTTTTTGTTTTTTTGTCTTATCGGGTAACAATCCAAGTTAATCCAAAATTTCACTTTGTGTGTCGCTCTTTTTAAGAGATTTGTTTGTTGTTGCCAATAGCTACAAAATGATATTGAGAGGAACAGGAATGAACCGATTTAGATGTGCGTTTGAAACGACAGAAAACTTGCAACCTTAAAGCGCTCCACAAACTATTAAAATAAAATGGTCTATTGTTGCACAAATGTGTGAGCATTTAGTGAGTTTTCCACATCCAACATTATGTATTGTAGATAGACTGTAATGACGATACTACTGTTTACAAGCTACAGTGGCGCCACCAGTATTTTGGAGCCATAGTATCGTGATACTATAGTACTGGTAAACTGTGCAATCCTAATATAAAGTGTACTGTTTGCACGTTTTGACTCCTGCAACGGGTCATATGCGCGATATACTTGCTGCAAAAGTATAATGCTATTTCTTGAAACAATATTTTGTGCAAGAATAAATATATAAATAGAAATAAATCTCTCCAATAACAGAGAATGTACTGGCATTACCCCATTAACTTGTTTTTAGCATAATTTACAACAGTATCTTGTTTAAAATGTCTAAAAATGTCAATAGAATTCACTTGCACATTTTTTAATATCGAAAAAAGAAATTGAGGTATCATGGTGCACTTTTAAAGCCTAATGCTATAGAAAACACCTGAAAATTCAGTCTGATCTCATGAGAAAACTTAATTATTTTACGTTTTGCCATTTTAGTGGCTAATTCGTGCGAGTTCAGTCGAACGAAAATGTACGATTTTAAAAAGGAGGCGTGGCACCTAACCCCACCCCTAAACCCAACCGTCAGTGGGGAAATTTGTATTAAATTGTATGAATTAGATCGTACGAATTCATCCGAATTAGCTACTAAATCAAAAAATTATGAATTGCCGTGAGATTGTGTTGAAAAATTAGTATATGGGCTAGGCGTGGGCCGGTATAAGATTTTTATGATAACCTTGAATAAAAAATCACAGTTTCACGGTATCCCAGTATTGTGGTTACTGCTCTAAAAATAAATTCTTTTTAAATGTCTGTGTAAAAAAACAAAACCTTTTTTCCCCTTTGAAAACGATATATTTTGAAAGATTTATAATATTTTTGGAGGAGTAAACATGTCAGAATATCGTGGTATACCTTGAACACGGTCATCGTCCCATGCCTAAGGGCAACTGTTAATTATTTTAAACAGTATTTATTTTACATTTATCATTCTTCTCTCTTATCATCCTTATTGTATCAATGCATACTTGCATTTATTTCTCTGTAAAGAATTCTTTTGCGTCTGGTATGAGCAAAATCTCAGTGTTTACACTTCAGTCGTGCATGAAGACGCTTGTATGTTTCTCACTCCTTCTCAATACCTTGATGATTGACGTTCATTGAAATCGCACGCTCTCACCCTTGAGTTCACATTTTTCTTGAGAATTTATGGTGAAAGTGGGGGTTGGTCCCTATTACAACATTTTTTACAGAAACCCCTGCTCACACAGTATTGAAATGGCCATGTTAAATTTAGTTAAAAGAACCTGAATTAAATTAAGAGTTGTTCTGTACTGTTTTTTTTCACTATATTTATTATTTTTTAGAAAACAGGATCTTTCACAAACATGTTGCTTTTGATGGAAATAGATTATTGGCTTTGCCAGAAGTCTCCCGAGGACTCCTTATTGCTCTTCCATTGCTCAGGAGGCTTAACTGAATTATTAATTAGTTTTCATTGAAGTCATTCCTTTGGAAAATGACATGAATTTTGTCATAATAAGAGTATAAAGCTTATATTAATGTATTTGTTTTTCTAAATTTATTATTAAATAATGTATTAAATTTATGTTATTGTTAATTTAATAAGAAAAGTGTGAGTTTACTTTGATCACCAAGGTTATTTGTTTGATCAAAACATTTATAAATTAATAAGTAATTGATTTTAATTTGATTTTTAAATGCAGTTTATTCCTGTGAGGCAAAGCTAAATCATTAATCCAGTCTTCAATGTCAGACAATCCTTCAGAAATCACTTTAATATGACGATTTGCTGCTCAAGAACTGTTATTATTAAGGCTGCACAATACTGGAAATATTTTTTATTTTACGGTATATATTGCGACATGAATGCAATTTCACCAGAGGACATATAATATTTAATATTAGATAAATATTATTTAATAAATCATATTTAATATTTCTATTTGGGAAAGAATTTATAATGTTAGAGTGATTGGTATGATACTGCAGTAAGAGTGCATCTCCATAAAATCTATTAAACAGTCTTTAAATATTGAGGTCTCCTGACACATTTTCATTGTGGTCTGCATTTGCATGTGTTGTATTTTCATGCATCACAATCTATAAATACAATCAAGTAAAAGATGCAATTGAAATAAAATGTTTTATCGTTTTCTGAGTCTAACAGTATTCAAGTACAGTAACTGAATGATAAAACTAGAAATAATTCAATAAAATTAATTGTGGTTAATTTAAAAGATGGAAAGATTTTGAAAGTTTTCGATTGCAGGCATCTTTTGAAACACTTAAAAACGTAAAAAGATTAAGCTTGATCTATTTAATTTTATGGATATATGAAAAAAACAACATATATAATAAAATAATTATAAATCCTAGTGAATCTATACGCTTATCAGTTGCCGAAAATACAGCAACTTTTTTTTTTAAAGATACAGTCACTGTTTTTTTTCCTCTCGTGTCATATACACATCCCAGATGATCACATTGCCATCTATGCTGAAACGATATATTGTGCAGCCCTAGTTAGTACTATCATCAATGCTGAAAGCTATTTTCATCTATGGAAAATAGAAATCATTCTGACATTATAAATGTCTATATTAATACATTCGGGTAATTTAATGAATCCTTAGAAAATAAAAGTACAAACGTCTTTAAAAGATGAAATGATTGTCAAAGTTTTCGATTTCAGGCATCTTTTGAAACACTTAAAAACGTAAAAAGATTAAGCTTGATCTATTTAATTTTATGGATATATGAAAAAAACAACATATATAATAAAATAATTTTAAATCCTAGTGAATCTATACGCTTATCGGTTGACGAAAATACAGCAACTTTTTTTTAAAGATATAGTCACTGTTTTTTTTTCCTCTCATGTCATATACACATCCCAGATGATCACATTGCGATTTCGATGCTGAAACGATATATTGTGCAGCCCTAGTTATTATTATCATCAATGCTGAAAGCTATTTTTATCTATATGCAAAATAGAAATCATTCTGACATTATAAATGTCTATATTAATACATTCGGGTAATTTATGAATCCTTAGAAAATAAAAGTACAAACGTCTTTAAAAGATGGAATAATTGTCAAAGTTTTCGATTTCAGGCATCTTTTGAAACACTTAAAAACGTAAAAAGGTTGAGATTGATCTATTTAATTGTATGGATATATGAAAAAAAAAACAACATATATAATAAAATAATTATTTCCTGTTAATCCTAGTGAATCTGTACGCTTATCAGTTGATGAAAATACAGCAACTTTTTTTTTTAAGATATAGTCACTGTTTTTTTTCCTCTCATGTCATATACATATCCCAGATGCATCTCCCAACCTTATCAGTGTTCTCTTGAGATTAAATTAAAAGCAATAATTCCTGTTGATCACCTCTTTAGGTAGAACAGGTCACCTTTATAACCTAATGAGTGTGTTTGTTCTGTAAGGACCTGCTTTGTGTTCAGCTTGCGTGACGTTGGTTTTGTGGAGCGTGTTGAATGTCTTTCTGTGAAGATCAAGCGTTCTGAATGTCAGGTAGGTTATATTTAAGTTCTCATTTTATAGCTATTTTCAGATATTACCTTTATTATTCAGTGTTGGAGTATATGCACATGGAATTAATGACTAACTTTCAGCCAGCCAGCCAAAGCACTTCCAGCGAACTGTCTTTCCGTTACGAAATTGCCATGTTTAAGACCGGATTTCTTTAAAAATCAGATCTTCACTGCCTGATTGATACATGATACAAAGTGGGTCTCAGCCCGGACAAGAAGCACTGCATTGCATCCCTTTCCCCCCGCCATGTCTTCAAAATATGAACATTTATTTTACCCTAGTATTTTCAATGGAGTGTCTGCGCTAGAAATCATTGATTGACTAAATATAAATTTACCTTTCTAGTTACAATCAGTGCTTTTTTCAGGGACCAAGTTTGGGCACGCCTAATCTAAATGATTATAATAAACAAAACTGTTAAAATCATCAGAAAATATGCTGTTAATTTAAGATTTTAGCAATCAGCGCAAATAGTATTGTATATATGAATAAATATTCATTAAATTTACAATTATATGTCATTGAAATTCAGCTTTTTTTGTCAGTGAAAGTCAGGGAGTTTGACATGTGTAACCCTGTCTACATTATTACTAATCTCAGTATTGTCACACCCTCAGCTGTAATTTCTTCTGTGCCAGTTTGGCACAGAATGCTTGGGTGGGTAATGCGTACTTGCCTATACATGATGGGTCAAATATCTACGACCTTTAAATCTCTTTGATGACCTGGCATGCCCTTAAATTAAGACATCAGATCAACTAGCGTGCTCAGACAGACTGAGTGTACATTGATAGTAAGATCTCTTCGCCTCATGATGTTAGTCAACACCTTCATAACTCATAATTCAATATGCTTGGAATCTAAGCCTCACAAATCTCAGATCTTAGTTATATGTCAATTAACATTTAGCTCTTTCTTATTGCTGCTTGGTTTTTATTGAATGAAGCAGGAATAGGAGGAATCTATTCAATGGATAGTTCACCCAAAACTGAATTAAAAACTCATTTTTTACAGCTTGGTTTTTGTTTCACAAAGCCATCGTCATCATTTACTGTTTGGTTTTCATTAGTTAAAGGGTTAGTTCTTTCCAAACTAAATAAAAAACTCATCATTTACTGCTTGGTTTTTATTGGTTATAGGGTTAGTTCAAATAAAATTGAATTCAACAAAGCTGTCATTGTTTACTGCTTAGTTTTTATTGGTTAAAGGGTTAGTTCACCTAAAACTGAATAAGACAATAATTATTTACTGCTTGTTTTTTATTAGTAAAGGTTTAGTTCACCCAAAACTGAATATAAAACTCATACTTTACTGCTTGGTTTTTATTTGTTAAAGGGTTTGTTCACCCAAAACTAAATTCAACAACAACAATGACAACAACAACAAAAAACTGTTATCACTTGGTTTTTATTGGTTAAAAGGTCAGTTCACCTAAAATTGAAATCAACAAGACGATCATCAATTACTGCTTGGTTTTTATTTGTTAAAGGGTTAGTTTACCCAAAACTAAATACAACAACAACAACAACTGTTATCACTTGGTTTTTATTGGTTAAAAGGTTCATCCAAAACTGAATAAAAAAACTTGTTATTTACTGTTTGGTTTTTATTAGTTAAAGGGTTACTTCACCCAAAAGTGAATTAAACAAACAGCCATTATTTACTGCTTGGTTTAATTGGTTAAAGCTGGGTTAGTTTACCCTAAATTAGTTTACCACTAAATTTAACAAAAACAACAACAACAACAACAGCAACAAAAAACTATTATCACTTGTTTTTTATTGGTTAAAAGGTCAGTTGACCTAAAAAGGTATTCAACAAGACGACCATCAATTACTGCTTGGTTTTTATTAGTTAAAGGGTTACTTCACCCAAAAGTGAATTAAACAAACTGCCATTATTTACTGCTTGGTTTTATTGGTTAAAGCTGGGTTAGTTTACCCTAAATTAGTTTACCACTAAATTTAACAAAAACAACAACAACAACAGCATCAAAAACTATTATCACTTGTTTTTTATTGGTTAAAAGGTCAGTTCACCTAAAATTTAATTCAACAAGACGATCATCAATTACGGCTTGGTTTTTATTTGTTAAAGGGTTAGTTCACCTAAAATTAATTTAAAAAGTTATCATTTATTCTTAGTTTTTATTAGTTATAGGGTTAGTTCACCTAAAATTGAATTCAACAAAGCTGTTATCATTTACTGTTTGGTTTTTATTAGTTAAAGCAGGGTTAGTTTACCTAAAACTAAATTCAACAACAACTACAACAACAAAAACAAACTGTTATCACTTGTTTTTATTGGTTAAAAGGTCAGTTGACCTAAAAAGGTATTCAACAAGACGACCATCAATTACTGCTTGGTTTTTATTTGTTAAAGGGTTAGTTCTCCTAAAATTAATTTTAAAAGTTATCATTTATTGCTTAGTTTTTATTAGTTATAAGGTTAGTTCACCTAAATTTGAATTCAACAAAGCTGTTGTCATTTACTGTTTGGTTTTTAGTTAAAGGTGTTAGTTCACCCAAAACTGAATAAAAAACTACCATTATTTACTACTTGGTTTCATATTGGTTAAAGCAGGGTTAGTTTACCCAAAGCTAAATTCAAGAACAACAACAGCAACAACAACAACAAAAAACCTTTATCACTTGGCTTTTATTGGTTAAAAGGTCAGTTCACCTAAAATTGAATTCAACAAGACGATCATCAATTACTGCTTGGTTTTGCACCTAAAATTGGTCAGTGGCTTGGTCAGCCGTGTTTCTGTGTGGAGAACTGATGACCTTCACGGGCCAATCACAGTAATTTCTGTTGAGCACGTGATCACAATGGTAAATCAGCACTGTTTAAAAACACGCTCAACAGTGATCAAATGTTATTGGGAAATGGACGTTTTTAAAATGTGAGTATGGATCGGTAACAAATTCCAGTATCGTTACAACACTAGTGTGGAAACACTTGAGTTAAAAGTGAGTACATTTTCATTTTTGCGTGAACTATCCCTTTAAAAACTTGTTCATGCAGCTTTCTTGTTGCATTCATAATTATTTATGTGGTTTTTAAACTAATGTCTAGGATGTTTGGCATCTTGCTAAATAGTGTGTGTTATGCATGAATGCAATGCAAAAGATTGAGAAGAATGCAGGAGAAGGCAGAAATGAGATATGGATTTCCTCTGTGTCAGTAACGCTTGTCTGGAAAGCCAGTGACACATAAATTCACAGACCAATTCATACATCATCACTAGCAGCTCACTTCTTTAGCATGATTTTCTCTCCTATCATGGGTTTGCATGAACTGTTCCACTCTTTTAAGCAAACACATGAAGAGTACAGTTTGCATGTGCACACACAGGTTCAATAAACAGGGTTCAGATAATCCAAATCAACTGAACTGTGATGCCAAATGAATCCGAGTGTGAACACGTTCATGTGTGCGTTTATGCTTGGTTTGGTTTGATTGCTCTTTTATTGCAGTTCATTTAAATGAATAAATGTCAATGTTGTCATCCAAACCTTGGTGTGCACCAAATAATTGCAAACATTACACTTGATCTTTCATCCAGTCACTTTTAACATTGAAAAGTTATTTTATTGCCATTTTTATAGTGTAAAGTGGTGTATTGTCTGTGTTGGTGGGTTATATTATGCTACAAAAACCCTACTACAGACTTCTTTCTCTATATGTTATTTCTTATACATTATAATATTTTAAACCACTAAAATGTCAATGAAAGTCACTTTGTTAAACTTTAGAGCTGAATTTTCAACATCAAAAGTCAACAGTGCAGAGATCGAGCTCCCATAATGCAATTCACTAACACAAAATACAGAAACTGTTAATTAACAGATATTTAATATAAATTTATCAGCGTAAACAGCAGGAAAGATGAGTCTTGGTCCACTTTAAAATAAACTCTGGTGTGGTTTGACTTCAATATAAATGCAACATGAACCAGAACAATAACACAACAAAAGTAGGATATAATGTCACTTAAGGTGACCATAAAAAGGACAAAATTCTCTGTAGTGTATGAGTGTGTCTAAATGTAAGGGCATGTATGGGTGTTTCCCAGTCTTGGGTTGCAGCTGGAAGGGCATCCACTGCATAAAACATATGCAGGAATAGTTGGCAGTTCATTCTGCTGTGGCGACCCTGATAAATAAGGGATTAAGCTAAAAGAAAATAAATGAATCAGGTCTATTAATATACTATAAGAACACTTAAAATATTACTCATTGAAAGATTCTTTCTTTAGTGTCTATTATGTATAGTTTGTTAGCCATGTTTTAAGTGCTTTTTGAATGTAGTCAGCTTTCAATTGCACTTTTAAAAATAAAGATTATGAATGTTTCTTTAAAGCAATGGCATTGAGCCATTTTTGGTTCTCCAAAGAACCTTTTATAAGAACATTTTTTAAAAGAACCATGTTTTTCTTATGCCGTGGTCACACTAGAGTTTGTGCATGCTGTACGGCTGCGAGAAGGGGCGGGATTAAGCAAGATAACTAGACTTTTTTTTAAAAAGTGAGCGATTGGTCAGTATTTAAAATTTCTGTCCAGAGAGGTCATGTTTTGATAATCAATTGGTCTGACAGTCACATGATGTGATTTCACAGATCAGAGTTCACCAAGCTTGAACTTTGCAACAATGTGAAACTTGTGGCATGAGCTTACACCTCTGATTTGTCGCAATTGCATGGGGAAGTTTATTTGGCGAAAACTGCAGTGTGACCGTGACTTTAGTGTGAAAATTATTTCATTTAATTTTTTTACAAAAACAAAACCCTAACCCTAACAAACTCTTAACCCTACAAATCCAAATTGTCACCATAAAGAACCTGAAAATGTTAAAATGAAAATTTTAAAGATTCTTCATTGGTACATTGATGCCAGTAAAGTGCTGATTAAAATGGGAATTATAAAAATGTGCTCCAAAAAATCTGCACTGAAAAGAAGGATTCATTGGATTTACTAAAAAAGTAAGTGGCTGCTAACAATATATATGAGCTGAAATTTAACAAACAAAATATATTTTGTAATTTTTAACCAAATTTGTGTGTATAAATGCAGCCCATATAAATTGTTTGTTACCACTTGCATTAAAATTAATTAATTAGTTCATTAGTTAATTAGTTAATTCATTCATTCATTCATTTATTCATTCCTTCAGTTTAGTCTCTTCATTTATCCAGGTTTGCCACAGTGGAATGAACTGCCAACTACTCCAGCATATGTTTTATGCTTTAAATGAAAACACCGTAAAGTTTTTCCATATTCCAAAACACCTGTGTATCATATTTTCTCATTTTACTCTGGGACTTCCCCATTCTGGTGACCACCCCACAGATTTTTTCAGCATCTATTGGACGTCTCCAACAGATTAAATTTTTCACCTAATGTCGAAAAGCTAAGCTTTGCTGCTCTAATTACGTGCCCCCCCCCAATTTCAACTTCTTTCTGGAAGTAAATGGCATGGCCCCTGATTTCTACCCCCTGCCAGGAATAGATTGCTTTAGCTAGCCAAACGTAATAAAAGGTCTTGATGTCAGCCAGACGCCAAGACTTTAACCCCCCACAACAGATTATCTGTGGCGAGTTATGTCTTGGATCTCACTTATTGTAATTTACGCTGCTATCCCACAGATGATTTAACTTATCCAATTCAACTATAGCACATGTCTTTGGACCGTGGGGGAAACCGGAGCACCCAGAGGAAACCAACACCAACACTGGGAGAACATGCAAACTCCACAGAAACAGGAACTGACCAAGTCGGGACTTGAACCAGCGACTTTCTTGCTGTGAGGCGACAGTGCTAACCACTGAGCCACCGTGCCGCCTGTAGTAAGTCCAAAGAATTTTGTTTTCAGTGTGCGAATTTGAATCCATTAAAACAGGATGTTCGTAATTGTTCCTGTATACAAACAGATAATCATCTACTGACAGTCGTAATGTGCAATTTGTTCTGTAAAAATTTTATAACAAGCTTATTTTGTGTTTTATTCCATTGTCCTCTTAGATATTGGGTATCTAAAATGAACTGCTTATTTATGATTTGGAGCTCTGGCTTCTTTTGAAGAGGTCAGACTGAAGGCTTTTATCAGGGTCAGAATGGAGTCAGGCTCGAGGTTACAGAGGTGAGCTTATTTCCCTGTGGGTGTTGTTCAGGACACTGGCGTCAGTGGGGGATGTTCATCAAGTGTGGACCCTGTCTGAGCTAATAGAGAGGAAATGCACAGCTTTTCCTGTCGCAGAACAAATAAACAAGCCTTTCTAGCGAGCTGTTTTCATCCTCCGCTGAAGAGATCAGAAAATCAGGGAATAATGACAAGACAGTCTTTGTGTTCTGTCATTGTCTCTCTTTTTTTTGTAGTTTATTTTTGGAGTGCTTGTTTCTGTGCCGAGGATAAAAATGGCTTGCCTGTGTGAAAAGCACTCAGGGATTGTGTCTTTACAATACTCTATGATGTATTTTCATTTTATATGTGTTTTTTGAATTTATTTGAATTTTTTTTTTTTTTCATATCATATTATATTAGGGCGACACGGTTGCTTGTTTGAGTCCTGGCTGGGTCAGTTGTCATTTCTGTGTAAGTTGCATGTTCTCCCTATGTTTGAGTGGGTTCTTCCAGGAGGAAAAGGAAAAAAACTTGCGCTACAGGTGAACTGAATAAACTAAATTGGCCATGTATGGATGTTTCCCAGTACTGGGTTGCAGCTGAAAGGGCATATATCATATTATATCATATGGCGAATTTTCAGTTTTTTTCTGTGCCACAACATGTAATTAATAATTTAATGTTCTTTATTTATTTATTACTTAATTTTATTTTAGTTTTTGACAGTAATTCCTTTAATGGGTTCTACAATAGAGGAAGAGAGAATGATTTGTCATCAAAATCATAAAAGTATGATCATATTGTGAATATTCAATTTTTTTTGTGTGTGCCACAAAATATAATTAATAATTTCATGTTTTTTAATATATTCTATTTTTATTTTTTAATTTAATAACTTATTTATTTTTTTTAGATATTTTTTCACAGATTTGTCATCGAAATCATCTAACAATTTCATTACTTTAGTGTGTTTTATCATATTGTGCATATCATTTTTTGTCTGCCACAACATATAATTAATAATTTAATATTAAATTTAATTTTATGTAATTTTATTTAGCAGTGAATCCTATAGGAAGAGGAAGATAAAGGTCAGTCTGATCATATTGCGAATTTTCAATATTTTTTGTGCCACAAAATATAATTAATAATTTAATCGTTATCTTAATTTTTATTTATTTATTTATTTTTTACATTTTTAGTAATTTTTTATTTTATTTAGATTTGTCATTGAAATCATATCAGTCTGATCCTATTGTGAATATTCAATATTTTTGTGTGCCACGACATGTAATTCATAATTTAATGTTCAGCTTATTTTATTTTTCATTTTATTTTATTTTGCAATAAATATCTTAATGTGTTTTGCAGTAGCAGAACAGAGAGAGAGAGATTTTTCATTGGTATCAGGCAATAATTTAATTACTTTAGTGTGTATTATCATATTGTGAATATTCAATATTTCTTTTTGCCCCAACATGTAATTAATCATTTAATCTTTTATTTTATTTCATTTTTTATTTATTTTTTTAATTTACTTAAAAAAATATTTAGCATTGAATCCCATTGGAAGAGGAAGAGAAATAGTTATTGTGATATTGCGAATATTCAGTCATTTTTGTGCCACAACATGTAATTCAGGGGTGTCGAACTCCTGGAGGGCTGCAGACCTGCAGAATTTTGTTCCAACCCTGCTCCAACACATTTAACTGTAGGTTTCAAACAAGACTGAAGGACTCATTTAGTTTGATCTGAAGTGTTTAATTAGGGTTGGAACTAAACTGTGCAGAGCTGTGATGTAATTAATAATTTAATTTTCTGCTTATTCTTTAATAATTTAATTTCATTCCATTTATTGGTCACACTTTACAATAAGGTTTTGTTAGTTAATATATTTACTAAAATTATTTAATAACGAACAATACTTGTAATGCATTTATTAATCATATTTCAGCATTTACTAATGCATTGTTAACATCCAAATTCATGCTTGTTAACATTAATGCACCTTGAGTTAACATGAACTAACTATCAACAACTGTATTTTCATTAACTAACATTAACGTGAACAAGTGATGTAATAAATGTTTTTTTCAGTGTTTGTTCATGTTAGTAAATGCAGTAACTAATATTAACGCTTGCAGCTTCATTGTAAAGTGTTACCATTTTACTTTATTTTGCAGTGAATCTCTTAATAAGTTCTCAAGAGAGAGCGATTTAAAAAAATCCTGTAATAATTGAATTACTTTGTTTTAAAGGGATTCCCTATACTGTATCTCCGACATTTCGCCTGTAAAGAGGAAACTCTGACCCCACAATATTGACGTCTGCAGAGGTCATTCTGTGTGCAAATTAGGTCACATTTGTTCTGGTAGACAGGATCACCATACACTGCCTCAACCCTCATTTGTCTTTTTAGTTGCAAATCAATTACTGTACGTAGTGAATTACTGGTTCAGAAAGTCAAAGGGCAAACCAAATCAATCGTCCACTGTAGAACACAAGCTCATTAATGTTCATGAACAATATCCACAATATCAGTGTGGTTTACTGTGGACTAAAATGGGCTACATTTAGTTAGTTAAATCAGTATATTGGTCCTTTACTCTTCAAAATCCCGTCACGTTTCAGATCTATAAATGATGCAGTACAAAGTTTCTAAGTGGAAATTGTAATTTTTTTGTGTTTTTTGGTACAAATTCAGGAATCCAGGATAGTATTAAATAGGAGTAATGAATGATTGCTATATTTACATCGCCAACCTGATTTCAACCAGACATATTTCTGGATTGACAATCTATGTTGATCCTGAAACAACACTCCAATCAGAATTAAGGGATATATTTACAGTTTATGTTAAGTTTAGGCTTACGGTCAGGTTTATGCACTTCTGCATGATTGTTATCCAACTATGATTGCCTTCTTATTTTGGAAATAGTTTACTTTTATGGTTGGGTTTAGGGGAAGGGAAAAGGTATGATATTCATTTTCGTACAAAAATGATGTTCCAGGATCAACACAGATGTTAATTCAGGATCGCATTCTACTTGGCAAAATCATGACGTGCAAATTTACATACAGTACTTTTGTTTTTACATACTAAAAAGAATGCTATAGTAAATGTCTGTAAATTAAATACAATGTGCAAAAACAGCCATCTGATACCATTACTACATTCACAACACCTATAACTTTGGAAAACATGTAAACACAATACTATTAAATCAACTGAATTAAGAAAAATGTAAGACCATTTGAAAATGAAAGACCATTTTATTATTATAAATCCAGTTTGTCTGGATTTATAATTATAGTTTCAAGAGTTCACAATTAGATATGCTTGGTGCAAATAGCAGGTTTGGCATGCTGTCCTTGGAGAGAACTCTGAGCTCGAAGATAATTGAGTCTAGGGCTCCCGCCTGGTCAATGAGCATATAAGGAGGTCCGAGATCAGGTAGGCCCCGAGAGCTCCCCCTGGTAAATGAGGAAAAGGAGGAGATGGGGTGAAGGATGGGGATTCTTCCAAAACGAAGATAAGGCAGTAGGGCGAAATCGGTCTATTCATTGTAAGTTTGAATCATTCTGGTTAGATTATTGATGATATGGATGAGAGGCCGCCGTGATCAACCATATTACGTGCTCCTCTCGAAATTTGTTTATAAAACTTTACAATGTGTTGAGTAAGGCATACTTGTAGTTTTTTTTCTGTAAAGTCCTGGTATTATGTTCTAGATTTCAAAACCAAAAAAACATTTAGAGTTTTTTTGTGAGGTAAAACAACAAAAATGTGCAGTGTTTGTTTATTTTTAGACACACAGGGTTCCCACTTTTTCATGGACACCAATTTAGAGGACTTTTAAAATCCCTAATAATTTTAAATCGAGCACCTTAATTCACAACCCCAGCAAATGACAGTCATTTCGCTTACACTTAATATTTTAATGTGTCGTTTTCACAAATGTTAACTATTTTAAACAATCGTATTCAAAATAACTTTAATACAATTAGTTTAATAAAATAATGGTGATATTTAAATGTGGCTACTAAAATACTGATAAAATGCATTGTTTGTCATAGTTCTTGATTAAGTAAATAATTTTTTTTTAAGTTTTTTGTTTCGGTTTTGAAAGCAGCACAGTCCAATTATTGAAATAACACCATAAACTTTGAAATTCAAATGTCAAGTTCAAGTATTTAAATGTCAAAAATTCAAGTAATTTCAAGTCCTTTTATGAATCGTGGGAACCGTGGACACAACATCGTTGTCTTAGTGCATTAATTCAATATGTTAAACTGTTCTCTGCAGCTAAACAGTAGCCATTTGGCTTAGGTGAGTTTGAAATGCTGCTCATGTATAACCACAGGAATTGCCCCAGCATTAAAAGCTTGGTTTTGACTATATTTGGAAGGGTCATAAATATTAATAAGATCTGCTCACCCTCTCACTCACTCACTTACACACACACACAGCATGATATACTCTGAAATACGAAAATCATAGTTCATTTGTCCAAAAGTATTTGAACAAAACTGAATATCTTGTCAAATGACAATTCTTTAAACTGAAGTGGAGAAGAGGTTAACCCTTTACTCTAATCCACACCCAGTTAATTCAGTAGATTTCTAATATGTTGAAGTACACCTTGTACTGTAATTCTAGCACTGTACTTTTATGTAAGTGTTTTCTTTTTCTAGTTGGTACATTAGGTGGAAATGGCACGCACTGCTCTATTGTGTCTGTGCCAAACATCTAGCTTTCGATCATCCCATAATAAGCACATTAGCATGTTGTCATGGATACTTGCAGAACAACACTTCATCAGCAATGAATACTGCTACTGATTAAATCCTGCTTGCAGCATTCAGGGGAGGAAATTAATCTGCACTGATAATAAAATGTCTCCTTAATATCCTAAAATCCTGCAGTGTTCAGAGAACCCTGATATTTTTATTCTCTGTTCTCCTGTGACTGAATTAGCTGGCCATGGAAGCAGGCCAAGCACAACAGTTCGTCCTATTAATGTGCATCAGTCCAGTTCTGTCAGAAAACAGAGCATGAGACAAAAAAGGAAAAGTAAAGAAACATGCAGCTGCTGTTTCTTTCAGTTATGATTCATGCTGCGTCTGGCACATCTATCTATACATCCATCCATCCATGGAATTTATTAAATATCTGTCTGTCTTCTCTGTCTGTCAGTCTTTATTCTTCTGTTGTTTTATCTATTCGTCCTGTCATTCGTTTGTTCTTTTATTCATCCATCTATCTATCCATTCATCCGTTTGCCTGTCCGACCATTTATCCGTCCATCCATCCATCAATCTGACTATCCATCCATCCGTTCATCCATCCAACAATCCATCTATCTTGTTTATGCAGAGCTTCATCCATCCATCCATCCATTCATCCATCTGTTCGACCATCCATCCGTCTATAAATCTGACCATCAATCCGACCAGCCATTCATCAATCCATCCATCCATCAGTCCAACTGTCCATTCATCCATTTATCTATACTTCCATCCATCCATCCAACCGTCCATCCATCCTGTTTATGCAAAGCTTCATCCATTTGTGCTTCCATCCCTTCATGTGTTCGACCATCCATCCATCCATAAATCTGACCATCCATCAATCCGACAAACCATCCATCCATCCATCCGTCCAACTATTCATTCATCCATCATCTATCTATCCTTCCATCCGTATGTCCGTCCATCCATCCATCCATCCATCCATCCATCCATCCATCAATTCGACCATCCATCCATCCATCCATCCATCCATCCATATATCCTTCCATCCATCCGACTATCCACCCTGTTTATGCAGAGCTTCATCCATTTGTTCATCCATCCATCCATATGTTCGACCATCCATCCATAAATTTTACCATCCATCAATCCAACAAACAATCCATCCCTCGATCTGTTCAGCCATCTTACCATAAATCTTACCATCCATCCATCTGGCCATCCATACATCCATCCATCCATCAATCTGACATTCATTCATCCATCTAATCATTCATCCATCCATCTATCTTTACAACCATCTGTCTATCCATCCTGTTTATGCAGAGCTCCATCCATTCATCCATCCATCTGACCATCCATCCATTTTTAATGCAGAGCTTCTTCCATCCATCCATCCAGCCAGCCAGCCAGCCAGCCATCCATCCATCTGTCTGACTATCCATCCATTCATCTGACCATCCATCAATCCATCCATTCTGTTTATGCAGAGCTTAGTCCATCCATCCATCCAAACATCCTACCATCTGACCATCCAACCATCCTGTTTATGCAAAGCTCGATCCATCCATCCGTCCTTCCATCCTTCCATTGTGTTTATACAGAGCTCCATCCATCTGTCCAGCCGTTCATCCATCCATCCTTTCATCATTCATCCATCCGTCCTGGTTATGTAGAGCTTCATCCCTCTGTCCATCTGTCCGTCCATCCATCCATCCATCCCTCAGTGGAAAGTATAAAATATTAATAAATATTATATATATAAAATAATCCTATAATGATTAGTAATATTTATTATGAATATTTCTAAAACATTTAACAATTACCAAAGACTCTGACACATTTTAATAATGCTGTATTCTGTGCTCATTAACCAGGTAATGCAATCCTGTTAACTGTGTCGAGATGTTCAGCTTAAACCGCCGATACAGTTGTGGAGGATTGAAACAGCCTCCATATGTCGTAATGATGTGGATTTAGCTAAGATGCTTATTGCTCTGTGTTCTATATAAAGATAATGAGATCTGCCTCGAAATCTATGCAGATGGAATTGCACAGATGAACTACAGCCAAAATTTGGGGTGGTGAAATAATTAATTTCATTAGTGTTTTTCTACAATGAGTCTTATTGTTTTACTATTAGAGGCTTGCCCTTGTGGATTTTTGGCTGTTCTCAGTTTTTATTTACCTGGTACAGAGCTGAGCTCAATGTGCAAAGTGAGTTAGAGCAATTAGACCGATAGCCAAATTAATAATAAAGAGAGGCTTTGTTACTCTGTAAGCTTATTTTGAGACTATAAATTGATTTGAATGGAAAGGTAATGCTGACAGAACTCTTTCATCACTGGTCTGTCATTTCCTCTGTGCTATTTTGTCATTTAGTGGAAGTATATCATATCATAAATCGTTGGCAGATCAAACACATGCTGACAAAAACAAACTTTATAGTATTATTACATAATTATTATTTTTATTATTATTTATTTCATGCTTGTTCCCCAAAAAAAGTGCATGTTTTCAAACATATGTTTTTGGCCCAACTTTTATTTCAGTCATTTTATAGTCCAAGATATTTTAGCCCAGCTAAGCAGTGGTTTTGTCCCTGCACTTGATTATGGTGTAATATTTTCAGATTTTATATATATGTGTGTGTGTGTGTGTGTCAGTATATGTATATGTATATATATATATATATATATATATATATATATATATATATATATATATATATATATATATATATATATTTGTAATTTCCCAATTGCAACAAAGAAATACCGGGAAATGTCTCTAGACTGATGGCATTTCAAGTCGTTCAGCCTTATAACCTTAAAATGTGAGCAAAATTGCCCGTTTTGACATAACTTTAGACATTACACTAAAGAATCATACAAACACCAGCTCTAAAGTGACGTTGATGAAGTAGCAATGGTTCCAGCTGTCTTAATGGTTAGCAGCAGATGTGAATGAACGGCGAAAGAAAGTAGTTCCTCATACAAAAGCGTTTATGAGACTCTCCGCGTTTGATTCTCTTATTTATATACACAATTATGCCGTCAAACTGTTGTTTAAATGTAATATCCCACTTGTAGTAGTTTGATATGGCTGTATATCGTCATTGGTGGGACACTAAGGCAACGCACACCGCCCACCAGTGCCGATATACAGCCATATTGCACTGCTACTTGTGTGTTATTGCTCATTTCTAATATTTTTGCAAGTATTTCATGATTTTGCACATAGAAAAACTTTAAATTAGTCAAGTCAAGTTTTATTTGTTACATACATAGTTATACAAAGTATGACCAGCAGTGAAATGTAGGTCAGGTCTGCTCCAGAGATCCAAGTATAGATCCAGAGAGTGCAAGTATAGATAAACAAAAAATTAAATATTAAGGAAGAAGAAGAAAAAGAAAAAGTGTGCAAAAAAAAAGATGTGCAAAAAAATTATACAAGGTAATAAGAATAGCAGCAATATGATGTACTTATGAATATGACTACTACAATGATAAATACGAAAAAATCACGTAATGTGTGACACCGGGTTAGAATTTAGTAGCCTGATGGCCTGGGGAAAGAAACTCCTAAGTCTCTCAGTTTTTGCCATCAAGCTACGAAATCGTTTTCTAGATGGAAGCAAAGTGAATAGATAATTGTCAGGATGGTTTAAGTCCTTACAAATTTTAACAGCTCTATTCTTACAGCGTTTAATATAGATGTCCTGCAAGGAGGGGAAAGCAGACCCTGAGATGCGCTCAGCTAAACGCACAACTCTTTGAAGTGCTTTGCGGTCTTGGTTTGAGCTGTTTCCATACCACACTGAGATACCTTGAGTCAGAACACTTTCTACGGTCCCTGAATAGAAAGTTTTCAGGATTGCTGGAGAGACCCTGAATTTCCTCAGCTGTCGCAGATGGTACAGTCTTTGCCTGGCTCTATTTACTTGCCTTTCAATGTGTGTAGTCCAAGTCAGGTTCTCAGAGATAATTACACCGAGATACTTGAAACTACTCACCCTTTCCACGGAGGTCCCACTGATCATAAGAGGAGTGTAGGGCTGCTGTTGTCTCCTCCTAAAGTCCATAATCAACTCCTTAGTTTTGTTCACATTCAGAAAAAGGAAATTATTCAAAAGACATGCAACTCATTGTTATTAACTGTCGTTATTTTTTTTTTTACATAATTGCAGATGACAAAATTAATCTAAACCTGTATGATAAAAACCGGCAGCTGATACATTGACGCACCCTTAATATTTAAAAAACACAATAGCAATGTTTTGAATTCGTGTGAATTTTCAAGTTACCTCTTTACAGTATTTTCAATTTGTGTATATGTACGGTACATAAGCTTTTATATTTTAGCATTTTCATATTATCAACCTTATAATCCCAGTGTAAAGCAGTGACGTTGTGAGGGGGCGGGGATTTGGGGGGTTAAGCCCCTGATATATTGTCAAAAGCCTTGATCTTTTGGAATATGTTGCACTTTAATAAAAATAGCTTGTATAAAATTTATTTTGTTATCTAACTACTTAAAATTACCATCACGCGCATTCCACCTAATGTAGCGTTTGTGTCGGTATTTAAAGTCTGCTGTTCAGCAGTACCTCTTTCTACCAGCAGGTGGGAGTGGCATTGTTGTCACATGGTGTTAAAAAAATCCCGCCACTGCACTGTCTTCATTTATTCATTATTTTGAGGAGCTGAAGCTGATGAGGTAATAATACAACTGTTTCGCCAAACTGAATAGTTCTAACTACTTGATGAAGCTTAACATTTGTTTTCACAGTATAAAATGTGTGCAGTTTTGGTGAAATAAAAAAAGTAATCAATAAAATGTGCATCATATAAATTTAAATAAATGCGAATTAGTCAGAAATACGTAAATTGTACTAGCTTTCTAGATATGAAATGGATATGTAGACATATTTATTTAGATATGGTAGCCTGTCACATCTGTTTCTGTAATAGTTAAATCACAGTGAGTTCATGCCTCTAGCTTAATATTGTATAGCTATATTTTACTGTAGCATGCTATGTCAGTTAGCATCGAATTATAAATCGACTTTCTTATGAAAATACCCAAGATGGCTGCAAGAACACCTATAAACCCAGCCTGATCTCACGAGAAAACGTAAGTATTTTACGTTTTGCCAGTTTAGTGGCTAATTCGTACAAATTCGTACGAGTTCAGTCGTACGAAATGATACGATTTTAAAAAGGAGGCGTGGCTCCTAACCCCACCCCTAACCCCAACCGTCATTGGGGGATAAGCAAATTGTACTAAATTGTACGAATTAGATTGTACGAATTCATACGAATTAGCCACTAAATGAAAAAGTTACGAATTGCTGTGAGATTGTGTTGATAAACCATTCATTGACGCAGTGGTGTAAATGATCAGTTAGAGCCATTTTTTGTTTATGGATGCCTTCATCCGGGATTTCCTAAAATGTTCTACTTCTTTTTTGTAAGGCATATATAGAATTTCTGCTCAAGTATGAATGAAACATTACATGCATTTAAAGTGCTACAATGCCCACATCAACCTATTTTGAGGAAAACTGAAAAATAAAATCCTTCTAAAGAAATTTGAAGTAAACATATTTCTAGATCCTTATTTTTTGTACTATTTTTGATACAATTGTTGTTATATCAAAAATAGTAGCCTATTAAATATCAATATTTTGCCAGGTATTAAATTTAGAAATTCTAGTATCTTGACGGCATCACACTTTAGTTAATCACTCTGTCCAAATGAACATGTTTGTAGCTTTGTATCACAAAGATAACAACTCACACTATAAAACAAATCACACTTCTTTGGGGCTAAGCCTTTCAACCCTAGCAAGTAACTTCAGCTACAGTATCCTTGTTACGGTGTATCCTATACATTGAAATAATATTCATTATTCTGCATGTGCATGGAATTAGTCTGAGGCTTAGGTTTAAGGTTAGTTGCATTTATTTATGCAACATACGTTGTTATTACTATTCAAATTAAATTGAACATGAACATGTAAAGACATTATGACTTAATACATTCTGGTAAACTTTCTTAAGATTACGTGGAAGAAATTAAAATTGAAAAAGTTTTAAACATGGTATATTTGCTTGACCTCAGCTCAACTTTATAAAGTCAAGCAGTTTGTATTCAGTGTAAATATTTTTGTTGCTTGTACAAGTAAAAAAAATCTTTAGAAATCCCATTGGGCCCTTTTGCAAATGCATCCATAAATAAAGAGTGACTTTATTATCAGCAACAGCAGACCAGCAGGACCTGTTCTCATCTCGCCATCGCAGACTGCTTGTTTACTGTCTCATAGATGTTTGTGAACAGGCTCCAGGCATTCTGGTACATGCAGGCTGACTGCAGAATGATTGTTCATGTTTGAATACCTTCCATCACCATAAGGAAATCAAATGATAATCAGTGTCCTATATGACCTCTTTTCAATTCTTGTTTGACAGCACCTAGGTTTCCATAGCATTGCTGTTCTGTGACCTATTGTTATTGCCGACTGTTTCAGGCGATCTGACTAACATCAAGAATTTACATTTCTTATTTTAGTAATTGCTTTTATCTAAAGTGACTTGGAAGGGAGGATAAAAGAAGCACTTCAGATCAATAATACAGAAAGGAGAAGTGGTTTAACAAGCATACTCACCTGGGTGGAGCACACTCAGAATTGCACAATGTTTTCCAGCAAATTTATGGTGTTTTAAGAGGGTGTGAGGTGCATATGAAGAGGAAAAGAGTGTGTCCCACAGGTGGTTTGTCAAGCCTACTCACCTGGGTGGAGCACACTCAGAATTGCAGAATGATTTGTTTTTCAAGTAGTATATGGTGCTTTTAAGAATGTGTCTGGTGGATATGACAATAAAACAATGTGTCCTATAGTTGGTTTGTCAAAGCTACTGGTGAATGGAGCACACTCAGAATTGCACAATGTTCTTAACCTCCCTTCACCTCCTCATTATTATCATTAATAGTGCTACTTTTACTTTTGTTACCATTATTATTATTACTATTCTGACTTGTCCTCCTGTTATCTCCTTATTATCATTATTACAAGCATTTCTACAATTGTCATTATTCAGTTTGCTGTAGTAGTAGAAGTAGTAATAGTAGTAGTCATTGTAGTAGTAACGATTGTAGTTGGGATTGTTGTAGTAGTAGCTGTAGTAGTTTCTGTAGTTGTAGATGTTGTTGGTTTAGTGGTATCAGAAGTAGTAAAGGTGTTGTAGTAGTAGTAGTCATAGTCATTAAAGTAGTAACGATTGTAGCTGTAGTTGGGATTGTTGTAGTAGTTTCTGTAGTAGTAGATGTCGTTGGTATAGTGGTATCAGAAGTAGTAAAGGTGTTGTAGTAGTCATTGAAGTAAGAACGATTGTAGCTGTAGTTGGGATTGTTGTAGTAGTAGTTGTAGTAGTTTCTGTAGTAGTAGATGTCGTTGGTATAATGGTATCAGAAGTAGTAAAGGTGTTGTAGTAGTCATTGAAGTAAGAACGATTGTAGCTGTAGTTGGGATTGTTGTAGTAGTAGTTGTAGTAGTTTCTGTAGTAGTAGATGTCGTTGGTATAATGGTATCAGAAGTAGTAAAGGTGTTGTAGTAGTCATTGAAGTAAGAACGATTGTAGCTGTAGTTGGGATTGTTGTAGTAGTTGTAGTAGTTTTTGTAGTAGTAGATGTCGTTGGTATAGTGGTATCAGATGTAGTAAAGGTGTAGTAGTAGTAGTAGTAGTCATTGAAGTAAGAACGATTGTAGTTGTAGTTGGGGTTGTTGTAGTAGTAGTTGTAGTAGTTTCTGTAGTAGTAGATGTCGTTGGTATAATGGTATCAGAAGTAGTAAAGGTGTTGTAGTAGTCATTGAAGTAAGAACGATTGTAGCTGTAGTTGGGATTGTTGTAGTAGTTTCTGTAGTAGTAGATGTCGTTGGTATAATGGTATCAGAAGTAGTAAAGGTGTTGTAGTAGTCATTGAAGTAAGAACGATTGTAGCTGTAGTTGGGATTGTTGTAGTAGTTGTAGTAGTTTCTGTTGTAGAAGATGTCGTTGGTATAGTGGTATCAGATGTAGTAAAGGTGTTGTAGTAGTCATTGAAGTAAGAACGATTGTAGCTGTAGTTGGGATTGTTGTAGTAGTTGTAGTAGTTTTTGTAGTAGTAGATGTCGTTGGTATAGTGGTATCAGATGTAGTAAAGGTGTAGTAGTAGTAGTAGTAGTCATTGAAGTAAGAATGATTGTAGTTGTAGTTGGGGTTGTTGTAGTAGTAGTTGTAGTAGTTTCTGTAGTAGTAGATGTCGTTGGTATAGTGGTATCAGAAGTAGTAAAGGTGTTCTAGTAGTAGTCATTGAAGTACGAATGATTGAAGTAAGATGATATATACACATGCCTGCCTGACTGTATTGTTGTTGTTTTTGTTGATGTTTCATTTTCTTTGTATTTGTATGATCCCAACTTGTGTACCTTTTTGCATATTCTAAAAAAAAAAAAAAACTAAATAATTGCACAATGTTTTCCAAAAAGTATACAATATGACAAAAGTCTTGTCGCCTATCCAAGTTTTAGGAACAACAAATAATAACTTGAGTTGTAGTTGATCATTTGGTATCAGAAGTGGCTTATATGAAAGGCAAAGGCCTCTAGATTATGCTTATTTTACCAAAATAAAATATTTCTCTGTGGTGCTTTTAAAAAATATTTAGTGTATATATTGTGACACAAGTACTGTGATTGTATCATATTGTATCATGGGAACGATGGTGATTCCCAACCCCAATTCCTATAGCTCTCCGTTCCCCATTGCAAGATGCAAACGTCTATGAAATACCAAAGAAATGTATTGACAGCTAATATTTGTCTTTCCCATGAACATATAATTAACAGACGACCTTTTACTCTCAATTCACTTGAAAGAGTTCTCATGGTGGTTTTGTTAGAACGTCACACAAAAACACTCAAACCTAACCCTCAAAGCCACTAACTTCAGCTCTGATGAATGCTGATTACAATCAAGCGCAGATAAGCAGTGAGAAAAACATGCAGGTGCTCAGTGCACGAATGCATTTCATTTTTCAACAATCCTTGTTTCTATAAACTCTCATTGTTTGTGGAAAAATATTTAGGAATTCTTTGTTTGCTTTACACACCTATAGGACACACTCTTTCCCTCTTCATATGCACCTGACATCAGCTTAAATGCACTATACACTACCTGACAAAAGTCTTGTCATCGATCTCAGTTGAAAGAGCAACAAACAATAACTTCTGGTTGATTGTTGGAAAGTGGCAGAAGGTCGATTTTTATGATGAATCATCTGTTGAACTGCAACCCAATCATCAAAAATACTGCAGAAGACCAGTCAAGCTTGGTGAAGGAAATATCATGGTTTGGGGTGACACTCAGTATGTGGGTGTGCAAGAGATCCGCAAAGTGGATGGCAACATCAACAGCCTGAGGTATCAAGATATTTGTGCTGCCCATTACATTACAAACCACAGGAGAGGGCAAATTCTTCAGCAGGATAGCGCTCCTCATACTTCAGCCTCTACATCAAAGTTCCTGAAAGCAAAGAAGGTGCTCCAGGATTGGCCAGCCCAGTCACCAGACATGAACATTATTGAGCATGTCTGGGGTAAGATAAAGGAGGCATTGAGCATAAATCCAGAGAATGTTGATAACCTCTGGAAGTCCTGCAAGAACGCTTTCTTTGCCATTCCAGATGACCTTATTAATAAGTGATTTGAGTCATTGCAGAGATGTATGGATGCAGTCCTCCAAGCTCATGGGAGTCATACATATGATTAATTCTTTTTCCACTGCACCATGACTATATATTCTATACTGTACATTATTTCCTAAATGACAGGACATTTGTCTAAGTGAAGTCAGACCTTACTGTCCTAATTAAATAATTAAAAATCAAGGCATGATCATATTTTATTTTAGTAAAATAAGCATAATCTAGAGTCCTTGCCTTTCATATAAGCCACTTCTGATACCTAATGTTCAACTAGAAGTCAAGTCATTATTTGTTCTTCCTAAAACTTGAATAGACGACAAGACTTTTGTCAGGTTGTTCGGGCTACTGTTATAAGGCAATGATGTAGCTAAAAACAAAAATAAAAAAAGCAATCTGCTCAGCAGGGCTGCATTTCTTTGATTAAAAACACAATTAAAATGTTAATAATGGTAAATATTATTTTATGTTAAAATAACAATGCTAAATAAATATATTAGTATATCTAAGTAAATATATTTTAAAATGTATTTTATTTCCATAGTTCAAAGCAAAATTTTCTTCAGTTTCTTCAAGATCTTCCAGTTAATCATTATAATATTCTGATTCACTTGCACATTTTTGTAATATATTATAATGAAATATCTTTATCCACCAAAGTTCATTAAGGTTTTGTTTTTTTATCATCATTGCCTCAGCTCATGAGTTTCAGACAGATAATCTCTCATCTTACAGGTCACTTTCCGGTCACTAAATATTTGGTTCAACAATAAATATCACCTGACACAGAGCTTTCAGTACTAAATTGAAAGACTTGTTGATGTCATGAAACAGGAAATGAGAACTGAGAAGGGGGTATTGTGGTAATTGTCGCATTATGCTGAGAACATTCATTTTGAGGCTTTGTTGAAACTCTTCTGTGTGCTGTCTGCTGTGAAATATTGACCTGAGTACTCGACTAACCGGTGTAGTACGATTCCTGATCAAATGACTCTAATCAGGGACGATTTTAGGGGGGCTCAGCTCCTTATATTTATACAACAGTTCTGTCTGGTTCTCAAATCTGATCGGCTGATTGCCGTGCGATATTCTGCAATATCAGAACTCCCACAGCCTCTTTACCCTTTGTGTATTACTCCGCCAACATACAGCCAGCAAAAAGCAGACACTACAGATCTAAAGTTTAAAAGATGCTTGCTCAACTGTTTTAACTGCCAGCTTATGATTTAAATCCAAGGTGGAAGAAAGTAGTTCCTCATACAAAAGGGCTTTTGAGACTCTCCATGTTTGATTTTGCTTTTATATACATAATTATGCCGTCAAACTGTTGTATAAACGCAATATCACACTCGTAGCAGTGCGATATGGCTATATCGTCATTGGTGGGACACTAAAGCAGGTCGCACACCAGAAGCGCCGCTCGGCACCACGACACGGCGCGTACATGACAGTTTAAAGTATCACACACCAGACGCGCACATTCGAATGATATTTAACATGAAACTAATCAGATGGCGCTCTGTGGCGCGGCTGAAAAATGAACTGCATCCTGAGCCGTCGCCGGGCGCCGCCGACAGCTGCCGACTTGCGGTGCCGGTGTGTGTATCTTCATAGAAACCTATGTTTAGAATTCTAAAATATGTGGCGCTGTGCGGCGCGCCGCTGAGCGGCGCTTCTGGTGTGTGACCTGCTTAAGGCAACGCACGCCTCCCACCAGTGCCGATATACAGCCATATTGTACTGTTACTCGTGTAATATTGCTCATATATATATATATATATATATATATATATGAGTTTTATATGGGTTGGATACAAGTATTCCATTGTATTACATAGACAGACTTAACCATTTGAGTTCTGAATAAGCCAA
The DNA here is from genome assembly GCF_052040795.2 of Danio rerio. Lineage (NCBI taxonomy): Eukaryota > Metazoa > Chordata > Actinopteri > Cypriniformes > Danionidae > Danio > Danio rerio. The sequence continues at coordinate 35,945,875 of NC_141044.1, forward strand.
ACAGGCTCAACCCAACTGTTTACTGCTGTAAAAACCACTTTCTATATTAATTTATTGTTTCCATGTATTAAATAAACTGCCACCTTTCTAATTAAATGACACACATATATATATATATATATATATATATATATATATATATTTAAACTTACAGGCTAATTCACATATTTCACGATCTACATGATACTAATAAATAAGAAGTATTTTTAATACTAGACAACGCTTGATGTTTCTGTCTCTGTCAGTGACAGTTAAAACGAGTACATTCTCTAAGTGCTTCTGTCACAAGCAGAAAAAGCAGAGAATACCCCACTGCTCCTCCATGACATTAGAATACAGGCAACACAAGGTTATCTATATCAAAGAACTGCAGAATAGCAGACATTATAACAATTTATCAATAAACACACACCTTTGTTCTTTCACTGTCCATGGCTGTGGTTTGCTGATCAAATGAAAAACAAAAGATGGGGAGGAGCTGAATTCTGCCGCCGTTTTCATATCAAATTTAAAGGGGACTGAGGCAATAATTTAATGTACAGTTTATGAGCTAATCTCAAAAGTTTTAGGGGGGCTGAGTAGAAATACAGCCCCCCTAAAATAGGCCTAGCAATGTCCATGACTCCAATAAAGGTTGTTTGTATGTAACTAAAAATGCTTTGTTTGACTAATTGCCAAACAATCTGCTTTGAGGATGTTCTTTTTAGTGAATTGTAAACTTATTGTGACCCGTGTAATGAGTTCCTGAACAAATTACTCAGCAAGTCTTTTGTGAATCAAATATGATGCAACCATTGAATTCTGATTTGCAAACACTCTATGTCAAATACTTTGGTGGATCATAAAATAAATTAAGAAATAAAAAAAAAACGAATACACAATGGATTAGTGATTAACAAACATGTTTTGATTTACTTTTATTTTCGATACTATTCTGTCCTCTTAATGATGGATCAGCAACTCATGACACACTGTAGTACTTCCTATCAAACTGTTCCCCAACAGACATGCTCAGACTGCCAGACTCTCCTGGGAAAATGACAACAGTAGACTGTTGTTTCCTCAGTTTGTTATGTTTTAGCTATTTAAAGGTTCATTGTGTCTGTATCTACCCCTGAACTGCCCTTTTATGGAGCTTCAACGTACAGTAAATGCGTTCTCCATATGCGAATACATCAACAGGGGTGCTGCAGGTGTATGTGTTAGGCCCTCTTTCATTTCTATTTTAACACAGGATTAGCCAAACATTGTGTTTCGCTCTTTTTTTTTCTGTTTGCACACTTTATGTCATTTAACTTGCCAACATAAAGGCCCTAATGACTGTTGGCTTTGTTGCGAAAACATTTGAATGGTATCTTATTTTCCAGGAACTTTAGCAACAGTGAGGTCAGGTTTCCATATGACTCAGGCTGACGAGTTAAACTCCTACAGCATTTTGTGTGACACTTTAATTTGCAACTCATCCTCATGCTGTTTATAAATTAATAACTTGATATTTTGGTAGCACTTTATAATAACTACACACTGTGAACCATTTGTTAAGCATTAGCAAATAGTGAATTCATTATCTGTTAAGCATTAACTCTACATTAATAAAGTAAGCAGTTTACGACTGCAGCTACAAATACTGTATTCTAGACTTACAACCACATTTAAACTGTGCTTAATAATTGTATTTTGATACTTTGTTATTTCCCAGAGATGGGTTGCGGCTGGAAGGGCATCCGCTGTGTAAAAACTTGCTGGATAAGTTGGTGGTTCATTCCGCTGTGGCGACCCCGGATTAATAAAGGGACTAAGGCGACAAGAAAATGAATGAATGTGAAAATTAAGGAGAGCATTGGCTGTAAGTACACTCTCGGAAATAAATGTACAATATCTGTCCCTGGGGTGGTACATTTTGGTTCCTAATAGATCCTTAAAGGTACCTAAAAAGTACAAATGTGTACCTTACAGTACATTAGAGGCACAAAAGTGAACCCTAAAAGTACTAATGTCCACATGTACGATACAAAACTGTACATTTGATGACAAACAATCAGTGTTGGGCACGTTTTTTTAAAAGAGTAATTAGTTATAGTTACTAGTTACATCTAACAAATAGTATAAGTGAGTTAGTAACCGAGTTACATAATTATAACAGTAACTAATTACCAAGGAAAGTAACTACAGTTTTGCGGTACTTTAAAACAAATCTAATTAGTCAACCTGGAGGAAACCCACGCGAAGGCAGGGAGAACATGCAAACTCCACAATGAAACGCCAACTGAGCCGAAGTTCGAACCAGCGACCTTCTTGTTGTGACGCGACAGCACTACCTACTGCGCCACTGCCTCGCCCTAATTTTCACATATGTATAATTCAAATTTAAGATGTCTTGTGTAGGAACTCAATCAATATATTTGACATAGGAGAATAATGTTACTTATCTGTGCTGAATGGAGATGTTGGCTGTATATTGTGATTTAATATTTGTCAGTATATCCTTTTAGCAATAGTGTGCCTATTCGGTTCACCAGCTTTATAGTTATGTTTATATTTCCTGACATATGATGTGTGAAGATGAAAATGAGCATAAACAATGCAGCTCAATATCTTTCACACGTCTTCATATTACAATTGATGCATTGCAGTGGCATGTGAAACTTCCAAGCGCTAATGCTGTTTGGCATCAACACTGTCAAACCTGACATCTTCATTTGTCAAATCTGAATATGCGCATATGCATTAAAGATTTAAGCCACGCACAGGCAGAATTTCTTATGAATAATTCATTTCAACAAAATGAATTGTATTTCTATCTCGCACAAAGTGATCAAATGTATTGAGAACACATGAAAGCAAGTAAAATGTAAATATTAAGTGTAATAATTATAAATGTTTTTATAAATTTGTGCCATTTCTACACCTTATGGTTATATTTAAAATAGCAGTAGTTCACAATTTTGGATTTAGCCTGAAAAGAAATAATGGCTGTATTTAATATTTAAAAGTAATTAAGTAGAGGTAAACATACAGCCCTATTCCTGTTATATCCATCACTTCTACTCCTGCATAAACTAATATAAACTGCACAATCTATTCTTATACATTTAAACTGAATTTAGTTTTACTTTCCCAACATGTTTGTATTTAATTTTATCTTGTGTCCTGTTTTGACTTAATCTGTCCCATTTTAATCCATTCCAGGAATGCGGATTAGGGCTATTTTGAAAATAATCCTTGTGTGAAGATTGATTTTTATCATCTCAGAATACCTCCATGTTAGATTTCATATCCATAACATATGTCTTGCATACTGTCGTGCATTTTCTGGTCACGCTGGTATTTGTATTAGTGGAGGGACATAAAAATGTGGTGGATTATTCTAGTAACTTGGACAATATATTATACTCTGTCCTTTGATCCTTGAGGTGCAGGTCAGACGTCTGCCAACAGGTGGTAATGTGAGGAACTTGAACCCCCGGATGCTGGTGAAGAAACTCTAGCAGGGCATATCTCTGGGATAATCTGACTTCAGACTATCGCTCTGCACTGCAACACACTGTAAAGGAGATGAGAAGTTGAAAGTCAGAATGAGAAAGTGAGCAATTCATGCATTTTATTTGCTATAAATGGAAATAAGTGTAAACATTCTGTCATTTTTTTAAATTATACGATCATACATACAATCATACACAGAAAAATCATTGATGAAACCCATTATATATGAATTGCCATCGATATCTCACTGCAATTCATAATTTTTTATGTAGTGGCTACACTGTATTCAACTCAATTCAATTCATCTTTATTTGTATAGCGCTTTTACTATGTGGATTGTGTCAAAGCAGCTTCACATAGAAGATTATAGTGAATTGAAGCAGTGTCAGTTCAGTTTTCAGTGTTAAAGTTCAATTTAATATGAGTTCAGTTCAGTTCAAGTCAGCGTGGTTTAATATTCACGGCTGAGAGTCCAAACACTGTAGAGCAAATCCATCGCGCAGCTCCACAACTCCCGAAGTATGCAAACCAGTGGCGACAACGGCAAGGAAAAAACTTCACCAATTGGTGAAAGTGAAGAATTAAAAAACCTCGAGAGAAACCAGACTCAGTTGGGCACGACCATTTCTCCTCTGGCCAAACGATTTGTGCAGAGCTGCAGTCTAGGCACTAGAGGCTGGAGAACGCTGGGCCTCAGCGAAGACTCGGCTGTCCCTGGAGTGTCACAGGAAACAGTCTCAAGCTCTCCACTCCTCCATGACCACCACAGCAGATGCCCAGTATACGGCCTGGTCCAGGATTGTGAAAACCGTGGGATCATCTCTGCACAGGTCTTGGATCACATCAGTGGCACTGCATAACCTCTGGAGGCCTCTAAAATCATATTTTAGTCACTAAACACATTTATAAATTGACAGATAATACAATTAAAATCAAGCAAAAATTGCAACAAAAAAAAAAAAACTACATTTTTCTTTTTTTTCTCTTGATTTTTTTTCTCTTTTTAAAATTTCTATTTGATGTTTTTTATAACATAAATGTAGGTGTACTAGTTTTTGTACTGTTATCGTAAGTTATTTTGTTAGATTAGCTCCAGATTTGACTTCAATACTGACAAATATAATGTATATGCACAAATATAATATTGTATAGCTTCTAAGGGTGTCACGATCCTCCAAATCCTCGATTCGATTACATTTTCGATTCTAAAGGCACGATTCGATTAGATTTTCGATTATGAATAATTAATTAATTAATGACCAATTAATTATTTGTAGCCTACCGTTTAAACTGCCTGACCTGCATGGTCTTTATTTTACCCATAAACAAATCATACTGTAAATGAATAAAGGCAGGATACACACATAATTACCACCTGTCAATCACTTTTTTCTGCGGGACTCGTGAATAGGCAGTGATATGTGTCGTTAAAATGGCGTCGGTAAAAAAGACGCACAACCAACAGGAACCAGCCAACAGTATCTGTGTGTGAAAGTACAAGTGAGTGAAAGATTGAAGCAGTCCTCTGACTGCCTGGACCTGCTGTCTCGAGCGCATGACTGTGTGCGTCTGTGTGGTCACGTGATGTGCATTTTCAGAGGTAGAGAGGAAGGAGGGCTGCTCAGAAATGCTACAGGCCACTGTGGATGTCAAATCGTTGTCGTTCTAAAATGCCATTTAAAAACAAAGACAGTGTAAACAGGGCCTGAGTGTGTACTTTTCGCGAGCGGATTTGCAACGGGGGCGGGCGGAGGATCGCGATACCGATGTTGTCTATCGGACGAACCGTACGTAATACATACATAGCAGAGCTTGCAAAACTGTGTTTTTTTTTTTGTCGACAACACGAACGTTGTTAACATAACTCACTGGAAATCCAAAATGCTTAAACACCGGCGACTTTATTGAAAGAGGAGAGGGTTTAAGTTCTGTCGACGGGTCTCCTGCTTCTGCAGTTTAACAAGCACTTCAACAAGCCGTTTTTTTTCCCGCTTGGCAAGCCAAGCTGACGTGACATGGGGGCGTGGCAGCATCGACGATTCTATTTTTTGATTCGATAATCGAAATTGAGCATAAATTTCGATCGACCCCTAATAGCTTCCTATTAAAAATATGAATTTAAAAGAGAGATTTATGAGGGGTGTACATATATATGCTGAGCACTGTGCATATTTAATGCTCCATAAAGTAGATGAATGCCCTTATTCTTTTTGACCTGCAACTAAAACCCTTCAGCCTTTATTAAGCAGGCCCTTTTTCATTTGGTTCCTGCGGTTGTAGTTTTCTGTATTGTAAAACTCTCTTGTTCATCTATTTGAGGAAGGTGAGCAGTTACTAGGTGACCCATTTCAAAGTGAAGCGAGTCTCGGGTGACACTGAAGCCTCTGAGCTCCTGTCAGGATAGATGGAGAGTTTACTGAAGCACAAACCTAAATAATCAACAAGAACTAGAAAGAGGAAGCTGAAGGCTCCACTGGGCTCATTGGGTTTGTTCTCTGAAAGCTGTGTCAGACGCAGGATCATTATATGAACACCTCTCTCTCTCTCTCTTGTGTGTTATGGTGTTCAGTAGTTGTGTAAATGACACTGAGCACCATGTATATTAGTGTGTTGTTCTGCTTGTGTTTTCTGCAAGTTGTTTGTGATGAGCATTGGTTCATTATGACCTTCTCATTACCACATGCTTACGGTTGTGTTTTTGTCCTTGTAACATAGGTACGATTTGGAGATGTTAGTACTGCAAAACACTGGTGAGACAAAATATATGTAGTACAGTAGATTACCGTAATATTTTGACCACAATTAAAGAGACAAATAATTGCAAGAAGTGATAATAATACTTTCAGACAATTTCAAGCTACTATATACTGTAAAAAATATCCATTAGAGTTGCATTATGGGACATTTATCTCTGCTTTGTCAACTTTTATTGTTGAAAATTCAAATGAAGTGACTTATTGACATTTAAGTAGTTTGAAACTAATTAATATTGTATTTAATTCATAGATCTACAGTGTACCCGGAAAGTATTCATAGCGCTTATATTTTTCCACATTTGTTTATGTTACAGCTTTATTCCAAATGCATTAAATTAATTTATTTCCTCATCATTCTACACACAATACACTATAATGACAATGTGAAAAAATATTTTTTGAAAATGTTGCAAAATTATTACAAATAAAAAACCTGTACATGTACATCAGTATTCTCAGCCTTTGCTCAACACTTTGTTTATGCACCTTTGGCAGCAATTACAACCTCAAGTCTTTTTGAATATGATGCCACAAGCTTGGCACACCTGTCTTTGAGAATTTTTGCCCATTTCTGTTTGCAGAACCTCTTAAGCTCTATCAGGTTGGGTGGGAAACGACGGTGTTCAGTCATTTTCAGATCTCTCCAGTGTTGTTTAATAGGATTTAGGTCTGGGCTCTGGCTGGGCCACTCAATGACATTTACCGAGTTGTTCTGAATTCACTCCATTGATATTTTGGCGGTGTGCTTTGGGTCATTGTCCTGCTGGAAGATGAACTGTCGCCCCAGTTTGAGGTCAAGAGCACTCTGAAGCAGGTTTTCATTCAGGATGTCTCTGTGCATTGCTGCATTTCCCTCTATCCTGACTAGTCTTCCAGTTCCTGCTGCTGAAAAACATCGACTCAGCATGATGCTGCCACCACCATGCTCCAGAATGGTAATGAGCGATGCCTGGTTTTCGCCAAACGTAACAGCTGACATTCACTCCAAAGAGTTCAATTTTAGTCTTATCAGACCAGAGAATTTGGTTTCTTATGGTCTGAGTCCTTCAGATGCCTTTCAGCAAATTCCAGGCGGGGGTGGCTTCCGTCTGGCCACTCTACCATACAGGCCTGATTGGTGGATTGCTGCACAGATGGTTGTCCTTCTGTAAGGTTCTCCTCTCTCAACAGAAGAAGGCTGTAGCTCAGACAGAGTGACCATCGGGTTATTGATCACATCCCTGACTAAGATCATTCTCCCGTGATCACTCAGCTTAGATGGCCGGCCAGCTCTAGGAAGAGTCCTGGTGGTTCCAAACATCTTCCACTTACGGATGACGTAGGCCACTGTGCTCACTGGAACTTTCAGAGCAGCAGACAATTTTCTTAAACCTTCCCCAGCCTTGTTCCTCGAGACAATCCTGTCTCAGAGGTCTACAGACAATTCCTTTGTCTTCAAGCTTGGTTTGTGCTTTGACATGAACTGTAAACCTTTGGAGCTTATATAGACAGGTATATGCCTTTTCAAATCATGTCCAATCCACTGAATTTACCACAGGTAATGTCAATAAAGCTGCTGAAACATCTTAAGAATGATCAGTGGAAACAAAATGTACCGGAGCTTAATTTAGAGTTTGATGGCAAAGGCTGAGAATACTGATGTACATGTGATTTTTCAGCGATTTTATTTTTAATAAATTTGCAACAATTTCAAAAACTCTTTTCACATTGTCTTTATGGGGGATTTTGTGTAAAACTTTGAGGAAATAAATTAATTTAATCCATTTTGGAATAAGGCTGCAATATAAAAAATGTGGAAAAAGTGAAACGCCATGAATACTTTCCGAGTGCACTGTTTCTATTAATACATGCGTACGGTTGTGTTTTTTGTCTATGTAACTTGAGTATGATGTTAATACCTCAAAACACTTGCAGGGGTTCTCAATCCCGGTCCTGGAGGCCTGGTGTCCTGCAGATTTTTAGCTCCAACCCAATCAGACACACCTGGGCTAGCTAATCAATCTCTTACTAGGCTTTCTAGAGCACGTGTGTTGAGACGAAGTGGAGCTAAAATCTGCAGGTCACTGGACTTCCGGGACAGAGTTTGAGAACCCCTGCACTAGTGTATAACAAAAGATATGAAAAACAGCAGATTACCGTAACATTTTGAACACAGCTGCCATTTTTTAACAAGTTTGACAGATATCAGTACAGTGCATAGCATAATTGCACAATATTTGACATGAATGCAAGGTGAAATAGGCTTATTTTTCATTAACTTCATTGAAAATGATTCTCAAAGACACAAAATCTCTATATGAAAACCAGTTATGTTTCTATTACTACATGCTTACGGTTGGGTATTGTCCATGTAACATTGGTAAGATGTGTAGATGCTAGTCCTTTAAAACACTGTGTATAACACAAAATATATGAAATACCGTAGATTACCGTAATATTTTGACAGACAAATAATCGTAAGAATTGATAAAAACAATAATAAAAAGTTACAAACAATATCAAGCTATTATATATAAAAACATCCAGTTGCATTATGGGGTATTTCCCAAATAAAGTTAGGATAAATTGTTTAATTGATCATCTTGCATATGATTTGATAATTTCCTTCTTTTTAAAGTTAATATTATTATTTCATTTTATTTATTTATAATCATATTTTTTTTGCTCTATACCATGTAAACGAGGTGCGATGTGTAGATGTTTGTACTTCAAAACATTGAAGTATAACACAAAAGAATTGAAATACGGTAGATTACTGTAATAGTTCACCACAGCTGCCAGTGTTTTAATGATACATTTTATGCATATGTTTACAGCGTATATACAAAATAACATAATTACACAATATGTGACATAAATATAAGGTGAAAAGGTCTTATTTTTCATTAACTTCATTAAAAATGATTCTCAAGCACATAAAGATCTCTATGAAAAACATTTCTACAGCACCTCTATTGCTAAATTATGGTTTTGTGTGGTTGTTTATTTGACCTTGAAATGTCAAGTGGGTTGTAAGTGTCAAGTTGAATGTTTGATCAAAAATTTTAAAGCTTTTTTTAAAGGCTGTTATAGAGGATGCAACACAGTGAGGGGTTTTCAGTGATCAGATAAGTGTGATGATACTGAGAAAAAAAGATGTGGTTACATATTCTGTGAAAAATCCCCTGCAGGTATGTTATGATGCTCTTTTTAGGATTCGGAGCATTCAGGGGCATTGATATTGATTTATTGAGCATGCGGTAGTGTGTAAATTCTTATCCAGCTGTGATGTGAATATAAATTTTTTTGCAGTGGTGTAATTCATCTCTTGAAATGCTCATGTATTGTTTTAAAAGATGTTTCAATATTTAAGAACAAGGCTGAAATATCGATTCAGAATAGCAATGTGTACTGCACATTAAAATGATAGTAAAACTGTAGCAGCATGCAATGTTCTGGATTTTTGCTTAACACAAGGGTGAGAAAACGTACAAAATCAAGTAAATGAATTCTGCTTTAGGTGGCTCAGTGGTTAGCACTGTCGTTCTCACAGCAAGAAGATCGCTGGTTTGAATCCCAGCCGGGTCAGTTGGCATTTCTGTGTGGAGTTGCATGTTCTTCCCGTGTTGGTGTGGGTTTCCTCCAGTTTCCCCCACAGTCCAAAGACATGCGCTATAGGTGTCTTGAATTAACTAAATTGGCCTTAGTGTATGAGTGTTTGTGTGATTGTGAGAGTGTATGGGTGTTTCCCAGCACTGCCGGAAGGGCATCCGCTGCTTAAAAAATATGCTGGAATGGTTCATTCCACAGTGGTAACCTCTGAAATAGAGACTAGGCCGAATCAAAACAAAATGAATTTTGCTTTAAGGATGATTACAGGAAACAACAACTATGCTTCATGCTGTTTTCAACTAAAACAGAAACTTTGTTATACGTTTTTGCCACTCAGTTATATGTATATTGTTGGAAATATGGTGGAAATTAATGAGAATGGATTTTATTGACCAAATTCCACACATTTATTTTGAGCATATTAATGTAGTCGATTGTATGGGGTTATATTTGTGACACAATTTTGCATGCAAAAGATCATGTTTTGAGCATGCGGAATGGGTTGTTGCTCATGTGTTAACTCAGTTTTTGGGACAAAATAATTTTTATGAGGACAAGAATGCAATTTGATCGAGTTAAAATCAATTTTGCTATGCAATTTTTGGAGGTATATTCATAAAAACATAAGCTTAAAATAAAATGGCAACAAAAAACATGAGCTTTTGAGAGCAGGGTTGTGTCGCAAGTATAACACCATACCATCATTGAAAATGATGTGATGCAAAAGTTCCTGGTATTTTTATTTCCATTTGCTAAAACAAAAGCAATTTTGTTTGCATCTTCAGACTTTTAGCTAGGTGGTGCCACTTCTTCAAACACGAAAAAAGTTTTGCATTTTACATGACGTTACAATAATTATTGCTTTTACAACTTAATTTAATCCAATATATGCTTCAAGTATAGATGAGGAAAACAAGCTATTTATTGTAAAGAGACAAATAAACATGAGAAGTGATAATAAAACTTTCAGACAACATCAAGCTGTTATAACCTGTCAAATATATCCATTGCAAATCGATCTTCCGTATTTTGGCATTATTGGGTTAATTATGTTTATAAGTTGCATTATGGAACATTTATCTTTGTCGACATATTGTTGAAAATTAAACTGAAGAGTTCAACAAAGTAACCTTTATTGACATTTTAGTAGTTTGAATTAAATTAATATTGGATAGAAAAATATGGACAACACCAACCTAGACGATATATCACTTCAAACTATTAAAAATGTCAGTAAAAGTCACGGCAAATTTGAACATAGTCGGAAGTCGTGTAAACAAGGCAACATTTAAGTCGTACATCAAATCGCAATATCTGTTAAAAAAATTTGAATTTTCTCTAAATCGCACAGCCCTAGTTATGGATGCACAATATATATTGCAAATTTATTTGCATGCAGTATACGTATCGCAGACGTGTAATAAATGACATTTATTTGATTGATTGGTATACAATCTTTAGCCTCGACTTCCCAGTAGTTGCTGTTCAGTGATTTAAAATGATCTCAAACTGACTATAATATTGTTTATCGCAACAATTTCTGTGACTATGTTGCTCAACAAAAATTCCCTATCATGATAAGCCTACACTACATCAGTAGCTGTTTTCATCCCAGTATTTTTATCCACATTTTGGATATGTGCATAACAAAATTAGTTGATCGAAACGCCAAGATATCAGACCGACCGCAACTTGACAGAGGAGTGCGATCCCCCCGCCCACCAATATTGATTGACAGCTTCGCGTAGCATGTCCCAGTAGTCGTGTGTATAATCATGTCAACAAAACCAGACGTGCGCAAAGCAACTGGGAATAAAAGGTCTGTTCAGATCGCAAAGATCATCAATCATCAAATGTGATCAAAAGTAAGTTTCACATGTTTAAAATGTTTTAAAGCAGTGCACGTGTGTAATGAAGTACAGCGATTTACTTTAGCTTTACTTCATCAGCACAGCCGCGTGTCAAAACAATTATGAACAATCCCGGTTTGTGGCCGTTAAATCAGATTTATTTTGTACATTAACATACCAGATATCCACACAGCAGTGGAGATTAGCCTGTATCCTGACACATTTGCAAAATCAGTGCTAAGTTAAGCACGCTGTGTCTGTCTGTCTGTCTGTCTGTCTGCGTGTGTGTGTGAGCGTGTGCGTGTGTGAGCGTGTGAACTTTGTAACGATATTGCGTGTCACTCATCAATGCAACTGCACAACAAATAGTCATTGGTAAAGTTCCTACTGTAGTATTTCTCACAAACGCTGCGTGAGACTTTCTTACTTTAAAGCCTGGTTTATACTTCTGCGTCAAGTGACCGGCGTAACCCACGGCGCATGCAACGCGCGTAGCTGTGCATTTATACTTCTGCATGCTCTCTCTGTTGGTCTGCATTAACACTTCCGTAACACTAGTTGGCAGTGAGGTGTAAATGTTTCTCTGTGTCGAGTTTCTTCGCTGCTGTTTTGCTTTTCCTGAACACTTCCGGGATGTACAAGAGGCTCAAACTGGTTCATTTTGAGGCAGGAACCGACGGACGTGCAACAACTTTAACTATGAGGTAAACACAAAACAAAACTTTCCATCCGGAGCTCCTTCACGGGACTCCACACTTGTAAACAATCACTCCATCAGGCTCGCACCATTCACGCGGCTCTCGCCCAGACTCGTCATCGCTACCAAGCCGACCAATCACAGAGCTTGCGATACGCGTCATTGCGACGTGTAGTTACATTTTTTGAGAGGTGCACGTCAGCGACGTCGACGGTCACGGCGAAGGGCTATGCGTCAGTACCGTAGCATACGCTGGCGTTTGACGCAGAAGTATAAATCAGCCTTAAGTCTGTCTGTTGTTTGAAACTTTACATACACATTCTAGAGACGCAAAAGACTTATATTAAATCTGAAAAAAGGGGTAACCTAGGTGCCCTTTAAAACTGATGCTGCCTTGTTTACACGCTAATAAGACACATTTAGCTTGATTGGATCACAGGTAAACAAAAGAGACACATTCCAGTTAAAAATATGCCATACAAATGCTTAAGTTTAAGAGTCTTTTGTCCACTTACAATCATACTGCATGGGCTTTTTCTGGTCTTTCAATCTAATTCTGCAATCAATTATTTTTATTAATTTCTTTAAATTTACTATAGGATTTTACATATATGCATATTAATCTTCAATTATTTTTTAACAAATATTTTGCAATTTTCAGCAAAAACTAATTAATTATCACCAACTTCAAAAGTAACTATACTGGGGAATTCATGAATGAAAATATAATGCAAAAGATCCTAAATTTAACTACGTGAATGAAATATCATGCACATGTTTTGTGCACTCTTAGAAATAAAGGTATGCGAGCTGTCACTGGGGTGGTACTTTTTTATAAGGTACACATTTGTACTTAAAGGGTCCATATTGATTCCATAAAAGTATACATTAGTACCTAATGAATTTAAGAGGAACACTTTTGTACTTTTTAGGTACTAATACCCTTGAGGTAATTATATGGACCTTTAAGGTACCGTTTGAAAAGGTACCACTCCAGTGACATCTCGCGTACCTTTATTTCTAAGAGTGTATAGGTTGTAGTCATGCCTGTGTGTGAGGCTTTTAGCATAGAATAAATGTATTAACAGAATTAATGTTTATCCATTAAATAAAATATCCACAGTACCCTGGAACCCCCCCCCCATCCACTAAAATAATGAGTTATGTATGAGAGCTGCTAATGTGAAAAAAATACAAATAGCAGTCATATACGATGAGTATTTATTTTTATCAAAAGAAGTTATATTTTCAATATATACTATAAGATATTCAAATATAAAATAAAATAAAAATCTATATAATTTGGACAGAATTCAGTGTAAAATGTAAGACATTATTTATAAATATAAACAGGCCTACAGAATGATGAACGTGGGAAACTGGATATTTACCTACCTAATAGAACTAAAACATGTAGTAGTAATGGGTAATTTTTAACTTAGTGAAGTTTATTCATAAACTAATTTCGAGAGGATCACGTGCTTATGATTTATCTCGGCCAGTCTCGTATTTGCTAATCACTCTCTTCCAGTCATATGAGCCCTAAGCTACAATAAATAACACAGTTTTCAGTCCATTATATCTTCGTTTGGAAGAAACCCCCTTCCTCCCCTATTCTCCTCCTTTACCTCTGATTGGGCGGCACGGTGGCCCAGTGGTTAGCACTGTGAGCCCCAAAGCAAGAACACTGCCGGCCCTTGTCCTGCCAGGCCGGTGGGCGTTTCTGTGAGGAGTTTGTATGTTCTCCCCATGTGCGCCTGGGTTTTCCCTGGGTTCTCCGGTTTCCTCCCACCATCAAAAGATATACCACATGCAAAACAATCAAGCACTTGTCTAACCCCTTTTCCCATGTTCCCTTAGCTACCGCAGCCAGGGAGTCCTGAGATCCACCGAGCTCAGGCTCCCCTCTCGCTCTGCCAACGGGAAGAAGCCCTGGGCTCGAGGATTCCTTGAGCTTGAGGCTCTCTCCAGGGACAGCATGCCAAACAAGCTTTTGACAGATCATCAGCTAAGTGTGAACTCTTGAAAGTACATTTTTAAGGCTGTATTCTTTGCTTTAACTTGAGTACAAAAGTGTAGTCAGTACTTCAACTTTTACCAGAGTCGTTTTAAACAGGAGTACCTGTGCTTCTCCTTGAGTAAAGTATGTGTGTACTTTTGCCATCTCTGCCTTTAGAAATGAAACTTATAAGACAGCTGTTGTTTAACTTTATTGGTGATTCCAAATATGTAATGTATTCGTAAGCTTGGCAAACACTTTTAGAGAATTTGACCTTTCCCCATTCAGACAAAATGCCCGAGCACACTGCCCGGGAGGCGCTTCTAAGATGGCCGCCGAGTGAAATGACTTGCCTTAAAGTGACTTTGACTGAACATAAAACAATAGCTGCGTCCCAAATGGCACACTATACACTATGCACTCATGCACTATGTACTTATGCACTTACACACTCAACAGGGTAGTATATGTATGTAGTGTCGTCCCAAATGGCACACTAATGTTTTTTTTACTAAGCGGAAATTCAAACCGTTTCCCTGATGACGTTTGACGGTTGCCAAATCATTAAAGTAAACGGCCGAATTATCAAATAATACCTGCCGTGAGTGTTGCCGCAATCACTATCGGGAGGCGCTATAATCACTCTCGTAAAAGAATTTTGCTTTCACCATCCAAATCAAATAAAGTTATTCAACATGTGCGTTCGATAGCTCCGCCCCTTCCGCTACGTAAGCAAACCTGCGGTCGTTGAGTGCGTGAAGTGTCCATCATTACACACTTCATTTTAGCGGCTGAATGAGTGCATCATCCGGGTAATTAAAGTGCACTTATTATTTTAAGAGTTTTCAGTGTGAACGCACTACTTACACTATTTATACTACAAAATGGCGTAGAATAGTGCATAAGTATGCTATTTGGGACGCAGCTAATGTCCCAAAAATACTTCATTAATTCAAATCAAAACAAAGTATTGTGTTGATTCAACTCATTTTAAACAAGTCATTTGAGCATACAGCATATTTTGAGTTTACTGTAAGTTCTGACTCAACTTTGACTTTATAAATCCCAAAGGGAAATTCACCCCTGCTGAAAAATCCATCTTAAACCAGCCTAGGCTGGTTGGCTGGTTTTCGCTGGTCGACCAGGCTGGTTTTAGAGGGGTTTTGGCCATTTCCAGGCTGGTTTCCAGCCATTTCCAGCCTGGTCTTAGCTGGTCAGGTTGGGAGATGACCAGCTAAAACCAGCTTGACCAGCCTAACCAGGCTGGTAGCCCAGCCAAAACCAGCTATGTCCAGCTTAAACCAGGCTGGTCAAGCTGGTTTTAGCTGGTATTAACTGGTCATTTTCTAGCCTGACCAGCTAAGACCAGGCTGGAAATGGCTGGAAACCAGCCTGGAAATGGCCAAAACCCCTCTAAAACCAGCCTGGTCGACCAGCTAAAACCAGCCAACCAGCCTAGGCTGGTTTAAGCTGGATTTTTCAGCAGGGACATGCCCCAGCAGAAGCTTGCGATATAATAAGTAACTCTAAAAACACACACGACTGTAGGATATCCTTCAGATATTGATTAGATAAAACATCTCAGTTGACACAATTTGATCATGCCTTGTTATCTTTCTAGCTCTGGGCATTTTTAGCATTCGGACTCAAAAGAATCGGATGTTTTGCATTGCGCATTAAAGTTTCAGTAGCTCCTCTAGTTTGGCCTTCACCGTGTCCTCGGATTGTGCGGCTTCATGTGAACCTCAGAGTGCAAATGTTCCCAAGCCCTCCATGACAGCTTTATTGAAGATTTCACACTACAGAGAGCCATAAAAGCAGTGTGTACTGACGGCTTCTATCTCCATGAGGAAGATTTACAATAAGCATCAGAGGACAGATATTAGATTAGATTAATTGTGTGTGTGTGTGTGTGTGTGTTTGTGCACACGTCTCAATAAATCGTTCTGTCTTTCTTAATGTGTGCAACGATACGCCTGCTTTCCCTGAATGTCATTAACACGGAAGCCTGAGGACATGGCTGTTCCTGTCTAGATCTGTGTGTAAGTGTGTGTTTGTGTGCATGTTTGTTGTGATGTGAGACAACACCAATTTGTTTAATGACATGGTATGACACAGGTACTACAAAGAGAAGGAGACTTATGAGGACATTGCCTATGTCTCCAGGTTTCAGAAGCCTTATAAATAAGAATTTTGTACATAATTTTATCACAGTTATTTTTGTTATTATGTTTCCTGTAAGAGGTAAGGTTAATTGTAGGGCTTCTCTATATTGAACCTTGTGCACCACCGTGGTATACACTTAGTTTATTTCTTGTTTTATGACATGATGTTTGTTCTATTTCTTTCACTTTTTAGGTAGATATTTAAATAATAAGTACATGACGTGAAATATACACTCACTGGCCATTTTATTAGGTACACCTGTCAAACTACTCGCTAACACAAATTTCTAATCAGCCAATCACATGGCCGAAGCTCAACGCATTTAGGCATGTAGACATAGTCAAGACAATCTGCTGCAGTTCAAACCGAGCATCAGAATGAGGAATAAAGGTGAATTTAGGTGACTTTGAACGTGGCATGGTTGTTGGTGCCAGACAGGCTGGTCTGAGTATTTCAGAAACGGCTGATCTACTGGGATTTTCACGCACAACCATGTCTAGGGTTTACAGACAATGGTCCGAAAAAGAAACTATCCAGTGAGTGGCAGTTCTGTTGGGGCAAATGCCTTGTTGATGCCAGAGGTTAGAGGAGAATGGCCAGACTGGTTCAAGCTGATAGAAAGGCAACAGTAATCAGTGGTGTACTGAAAGAGTACTGAAAAATCATACTCAAGTAAAAGTACCATTACTTGCCTAAAAATGTAGTGCAAGTAGAGTAAAAGTATCTGTTGTAAATTTTACTCAAAGTACAAAGTAGCTCTTTTAAAAGTACTCAAGAGTAGTGAGTATTACACTGTGAAAATCTGATGCGTTTACATGTGATTTGTGGATGTGTGTAAACGTAACATTCTGTAGTGCATTTAGTTATTGCCCAGCAGGCACACAACATCATTGGACGTTAATATAAGGTTAGATTTAGGTTGTGATGTCAAGTGATCAAAATTCAATGTCTAGCCAGCGTCTAAGGATAACGTTCTTTTGATTTCTAATAACATTGTTAAATGAAGTTGATATTTGGTTGATTTTAGGTTGTGTTAGAAAGTGACCAAAATCCAATGTTGAGCCAACATCTTAAACCAACATCCTATTGATGTCAAATACTGATATTGATTTTGGATGACTTCTTGTACACTTTCAATGCTTCCAAACAGTTTGCTACATTTATAAATCGCCCATGTCTTGAGGTAGTTCATTATGATGCAAATTTACCTTCTATGTGTGGTTTGATTGGACAGGAATTACAGGACTGATTTTTCAAATCCCCATAGACAAGAAAAAATAAAGTAGTGTCTGCAGATTGAAGGAATGTATTGGAATAAAAGTACAGATACTGCACTAAAAATGTTCTTAAGTAAGAGTAAAAGTACACATTTTTAAAACTACTCAGTAAATTACAATTATTGAGAAAAAGTAATTAATTACATTAATTTGAGTATTTGTAATTAGTTACTTTACACCACTGACAGTAAATCAAATAACCACTCATTACAATCAAGTTATGCAGCTCTGAATGCACAACACGTCGAATCCTGAGGCAGATGGGCTACAGCAGCAGAAGACCACACCGGGTGCCACTCCTGTCAGCTAAGAACAGGAAACTGAGGCTACAATTCGCACAGGCTCACCAAAATTGGACAATAAAAGATTGGAAAAACAATGCCTTGTCTGAGGAGTGTCGATTTCTGCTGCCACATTCAGATGGTAGGGTCAGAATTTGGCATCGACAACTTAAAAGCATGGATCCATTCTGCCTTGTATCAACGGTTTAGGCTGGTGGTGGTGGTGTAATGGTGTGGGGGATATTTTCTTGGCACACTTTGGGCCCATTAGTGCCAACTGAGCATGGTGTCAACGCCACAGCCTACCTGAGTATTCTTTCTGACCATGTCCTTCAAAGGCCACAGTGTACCCATCTTCTGATGGCTAACTTCAACAGGATAACGCACCATGTCATAAAGTGTAAATCATCTCAGACTGGTATTTTGAACATGACAATGAGTTCACTGTACTCAAATGACCTCCACAGTCACCAGAGCTCAATCCAATGGAGCAGCTTTGAGATGTGGTGGAAAAGGGGGATTCGCATCATAGATGTGCAGCTGACAAATCTGCAGCAACTGTGTGGTGCTATCATGTCAATATGGAGCAAAATCTATGAGGAATATTTCCAGTACCTTGTTTAATCTATGCTATGAAGGCATTTCTGAAGGCATTTCTGAAAGCAAAAGAGGGTCCAACCCGATACTTGTAAGGTGTACCTAATAGAGTCTGGCCATTCTCCTCAGGCATCAACAAGGCATTTGCGCCTACAGAACTGCCGCTCACTGGATATTTCTTTTTTTAGGCCATTTCCTGTAAACTCTAGAGATGGTTGTGCGTGAAAATCCCAGTATATGAGCAGTTTCTGAAATACTCAGAGCAGCCTGTCTGGCACCAACAACCATGCCTCATTCAAAGTCACTTAAATCACCTTTCTTCCCCATTCTGATGCTCGGTTTGAACTGCAGCAGATCGTCTTGAGCATGTCTACATGCCTAAATGCATTGAGTTGCTGCCATGTGATTGGCTGATTAGATATTTGCGTTAATGAGCAGTTGGACAGGTGTACCTAATAAAGTACCGGTGAGTGTATATTTCATTTAAATGACATTTTAGTGTGTGAGATGTGAATTTGCATTGTATTTAGGTGTATAATGTCACACTTCATGCATCTCTAGTAATATTGTTGTGTAAATGCGTGATTGAATGCTCTGAAGTGAAGTTTCTCCTGCTCAGCTAGAGAGCAGTGAAGGAGAAGGCACTAGGGAGCAATGCACACTGCGTAGGGACCTGCTGTCAGTCAGAACACACTTCATGCATGGAGCTCTTCTAACGAGCTGATTCTCTAAATCAGGTGTGTTTAATTAGAGAGACATGCGAAGTATGCAGATCAGCGGAGTGTGAGGACCGAGATTGAGAAACGCTCTGCAAATGATGGAAAATATAATTCGTAGGGTTTAAAAACAGAGGAACGTACTGTGCCTAGAATGTCACACCACAATTCACAACATGTGTGTGTTTTTGTTCGTTTGTGTGTGTGTACTGTTTGTGTGTGAGGGTTTGCGCATGTGAGGGTGTTTGTGTGTATATGTATTATACTGTATGTGTGTGCATGCATGTATGTGTGTGTATGTTTGTTTTTATCCATGTGTGTGCATGCTTGCATGTTTGTGTTTGTTTGTTTGGCGCAGTGGGTAGCACTGTCACCTCACAGCAAGAAGGTCGCTGGTTCGAGCCTCGGCTGGGTCAGTTGGCATTTCTGTGTGGAGTTTGCATGTTCTCCTCGTGTTGGCGTGGGTTTCCTCTGGGTGCTCTGGTTTCACCCACAGTCCAAACACATGCTCTATAGGTGAATTGGATTAACTAAATTGGCCGTAGTGTGTGTGTGTGTGTGTGTGTGTGTGTGTGTGTGTGTGTGTGTGTAAATGTGAGAGTGGATTGGTGATTCCCAGTACTGGGTTGCAGCTGGAAGGGCATCCACTGTGTAATAAATATGCTGGATAAGTTGGCGGTTCATTCCGCTGTGGCTACCCCTGATGAATAAACGGACTAAGCCAAAGGAAAATGAACAAATAAATGTATGTGTGTGCGTGTTTGTGTACTATATGTGTGTGAGGGTTGTGGGTGTGCATGTGTGCTTATGTGTATGAGTGTTTGTTGAAAATATAACTATCAGTATATAAAAACAAGTCCATGTAATGTCTCAATACGGTGTGTGTGGTGCCTGCACGTGCAAGTCTGAGTGTGTATGTGCGCATGTACATGCGTGTGTGTGTTTGTCCTTGACTGTAGGTCATGTTTCATGCCGCACTGCTGTATGAGTGCCAGGATGCTCTGGCGGATTTACCGCGGTGCAGATTTGCTGCTTGTTGTGGTGTGTGAGATTTATACTGTTATTCGCTGAGATTTATATCAGCAGACAGAGCTCTTATGTAAGACATCGATTGCTGGGAGCTGTTGGAGTGTCTGTCGCCTTGTCATGTGTGTGTGACGTCAGAAGCGTCACCCTGTTCTCTCACCCCGTCTGTAGGTAAATCAATGCTAATGCAAATGAGATTCAATTATGATGTCAGACAGTTTGTGAGAGGAAGACTCAGGTGACTCGCGCAGCATTGATCTTTTGAGACAGCTTCAACATTTCTCACATTATCACCGTTTATTCAGTGGCTTAGAAAATGGACATAAAATATGACACACTTAATAAAATAAATCATCGATCATAAAAATAAGAGTTCAAACAAATATGCCTTGAAGGGACAGTTCACCCGAAAAAAAAAATTCTGTCTTCATTTACTTACTCTGATGGTTAACTATGCTTATACACTACCTGACAAAAGTCTTGTTGTCAATCCCAGTTGTGAGAGCAATAAATAATATCTTGACTTCTAGATCGTTTGGAAAAGTGGCAGAAGGTAGATTTTTCAAATGAATCATCTGTTGAACTGCATCCCAATCATCACAAATACTGCAGAAGACCTACTGGAATCTCATGGACTCAAGATTCTCACTGAAATCAGTCAAGTTTGGTGAAGAAAAAAATCATGGTTTGGGGTTACATTCAGTATGGGGGCGTGTGAGAGATCTGCAGAGTGGATGGCATTGAGGTATCAAGATATTTGTGCTGCCCATTACATTACAAACCACAGGAGAGGACAAATTCTTCAGCAGGATAGCGCTCCTTCTCATAAAAAAGCAAAGAAGGTCAAGGTGCTCCAGGATTGGCCAGCCCAGTCACCAGACATAAACATTATTGAGCATGTCTGGGGATAGATGAAGGAGGAGGCATGGAAGATGAGTCTAAATAATCTTGATGAACTCTGGGAGTCCTGCAAGAACACTTTCTTTGCCATTCCAGATGACTTTATTAATAAGTGATTTGAGTCATTGCAGAGATGTATGGATGCAGTCCTCCAAGCTCATGGGAGTCATTCACAATATTAAATCTTTCTCCACTACAGCATGACTTTATATTCTATACTGGACATTATTTCTGTTAAGAGACAAGACTTTTGTCTAAGCGAAGTCAGACCTTACTGTCCTAATTTGAAATTTAAAAATTAAGGCATGATCATATTTTATTTTGGTAAATAAGCGTAATCTAGAGGCCTTTGCCTTTCATATAAGCCACTTCTGAAACCAAATGATCAACTTAAAGTCAAGTTACTATTAGTTGTTCCTAAAACTTGGATATGCGACAAGAGCTTTGTCAGGTAGTGTATAGTAATGTTAACCATTAAATGCCATTAGTGCAAGTTAAAAAAATATTAGCAACTATTAATGTTATGGTAACTAATAACTTCTGATTTTGATTGAATGGTGAAAATATAAATTAAAAACAAATAGGCCTTAAAGGCACAGTTCACCAAAAAAATCAAAATTGTTTCATCATTTACGTATTCTGCAGGTTAAATATGCTTATACAGTAACATTTACTGTTAAAAGCTATTAGGACTAGTTAAAGTAATTAGCAGCTAATAAAGTTATGGCAACTAATAACTTCACTTTTAGGCAACACGGTGGCCTAGTGGTTAGCAATTTCGTCTCAAGCAAGCAAGAAAGTTTCTGGTTCGAGTCCCTTCTGGGTCAGTTGACATTTCTGTGTGGAGTTTGCATGTTCTCCCTGTGTTGGCGTGGGTTTCCTCCGGGTGCTCTGGTTTCCCCCACAAGTCCAAAGACATGCGGTATAGGTGAATTGCATAAACCAAATCGGCTGTAGTGTATGAGTGAATGTGAGAGTGTATTGGTGTTTTCCGGTACGGGTTTTAAAATGAATTACGGTTTTAATTTTGTTAATCCAATTCCCATGTCTTTGGACTGCGTGGGGGAACCAGAGCACCTGGAGGAAACCCACATGAAGACAGGGATAACATGCAAACTCCACGCATAAATGCCACTCAAATCTGCAACGCAGTGCTGTGGTACTTTGTCATTGGCATGAAAAAATGTACAAATGCAAATGCAAGATGTAATAAACTGCAAGTCTTTGATTGCTCAAATGTCAACAATTGTAAATGAAAAAATACAAGTTAAAGAAAGACTAAAACAGATTTCATTGGGCAGCTATAAAACTGTTTACAGGTGAAAGTCTATTGTCGTTCTTCTGTTCACAAAGCTTAAGAGGCTTGCTTACAAGATACTGACAAGTACATGCATTTTATGTGGGATTGTTTCCAAAATAAATCACTGATATCACCAATAAACCTAGCGATAACTCAGGCTAGCTGCTAATCATTAGCTTATCAGGTAAAAAGGTCAATGTCTTTGTGAAGATTAAATTTATCTTGGGCACAGGAGGAGATTTCAAACCTCCAAACTATAAATCTGTAATACATTTTATAATGGCTAATAATTTTACTGTGATTTACAGAAGACTAAACCTACTAAACTGTCCTTTATAATACTGTTGACCTTAATTACTGTTAATACTGTTTACCAGTATTTATATATTTGAAAATATTTTGTCAGGCATATTTAGATCAAGAATCATTTGGTGAAATACAGTAATAATTGTCATTTTACATCTTTATTTTAAAGTTTACCCCCCTTCTCAGCATAATAAAATAAATAAAATACATTTAGGATGTAATTCAAATTATTATTTTAGTACAGGTTAGATTTTTTTTATAAATATATTTGATATAAACATTATTTAATTCATATTTTGTATGTTAATAATTAAAAAGAAGTTATTTGCACGTTGTGCATTTTAAATGGTGCCTCGTACAGGTGAGTGGCCTTGACAAACCACCTGCAAAAACACTCTCTTATTCTCTCCTATGCACTGGACACTTTATTTAAACTCCATCTTCAGTGGTGTAAAGTAACTATTACAAATTACAAATACTATTACTAATTACAAACGCTCAGAATTTTTTCTCCAAAAGTGTAATTTACTTAGTAATTTAAAAACTGTACTTTTACTTTCCCTTGAGTACATTTTGAGTGCTGTATCGGAACATTTAATCCACTATTTTCCTTCAACCTGCAGTCACTACTTTTTAGCCCGTTTCCACTGAGTGGTACGGTACGGTTCAGTTTGGTACGCTTTAATGGCCGTTTCCACAGTCAAAAAGTGTACCGTACCCCTTTTTCAGCACCTTTTCGAAATGGTACAGAGATACGTCACGAGCTCGTTCTTATGTTCTAATACACAGCCGAGACATTACATGGAAATTCTATATGCATATAATAACGAGCCATGGATGACCCGAGCTCAAACAAACCTTGTTGTCGTCTTGATGAACAGACACAAAGCCAAGAAAAAAAAATCTGCCGTGTGCTGTTCTTGCTTTACGAGCCGTCTAAAAGTGTGAGCGGTTTTCGCTTTCTTCCAGGAGCTCCCGATCGCGTCTATATTTGATAAAACGAACTACTTGAGCAGATAATAATACCATGTGCATGATTACTGAAGTCTCCGTCATCTGCCCAATCAGAAAGAAAAGGACAAGCGTTAGAGTGAAGCGCGAAAAAAAAGAGAAGCGTGACAAAACACATAAGCAAAATTGTTTTAGCAACCAGAATCATGTACAAACTGCCATGTTTATCTTTGCATTTTGGACTATTATGAACTGGGAATGACAAAATTACTCCCTAACAGAGGCTACATGTGCTGGTGAAGATTACACACACAGATGATAGGTTTACTCTGACTGTGGGGTATATTGTGTGTGTTTTTGAACTAAATGTATGCTGTGTGTTGTTTATCTGTAATTGGTAACATATTGGAGACTGTAAGAGTGTGTATGTGCGCGTGTACATTCGCGTGTGTGTTTTTGTGTGTGTGTTTGTCCTTGACTGTAGGTCATGTTAATAATAAATTCAATAATTCATAATAATTCAATTCAATAATATATCAGTGACTGTAAGGGGTTGTATGTGTTCATATATGTTGCATTTATTTATTTTTTATAATGCAGACGTTACAGTAGGCTATTTTGCACTGTCATTGATCTGCAGTTATAATCAAATCCCGTTCAAAGAAAAGTAAGTAAGACAATTTATAAACAAGTATTTGTGTATAAAGCATCTGTTTTTTGAGAAGTGCTTCTCATATGATATGTAAACGACCGGTACAGCTTGCTGTAGACATTTATTGGAGCGAGCATGATGTCTATTTAAACTTTCTGTCATATACCGCGTCCACCAAAAGGGTACCCTTGGTGGTGGAAACGCAAGCCTGATAAAGGTGACCAGTACCGATCCGAACTGTACCGTACTGTACCAGTCAGTGGAAACGAGCCATAATATTTTCCTGTCTGTGGGGATTTGAAAAATCAGTCCTGTGATTCCTGTCCAGTCAAATCACTCATAGAAAGTAAATCACATCATAATGAACTACAAGACATCTGCACTTTTTAATTGCAGCAAACTGTTTGAAAGCATTAAAAGTGTCCGAGAAGATGTCCAAAATCTTTACATGCATTGACCCAGAGACTGTTTAGATGCTTGTCACTGATGAGAAGATGACGGATGTTTACTGTATGATGACAGAAATGGCCTCAAACACCCAACAGGCACAAGACGTCAACATGACGTTAGATTGACATTGCATTTTGCTTGGAAATGAAAAACGGGTTGACATCAGAACTCAACGTCGGGCCGACATCAGTGTCCAACCTAAAACCAACCAAATATCCACGTCTAATGATGTTACAGCTTATGTTGTGTGGACGTTACCAATATGACGTCTATCAGATGTAGGATTTTGGTTGCCATACCTGATGTGTAAATGTCAGTATTTGACGTCAAGAGGACGTTGGATTAACATGTTGGCTCGACACTGGATATTGGTCACTTTCTAACAACCCAAAATTGACCGAATATCAAGGTCATTTGACATCATTATTGGACATCAAAATATCGTTGTCTTTAGATGCTGGCTAGACATAAAATTTTGGTCACCTGATATCACTGCTGTGGAATAACTTGATGCACTACAGAATGTTACGTTTACACACACATGCTCAAATTACATGTAAACACATCAGCTTTTTGAAGCGTAATACTACTCACTACTCTTGAGTACTTTTTGAAGGTCTACTTTTTACTCATACTTTGAGTAATATATACAACAGATACTTTTACTCTACTTGCTCTACATTTTAGGCAAGTAATAATACTTTTACTTAAGTATAATTTTTCAGTTCTCTTTCCCTCACTGTCCATCTTACAAGGACCCAATAAGTAAAAGCAATGTTTATAAATGTATCACAATCATGTTGCACTGCTTGCTTCAACCTTAAATACCTCTTTTGCACAATATTTACCTTTAATACCTCTCATATCCTGCATAACATTGTTTAGTCTCATGTAAAAGTACTTGTATGGCCTGTTTTAAGTGTATAAGTATCTTATAGTATATGCTAGTTATGCATAGTTTTTTTTTTAAATAGCTCTTATGTTTAGTGTTGTGTTTGTATTTATGACTAATTTATGTAGCACTGTTGTCCTGTGAGACACGACACTTCATTCCTCTGTATGTCCACACATGTAGCAGAATGACAATACCACTTGACTTGAAGCATTAAATCAGATGCTTAACTTTCAATTAAAACATCTTTAACTTTCTGTGTGTATATATAAAATCAGCTAATGTACATTTTCAGAAACGAAACATTTGATGGGAGTTTGTGCTTGGTGCAGAGGCATTTGCGTGACTGCTAATCAAACTTAATCTGACACAACACATTTAAATGGGTAATTAACGTGGTTGACTGTCACGTCATCTCAGATTTGGGAGTGACTCCTAAATTCCTCTGAGGAATGTTCATTTTGGAAATCCTCGCCCATGTTTAAACAGTATGCAGTTTTACTTCACGTTCCCTAGGAAGTGGGCTCCACAGAATATTCCACCATGATTTTGAAGGGAGCACATACAGTTTGTTTCATTCAAATGGCATTTTAGTGTGTGAGATGTGAATTTACATTATATTTAGGTGTACCCTGCTGAAAAATTCAGCTTAAACCAGCCTAGGCTGGTTGGCTGGTTTTAGCTGGTCGACCAGGCTGGTTTTAGAGGGGTTTTGGCCACTTCCAGGCTGGTTTCCAGCCATTTCCAGCCTGGTCTTAGCTGGTCAGGCTGGGAGATGACCAGCTAAAACCAGCTTGACCAGCCTGGTTTAAGCTGGACATAGCTGGTTTTGACTGGACTCCCAGCTTGGTTAGGCTGGTCAAGCTGGTTTTAGCTGGTCATCTCCCAGCCTGACCAGCTAAAACCAGGCTGGTTAACCAGCTAAAACCATCCAGCCAGCCTAGGCTGGTTTAAGCTGGATTTTTCAGCAGGGTATTACTGTATGTCACTTCATGCTTCTCTAGTAATGTTGTGTAAATCCGTGATTGAACACTTCAAAGTGTAATAAAAGTTTCATCTTCTCCGGTTGAGAGCAATGAACGAGAATACACTAGAGAGCAATGCACACTGCGAAGGGACCTGCTGTCAGTCAGAACACATGCATGGAGCTCTTCTAACGAGCTGATTCTCTAAATCAGGTGTGTTTAATTAGAGAGACATGCAAAATATGCAGATCAGCAGGTGTGAGGACCGGGTTTGAGAAACACTGGATTAGATTATTAGTATCTTGCACAAGAGTTTCAGTATTTTCCTATAATTTTTAGATTCTGCGTAATATCATTTCATCTTATGCAGCCATAGTACGACAACAGATTTCCTTGATTATTACGCCAGAATGAAAGTATAGTTCCTAGACAAATCACTCTAGAAAATAGCAACTTTTCATTTTCTGTCAGTCTTAGTACACAATGTAACTAAAGAAGAGTCAAGCTTTAAATAGGAAAATTATCAAAACTCTGTTTTTTTTTTTTTTGAGAGAGAGATGCTTTTAAGGCCATTTCCACTGTCAATAGGTACCAAAAAGCGAACCATATTGTACCACTTTTTTGGGTACCCTTCCTAGCACAACAAAAGGGTAGCAAAAGGCAGAGCTAGACACGCAGCTGAATGCTATTGGTTTACAGAGATACACAAGCAGGAGCACAACCAGGAGAATGTAAACAAAGGAAGCGCCATATTTAAAAAACACAGCCAAGACATTACTTCGTAATTATATATACAAATAATAACGAGCCATGGTCGACCCGAGGTCAAACAAACTTTGTCAACTACTTTATGAACAGCCACAAAGAAGAGCAAAATCTGTGTCCTGTTGTTGTTTACAAGGCCGTCTAAAAGCACGAGCAGTTTCACTTTCTCCAGACAGCTCGCGTGTTCACTGCATGTCTATATTTGAAATAACAAATGTCTTGAGCTCATAATAATAACATGCTTGTGATTATTGAAGAGTATCACAAAGTGGAAATGGGCCATAAGACTTAAAGATCATACCTTAAAAACTAAGGTTGAAACCTGATTAACCGCCCATTGACTTGTGTCCTCTGTAGTGGACCTTGTGTTTTCATGAATTTTCTTTGACTTTTTTGAGCTACTCTTTCAAGTCCTGTTATACTGTTCAGAGGAAATCCTGGGCTAGTGAAATGTTATTTGATTGGCTGGCATGCTAGGAACCACTTCGTACACGGCATCCAAAATGGCCGCTATACAGACAAGCACATTTTATTGGAAGGAGAGAGGCATGTAAATTTTTGCTTTTTAAATGTTTTTTTACTATTATTGTTACATATATATTTGTTTATTAATGTGTCAGGAACTATACATTTAGCTTTCTAAGCTGTTAACTTGTTTGTGTTTCAAAATATCATCCTTTTTTAAATGCCCACTATAGTGGACAGCAGGACCATCTCAATGTAACTAATGACTGCATGTTGTAGGAGGCAGAACTCAAGCAGAGAGGATTCTTTATAAGATAGTTGAGGGAGACTCTGTAGAATCTGATAAATTAGACAATTAAAGAATCAGAGACCATTAGAGAAAGACAATTAGTTTTAAATCAGTTTTCATGTTGAAAAGCTTTTTTTTTTGTTTTGTTTTTTGAGTTCGTCTCTCTTTCAGACTAAATTGTTCCAGGAATTTCAAAACAAAAGGAAAAATTGCTTTTGTTTTGTTTTTGTTACATTAATATTGGATTATAATCTCTTCACGGCCATATCCTGTTCAGTTTTGTTGTCTGAGTTTGAAAAAATAAAAATAAAAACAA
This sequence comes from Danio rerio, assembly GCF_052040795.2. Classification (NCBI taxonomy): domain Eukaryota; kingdom Metazoa; phylum Chordata; class Actinopteri; order Cypriniformes; family Danionidae; genus Danio; species Danio rerio. The sequence goes on from NC_141044.1 coordinate 35,974,565, forward strand.
AACATAAAAACTATAAATTGTAGAATGTTTTTTTTAACCCAAAGGTTGTAGAAAATCACACACACACACACACACACACACACACACACACACACACACACACACACACACACACACACAATTCTTTGGTTCTCTGGAGGATGAGTAGGGGAGAGCAGGGCACAAAGTAACATTTTTTGTTTTGACCAAAAAATGAACAAAGTAACGGGGTTAGACAAACCATTTTTTTTTTTTTACCAGCAACACACAAGCCTTTTCTACAAATGAACACTGATCATATGATCGCCGGACCTATGGTTTCTGTGCAGTATTGTCAAAAGTGCCAGGAGTAAAAATGTTACTTTTTACCCCAACTGCGGGGCAAGTTGTAACAGACAGAGGGTTGGTTGTACTTGAAACACATACCTAAAAAGTCAGATTTCACACAATAATTTATATCCAGTTTACTTTAAATAGTAGCTTTATTTCCTCAGTACTTCTACATAGCAGAGTATTTTTATTTATTTATTTACCTATTAGATAAACTTATTTGGATTTATTTGCATTATTATCCATTATTATTCAATGCATTTATTTGCATTTTTAGCAATTAAAGTGTAGTAAAGTAGTATTTTTTCTATTAAAAACATTTTTATGTAAAATGTCTTAACATTACACTCAAAGTTCTAAAATGATTGTGTTAGTACATTTGGTGTCCAACAGTGTGTTTAATTGTGTTTAAGTGTTTAATTGTCCAACTGGTTTGCAGTCACTGTTTTTTTTTTTTTTTTCATATTTTAACAGATTTTTACAAATAAAACAAACTATATCAATTATTTTATGCTGCAAAAATGGTTTCTCTTGTGTTTTTGAACCAAATTTCAACGCCAAACTTTTACAATAATTGGCAGGAAGACGTCTCCCGACACTGTGGTCAAAAACCTTGGAAGTATGCCATGGTTAACCCTAAGTAAATACCTTAAAACATATTACCCCATGTTACTTCGTGTCCCACGCTCCCCTACACCCCTCACAAATCTCTCTTTTAAATTCATATTTTAAATAGGAGGCTATACAATATTATATTTGTGCATATAAATTAGATTAGTCAGCACTGAAGCCAAATCTGGAGCTTATCTAACAAAGTAACTTATGATAACGGTACAAAAACTAGTACAACCAAATTTATATGTTAGAGAAAAATATTTAGAGAAAAATTTAGTTAAAATTTTGTAGGTTGTAATTTATTTTTGCAATATTTTGCTTGCATTTGATTGTATTATCTTTCCATTTCTAAATATGTTTGGTGACTAAAATATTATTTTATTAAATAAATCTGTTTAAAAAAATCTGTTTTGTTTAAATGCACCAAAATATATTGCCTAAATTCACTGAGAAATAGATCAAATATTCCTTTTTAAAATGGGGTCGACTCAATTATGCTAAGCACTGTATGTTGTCATGACTTTTTTATCATATATATATTGTTTTATGTTTAAAATGCAATAAAATGACCAGCTATACAAGCATAAAATCCTGAAAAGACCTCATGTTAGCAAAATAAAACACCCAAATAACACACAACACACAGATTAAGCATAAAATATCTTTACTTTAAAATATCCTCTTTGAAAACAGCAGAACAGTGTATATGGCTGAACAATATTGCTTCGCGTAGCCCTCGAGTTCAAGTAAAGTACATTCAGTAACACGTTACACAATATATTTTCAAACCCGTTCTCATTATAAATGCATAACGTAAGACACGACCCTCTGGTCCCAGTGCTTGAGAACATCCGAAACCATGCGAGATTCATCCACAATGGCATATTGTTTTCTATTAAGACTCTCTGTTTTGTTTGTGCATCGCTTTGCAATACAAACTACTGAAGCATTTAGCAAAACTACAGAACGGCACATTAAGGAATCATATCGGGTTTCATGCAATTATTGCTAGTACTTCTTTTTAAGCTAAAACCTTGTGCATAGCATTTGCTATAATATAAATGACATCTTATATAGACACACACACAAATAAATGCACGATCTGAGGCACAAACACTCCAAAAAAATCAAAGCTGCTCTGATTGTATGGTATGTTCTAGATTTTTGTGCGTGGTTTCCCGCTTGCGATGGGGATTTTCTGTATTCTGCATCCTCATAATAATGTGCATTGGGATTCATTAAGCTCTGGCACTGCTGAGACAGCCAGAGATTAAAAGCCCGGCAGGGAAGTACAGCAGCGGTCGGCACAGATGGCATCTGTTCGGGTATCCGGCTGTACCCCTGCCATTTAAGCCGAGATGCAAGCTTGGTCTCTAGAGCAATATAAATATACTTAAATACCCCCATTTATATATTAAATTCCTTATGTATGCATTAGTTCTCCTGCTTTGTTTGTCAGTGCTTCACATGTAAATCAGAGCTCGGTAAAATAATTGGCACACGGACAGTCTAAATCCAGATTATTCAAGCATTTGCACTAATAATAATAATAAAAAAGAGAGAATGAAGCAGACATGTAGAGGGACAGCACTGAAAAAAAGGGTTTTCTTACTCAGTATTTATGCCTTGTTTTCCAATATAGACATTCAGAGTATTCAAAATTTATAAAAGAAGTAATATAATGACACAATGCTATTGCGTATGTAAATAACACCAGAAATACTAGTATTAAAACCAGTCTGGGTATTTTTTTTGGCAATAGATATGTTGTATGGCTCCAAATAGGTGAATTTTGCTGTCAGAAATCATTAGAATATTAAGTAAAGATCACGTTTCATGGAGATGTTTTGTAAATTTCCCATCATAAATATATCATAACCTAATTTTTATTTAGTAATGTGCACTACTTAGCACTTTTTAACAACAGTAATACCAGTAATAAAACCAGTCTGGGTATATTTTTGCCTATAGATACGTTGTATGGGTCAAAATAAGCGACTTTGCTTTGTCAAAACTCATTAGAATATTAGGTAACGATCACGTTCCATGGAGATGTTTCGTAAATGTCCCACTATAAATGTATCATAACTTAGTCTTTGATTAGTAATGTGCATTACTAAAGACTTTATGCACTTTCTAACACCAGTAATACCAGTAATAAAACCAGTCTGGGTGTATTTTTGCCTATAGATATGTTGTATGGCTCCAAATTATTGATTTTGCTGTCAGAAATCATTAGAATATTAAGTAAAGATAATGTTCCATGGAGATGTTTTGTAAATTTCTCATCGTAAATATATCATAACCTAATTTTTGATTAGTAATGTGCATTACTAAGCACTTTATGCATGTTATAAGACCAGTAATAAAACCACTCTGGGTGTATTTATGGCTATAGATATGTTGTATGGCTCCAAATTATCGATTTTGCTGTCAGAAATCATTAGAATATTAAATAAAGATAATGTTCCATGGAGATGTTTTGTACATTTACCATCATAAATATATCATAATTTACTCTTTGATTAGTAATGTGCATTACTAAACACTTTATGCACTTTATACATCAGTAATACCAGTAATAAAACCAGTCTGGCTGTATTTTTGCCTATAGATATGTTGTATGGCTCCAAATTATTGATTTTGCTGTCAGAAATCATTAGAATATTAAGTAAAGATCATGTTCCATGGAGATGTTTTGTACATTTACCATCATAAATATATCATAACCTAATTTTTTATTAGTAATGTGCATTACTTAGTACTTTATAACACCAGTAATACCAGTAATAAATCCAGCCTGGCTGTATTTTTGGCAATAGATACATTGTATGGGTCCAAATAGGTGATTTTGCTGTCAGAAATCATTAGAATATTAAGTAAAGATCACATTTTGTGGAGATGTTTTGTAAATTTTCCACTATAAATATATCATAACTTAGTTTTTGATTAGTAATGTGCACTGCTAAGCACTTAATTTAGACAGCTTTTAAAGATTTCTTAGATATTTTTTCAAATTATTACGATTTTCCAATAATTCCAACAAATATATATAAGATTTTCAACTCTTATTCCAGATTTTTTCAGCCCAAAAATATCCTGTCTTAATAATAAAAATATATTTATTTCAGCTTTCAAATTGTCAAAATTTAAATATCCAAAAAATTGACGTTTATGTTTCTGCAGCCTGATCTCACAAGGAAACAAAACTATTTTACATTCTGTCAGTTTAGTGGCTAATTCGTTCAGTCGTATGTACGGTTTTTGCCACTAAACCCAACCATCATTGGGGGATGAGCAAATCGTACTAAATTGTATAAATAAGATCATACGAATTCAGACGAATAAGCCACTTAATCAATTGCTTTGATTAATGCAGCGTGTTACTTGCTCTGTCTACAAATGTCAAAGATTTTGGAAATATGTATCAAAAGTGTTTTTTCCTCAAAAAGTAAAACAGAATATGGATAGTACAACTGAAAATGACCAATAGAGTGTTTTTTCCTACTCCAACGAGTTAAAAATTATATTTCTGAGCCCAGTGATGTTGTTTTTTTAACATAAAATAAAAATGATGCAAAAAACATAAGAGTTTTATCCTTTTACTTAAGATGCCAATGATATTAGAATAGATTAAAATAGTCTTTAAAAAATGCATGCCTTCTATAGAATGTACGTTCAGATGTTAATCATAATTCTGAATTTCTGTCAAAACTTGCAATTTCAATATATTTACTCATATTTTGCATATGTTGCAATTCTTACTTGTTACCAATTTGGGTGTTTATTTAACGATTCTAACTTTTTAAAATGTTATTTTTACTACATTTTAATTATATTTTAAATATACTCGTTATTATGATAGGATACTAGCTTGACAGTAAGTTGAGAGGTTAGAGAGAGAAAGGGGGCGGGATCAGGAAAATGCACTGCCCACAATGCTATTCTATTTATCTTAATTTTACTATTAAAATATCTCACAATTCCTAACTTTTTTTCTTTCTCTGAATAATGCCGAAAAAACATCAGAATATGAGGTTAAAAGTCCCAACCTACATTGTTTATACAATAAAGGAGCTTGCATAAATTACACTGGAAAACAAGGCTTCAATATTAAGTATGAAAGTACCATTTTTTTTTTGTGCATATTTCCCTGCAGAGCCTCTTGACTCTCCAGACAGCACATCTGGTGTTCTGGACATCTGGCAGGAGCCCAGAGTCGCTGTGTGGAGGGTGAAGGAGCTCTGAGGGCCCCGCATCTGCATATCCCACTACAGAAGACAGGGAGGGGACTGCGAGCTCCGAGAGGCCCTTCATTTAAAAGATGCACGCACCACACGACCCTTCAGGGGCTGAGGAGGACGATAGTTGTTCACCATACAGCAGGCCTTTTCTCCATCACCGGAGAAAAGCAGAGAGCGAAATCTTTTCATCTGCGCAGAAAGACCAAAAAATAGTAATAAATAAATGTGAGTTTTCAACATTTCTTCCACGGTAAAAATATGTGGCTCACTTACATTTTTAAGTAAAAACAATTTAATTATAATAAGTGTTTTGATAAATTAAAATAAGTTGAAACCTGATTAACTTATTAAATTATGTTAAAGTAACGTAAAAAATACGTTATCATGACATTTTTACTGTCATTTTTTACAGTGCAAACATCACAAACAAAAAGTCAAACAAAAGTCAGACATTTACACACACTTTGAGGTATATGGAAAATGTTCATTATTTTCATATACAGTAATAAGAGGGGTCAAAGAAAATGTGTGTTATTTTTATTTAGTACTAACTTGAATAAGATGTTTCACATAAAAGATGTCTACATATAGTCCACGAGGGGAAGTATTCTCAGCAGGGATGTCAATACAACATCAGACTGCATCAAAAAACACGTCAAAAATGCGAATTGCTTTTTGATGTCAAAACCTTTACGTCTATTTGACATCCACACACTGATCCCCTATTGACCACTAAAATTCATTCATTCATTCATTTTCTTGTCAGCTTAGTCCCTTTATTAATCTGGGGTCGCCACAGCGGAATGAATCGCCAACTTATCCAGCAAGTTTTTACGCAGTGGATGCCCTTCCAGCTGCAGCCCATCTCTGGGAAACATCCACACACAGTCACACACACACTCATAGACTACGGACAATTTAGCCTACCCAATTCACCGGTACCGCATGTCTTTGGACTGTGGGGGAAACAAGAGCACCTGCAGGAAACCCACGCGAACACAGAACATGCAAACTCCACATAGAAACGGCAACTGAGCCGAGGCACGAACCAGCGACCTTCTTGCTGTGAAGCAACAGCACTACCTACTGCGCCACTGCTTCGCCCTACCACTAAAATAACGACGATAAAAAGTATATTCAGCTTAACGCCTCAATTGCAAATTTACACTGGATTTTGCAACTTGAATTGATGTAAAAATAATGTCAAATTGACATCTAACATTGCCGTCAAAAAATAAATACAGGAATTTTAATGTTTTTTTTGCGACCAATTTTAGATGTCAGCTTGATGTCATTTGGACATCAAGGCAGTCAATTGACATCAAATTGTTTCACATTTTTTAATTCATTTTTTTATGTCCTTTTGGCATCAAGGTGCTCACTTGGATATGCTCCATAAGGAAAACACGCTACATTAAGAGTGGCTTGGGTACCAAAACCCGGTGACATAATGGTACCTTCGGAACCAGTATGCCCCTGACCGAATCAGCATATGAATTTCGGTGCCTAAATCCAGTGCCACTGGTGCTGCGACAAAAACGTAAAACAGGTCGCACATCAGAAGCACCGCTAGGCGTTGCGCACGCAGCGCCATGCGTTTTAGAATTTGCAAGTCGGCCTCTGTCCGCGGCGCCCAGCCACGGCTCAGGAGGACACTGTTCATAATTCTGCCACGCCACAGAGCACCATCTGAATAGTTTGATTTTTAATAACATGTGAATGTGCATGTTTGGTATGTGATACTATCAACTGTCACGTGCGCACCGTCGCCGCGGCTCTGAGCGGCGCATCCGATATGCGACGCCCTTAAGAAGCATCAAGGGGTGCATCAAAGGCACACATAAGTACACATTGTGTCACACTATCTCTAAATATTAAATTCTAAAAAGCTTTGAGGGAAACGGATGTCAGCAATGTCAGGCGTTTGTTCTTATAGAAGGCAAAGCGCGCAGTACAGCACATGCGGCGAGCGACTCCCTTCATTAACACGCATGATCACGTTCATCTAATTTGCTTAAACTAAGCATTCTAAAGTCTGGATATATTTTACAAGCAAGGATTCTGACACACCAACATGCAGCAGATGCTTTACAAAAGTTGTGTAAGCGGGGAAACACGTCAAACTTATGAAATGGCCTCATGGAATCATAGTGAGGAATGGACGGTCTTTGACAGCTTGTGACATCATCTGGCTCTTTCAGTGAGTATGTTTACATGGACACCAATACTCTGATTTTAATATGATTAAGACAATATTCTGATTCAGAGGATCACAGTTTCACAAAAAAGTGAGCTTTCCAATGAGCCTGGGTTGGATTTTTCTCAAGACAACTAGCACAAAAAAAAAACAACACAGTAGTAAGAATCAAGATTGTGTCAATATTTGAACGGGGTCATATTTTTCTTTTGGACTATATTTACACATCAAAAAAGTTATATATCTTCTTCAAGTCAGTAGTAAATGAAAAATACCACACATTTTGTATGCCCTTTCATATTTTGGTAAAATAATTAACATTTTGCTTAATAATATTGCAAGGTGTGTTTACATTTGCATGTCTGAAACATGTTTCATCCAAGCCAGTTACATTGCGTTGGAGTTACACGCTTGATCAGTTCTTGCTTTCCCTGGGAATCCAACCCACAACCTTGCTGTTGTTAAAACTCTGCTCTAGTGTTTGATATATAGGAAAGATTTCACAATACTGAGAACTTGTTAAACTACAACTATCCTAATTTCACTTATTTTTGTTTATTCTGCAGTTTTTGGTTGGTTTAGTGAACTTTATATTAATGAAGTCAATTATTCAACAGGCAGCAGGAAAAGGAGGTTTTGTACACATTACCAGTCTGGGAAACATTTGACCGGGTCGTGCTAGTTTTCACAAAAGCACTAGATGTTGAGCGGAGAGGAAAGATACAACTGAGGATGACAAGATGGGTTTTGTTTACAGTTGTGTCAGATAATAATAATGATTTTTAAATTGTGCCTTAAAAACTGAATTCTCTAAGCGCTTTACACTTAAAAACAAAAGGAAAGCAGAAAAAAAATGTCTTTTGTCATATGTCTTTCCTACCGGTAAATGTGCATTCCTTGTTAAATACAAAAGTGAAAGTATGCTAAACTATTACTGAGAGCTGTTTCGGTTAGGAACATTGACCGAACTTCAGTCTAGCCAAGGGCTCTGTATGAGAGTCTTCCCTCTGATTTATATCTGGTGATGATGTCTTTGGGTGCCACCTTACAAAACGAGAGCGCAGCTTTTCGCTTATAATGTGTTATTGCTCATCGTCATAAATTAAAATTAAGACACATGACAGCTGAGCGGGACTCTGCAAAATAAACCATGGAACTCTGACCAATGTGAGAAGAGTTTACTCACACGTGACTTGTTTTAGCTATTTTGGTCCGTTTAGAAACTTTGCCGTGTGAAAGCAAACCTCACCAAGAACAAAAAGCAACAATGTAACAATTTTAATCCCTGTTTCGGAACAAATGAATCGATTCACAAGTGTGAAAGCACCCTTAAAAAAATGAAGGAAGATCTGAATGACAACATTCAGGTTTCAGATTCTTTTCAGTTTTTTTTTTTTGTTTTTTTTTTTAAACATTTGCCAAAGTTTTACATCTGAATGAAGTTTATTTGTAAACTAAATTCAAAAGGATCTTGTGTTTATGATTGCCCACGACTGGTACCGCATTAGCTAACTCTTGATTCACCAATCAGATGATTCCTAACTCACTATAAATAACCGGAATTTCTTATCTTAGTATCTTCATCTAGAAGAATACCCCCCCCCCCACCCACCTTCTTTCTAGATTGGGTGACACGGCGGCCTAGTGATTAGTACTGTTGCCTCACAGAAAGAATGTCACTGGTTAAAGTCCCCACTAAACCCATTATTTAAAAGGTTCTCAATTATTCAACCATGGGACCCACATTTTAACATGGTCATCAAGCCGCAACCCAATTTTTTAGGAACTATAATACAATTTTAGGAATTATACTTAATTTGTATTTATTTGTTGACATAAACAAGTAGTGACAGATAAATCATAAGAAATTCACCAAGACTTACAAATAAACACTATTTTATTGCTGTCATTTAACAAAATGGATCAAATTATAAAAATATTACAAAGTAAAAACAACAAATACTGTTAATAATAAACTCTTAATAAAACATGTTGTCTGGTTTCTAAATGTTGTTTTAACATAAAAGGTTTCATGCTCTCTTATGAGAGCACCTCACTACATATGACACTAAGGCTTTAGGTCTTTTTTGTCGTCAATATATATATATATATATATATATATATATATATATATATATATATATATATATATATATATATATATATATATCCATACTTTACATATTTGGGGTCGTACTATTTGTTGCAATAATTAAATGAAATTTCAGATGTCAAACAGTAGGGTTGTTGCGCACGCATTTCAAAATAAAAGTCCGGTATAAGCAAAATAAGTAAAAAATTAAACTTTTGTCTTTTTTTTTACCACACTCTCCGCGACCCACTGAAAATGTTCCCGCAACCCAGTTTTGCGTCTCCACCCACCAGTTGAGAAACACTGCATTATGTGTTATGCACATTACGACATTCTCCATATGCATGGGTTTTCCCAGGGTTTCCTCCCACAGTTTAAAAAGCACGCAACCTAAGTAAATTGAACATACCAAATTGGAATCATAACCAAGCTCTTAGCAAGCCATATATCTCCATTTAGCCATCCCTATATGTGTCATTAGTCTGAAATAAGTCAGGGGAGTTCATGGAGATCTACCTGAGCTTAAATTCCCCACTCGCTCTGCTAACGGGAGGGAGCCCAGGGCTCTCTCACGGGACAGCCTGCCAAACAAGCTTATTTGTTTTTGAAATGTTTTGAAAAAAAGATTTGTATCGCTCCTTGTATTGCTAATATAATGTAAAATTGTATTCCAATTTGAAGTACCTTTTTCTATTTAAATGTATTTAAATGAATGTAATAAAGCTGAACTTCAAATATTTCCTTCATCCTAAACAATACATTTGTAGGATGAACGTTACAGTGGCACTATGAGTACACCCTCATTTTGAAAATGAATATTTTTATCATTTCTTAGTGAATGTAGGTGATATAATACTATGCATTTGAACAAAACAGATTTATTAAAAATATAGATTTATTCAAATACTATTTCAGGCACTGAACACCTTTAGAATTAAAAAGATAATAAATTTAAATTCATGAGAAATATTTGGAAAAAAAATTACAAACTACAAATTTATAAATGTTTTGTTTCTCTTGAATTTTGCTCTATTTAAAGCTTTTTATTTAATATTTTTCTTTAACATTAATTTTGTTGTACAAATTTTGGAACATTATTACGAGTTATTTTGTTAGATTAGCTCTAGATTTGACTAATCTAACGTATATGCACAAATATAATATTATAAAGCATCCCATGGAAAATATTCATTTAAATTATATATATATATATATATATATATATATATATATATATATATATATATATATATATATATATATATATATATATATATATATATATATTTATAATTGTGTGTTTGTGTTTGTGTTGAGCAGCACCTGTGCAGAGCTGACGCTGATGGACTGTTTGCAGACGATCCAGGTGACGCTCTCCAGCAGTGGTGGTGTGGTCAGAGAGCCCAGGTATGTCCAGTAGTCCAGAGAACTGGGCAGCAACACACTTGGGTCAAAGTTTGGGAAGGGGGTTTGCTTTCCCTGAAACAAACACACACACACACATATGAAGCTGATCTGATTTCAGGCTACTCCAGTAATAATGACAACATTTTCTGTAGATGTGCTGTACCTTGGACTTGATAGCATCCATAGCATCCAGAATTTTCTGGAGTTTAGGGTTGTCTGCACCAATCTGCAAAAAAAAAAAAAAAAAAAGTACAGTACAGTGAATTTGTTTGTTTTCTCATACATTTTCCTAATGATGTTTTACATGGCAATACAGTTTTCATAGTATTTCTTCTTTTATTTTCTCTGTTGGGAAATGAATTATTTCTTTTCAGTTTGGCTGGAATAAAAGTTTTTTTTAATTACTTTTCATATTATTTCATGTAAATCATATTAATTTTTTGATTACTTTTTAAATGTTTTTATTATTTGCCTAATTACTCTAACTTGCATAAATAACCTAGTTAATTGACATAATTAACCTTGCACTTTAAGCTACAAAATAACTAGTAAAATATTATGTACTGTCATCATGGCAAAGACAATGATATAATAATAATAATAATAATAATAATAATAATAATAATAATAATAATAATGATAATATATATATATATATATATATATATATATATATATATATATATATATATATATATATATATATAATAAAAGACAAGATATAATAATAATATATTATATTATTATATAATAATGAATTAGTTAAAACTAATTTCAAACTAAAATTTTAAACAAAATGTTTAAAACTTTTAACTAAATTATAACTATTTACACAACAGTTCTGTCTGGTTTCTCGAATCTGGTTTCTGGCTGATAGTCGTGCAATATTCTGCTATATCAGAACTTGTATAGCCTCTTCACTCTTGTGTATAACTCTGCTCGCATAGAGTGTCAGAGTGATCAAAAAACTCTCTAGTTACACACAAATATTGCAGATGTTGCACAACATAATGTTCTTTTGAGTTTTTTTTTTAGGTGAGAATGTAGTTTAGATTTCAACTATGCAGTTTATTTGTAAAGATTTGCGTTGGATTTGCATCATGAGCAGGGCTTCTGTCTGCCCAGTGTCTCTAGCTTTGTTGCTTAATGGCTAACATGGATTTTATTGAGACAATAGCTGTGTTTATGTGCTTTATGAAGGCTGAAAAACAACATCGATTCATTTGGAGCTGTGTCTGAGTCCACTGGATCCATCCAGAAGAGCACCCAGCTCTGTGTATGTTGTAGTGCTGTATTTATACCATAGTAATTGTAGTATATTTAGTGTGAGATGGGACTCATATATCAGGAATGTATGCATTTTGTGTTGGCTTTGTATAACCCTGAGTTTTGCCATCTGTTTGTTTCTAATTAGTCTCCTGTTTTCGTTACTGCAGACTAGTCCAGTAAAAAAAAAAAAAATACCTTCATATGTTTAGGGTTTTTACAACAATAATCTGATAGTGTTTGCACTGCTTTGGCTTTGTTGGGGATAATTATTGTGATCTCCCGATTGCAACTGAGAAATGCTATGAAATCTGTGTAAACAGGTGGTATTTCATGCCGTTCAGCCTTGAAATCTTAAAATAGGAGCAAAATCACCTGTTTTGTCATCACTTTAGACATTACACTAGAGAATCATTCAAATACTAGCTCAAAAGTGACGTTTGTGAAGTAGCAACATTTTCTGCTAGGTCTTTTCTGATGTCAGTTGTAGAGGTGAATAAATGGTAGAAGGAAGTAGTTCCTAATACAAACGGGTTTTTGACTCTCTGTGTTTGATTTTCTTTTTTATATACACGATTATGTCATAGAAACTGTGTTATAAACGTAATATCACAAAAGTATAGTAACTGATGGGACACTAAGGGCCACCCACCAGTGCCAATATACAGCCATATTGCACTGCTACTCGTGTGATATTGCTCATATAATTTTGTCAGCCTGATCTCCTGAGGAAACGTAATTATTTTACGTTTTGTTAGTTTAGTGGCTAATTCGTACGAATTTGTACGAGTTCAGTTGTACAAAAATGTACGATTTTAAAAAGAAGATGTGGCACCCAACCCCACCCCTAACCCCAACCATCATTAAGTAATGAGCAAATCCTACTAAATTGTACAAATTAGATTGTACAAATTCATAAAAGTTAGCCACTAAATCAAAAAGTTACGAATTGCCGTGAGATTGCATTGAATTTTGTGTTCGATTTTCGAAAGAATGAGAATACGATACAATATTAAATTTTTTTGTTTTAGCGTTTTTTTAATAAATGTTTTGATTTTCTTTTATTTTAGTTGTAAAAATTGTGAAAAGAATGCAACTAAGGTACAATAAAAAGTTTATTTGTTTATTATTATTATTATTATTTGTTTAACTTTATATATATAATTTAAAAATCGTTTGCCTTTTATTTTAGCATAAAAATATAAGCAAAAGTGATGCAGCAGTTATACTTCATAATTCGGCCATAAATAATGAAATAACCCTGCGCACAAACCTTCAGAAAAATCCCAACCACAGCAAGACCATCAGGCTTATCAACTGCGTCCTTAAAACTGGGATATTTAGTGTTCCAGTGGACCAGATGGAGCTAAAGTTGAAAGTAAAACAAGCATTAATATTTCATTATCAAAAGAAAATCTCTGGCGTTTCCATTGTGTCAGTACTGGGAGCGATTCAGACCTCAGCTGGGTAACATTTGCCATTGACCGTGTGTTCGGAGCCCTTGTCGTCTGCAGATCCCCAGTGGAAGTGAAACTGTTTGAGTCTGAATGTGCCTGTGACCGGGCCTCCAGTCAGAGCTGAAACACACAATAAATCAGAACCGTCATGCTCCGCTTCATACACTTGGGCAAACCTGTTATGCTGGTTTTCTTTTTGACAAAGTTCAATGTGAATAACACTTCAGTGCAATATTTGCGTGAGATTTCCCACAATTCTGTGCCAAAACCGATGTGTCACTGTAAAGCGCAGTTGCATTGACATTTTCACATATGCATTTGTTTTTAGGTATTACACCTGCTTAGACATGCAGCAAGAAAGACTATATACTACACTCTAAAAAATGACTTTTCCTGTTTGTTCAAATAAAAAATTAGCTGAAACAACACAATTTTTGAGTTTTATTTTAAGGCCAACTTAATTGTTTTATGCTCAATGCACTTAAATTAGTTAAAACAATTGCATTAACTTAATCAATCTGGGTTGTGATAACATGAAGAGACTGCATGGAACCCATCATTCATTCATTTTCTTGTCGGCTTAGTCCCTTTTTTAATCCGGGGTTGCCACAGCGGAATGAACCGCCAACTTATCCAGCACATTTTTACACAGCGGATGCCCTTTCATCCGCAACCCATCTCTGGGAAATTTACAGTGTATATACATTTAAAAAATTATTTTTGCTGTTTGTTCAAACTACATATTTAAAATGAACTGAAACAGTTTTTGAGATTTTTTTGGGACAACCTAAATGTTTCATGTTCAGTACACTTCAATTTGTTAAGTGAACTTAATTGATCTGGGTTGGGACAACATTATATTGTGTGAAAACCTGCATTTGTTTTAAAACTGTGTATAAATAAGTGTCAACTATAAAACTTAATGTGTGCAAACTTGCTATTTAAAGCTGCAACATTCTAGTGAAGGCGTGGATTAATGTTTAACTAGAGCAAAACACAACTTTGGAAAGGCTTTCCAGAAAAAGCACACACTGTAAAAAATGCTGGGCTCCACACAATTCCTTCATGTTGTCCCAACACCAATCTATTAAGTTAACTTAATGTTTTTATTTATTTATTTTTACAAATTTAAGTGGATTGAACATTAAACAATTAGGTTTTCCCAAAAACCCTTAAGAATAGTGTTGTTTCAGCTCCTTTTAAAAACGTAGTTTAAACAAGCAGCAAAAATCTTTTTCTGAGTGTATATGTGCGTATAATTGATTAAAATATATATTTAATTAGCTTGCATGTTGCTAGTTCTGTAACTTTAACACTTATTTAAATTGTTTTACATTTTATATTAAACAAAACCTAATTACAGTTGATTGAACATAAAACAATGAAGTTGTTCCCCCAAAAAACTCAAGAATTGTTGTTTCAACTCATTTTAGTTTCAACCAGCAGCAAAAGTAATTTCTGAGTGTATATGTGCGTGTGAATGATTAAAAATATATATTTAAGTAGCTTGCATGTTGGTAGTTGGGTTCCACACAATTCCTTCATGTTGTCCAACACAAATCGCTTAATTTAGCTTAATCGTTTTTAAAAATTTAAGTGGACTGAACATAAATCTTTTAAGTAGTCCCGAAAAACCCTTAGTAATTGTGTAATTCCAACTCGTTTAGCTTGAACACGCAGCAGAAGTCTTTTTTGAGTGCATATACTGTATGACCCTGGATGACAAATTGGAAGCTAAATTGTCCGTAGTGTTCATGTGACAGTGTACGGATGTGTCCCAGTACTGGTTTGCAGCTGAAAGGGCATTCGCTGTGTAAAACATATGCCGAATAAGTTAGCGGTTCATTTCGCTGTGGCAACCCCTGATGAATAAAGGGACTAAGCCTAAGGAAAATTAATGAATATATAGTATAATATATTGTATAATATAATATTATATTAAAATGTCTGTGATTGAAGTTAAGGCAATAGACAACAAATATATATATATATATATATATATATATATATATATATATATATATATATATATATATATATATATATATATATATATATATATATATATATATAATTCCTAGTCTAATGGAGTATGCAAATGTACATTTATGTGTAAATAAATGATATAATGAATATAAGTATAGAAAGATTAGTTTAAGAAAAGAAATTTAAAAAAGAGGTAAAAGTAATAATAAAAAAAAGGAATTATGAATATAAATAGACAGAGAAAACAACAAAAGAGAAAGGAGTGTTGTTATTAATAATAATAATAAATAAATAAATAAATAAATAAATAAATAAATAATAATAATAATAATAATTAAACAGGATAGATTTAAAACATATTTGTATTTACTTTTGAAAAGGTAGAACTAATTTATTATATTAAGTATATATTAAAATATTTATTCATTCATTTATTTTCTTGTCGGCTTGGTCCCATTATTAATCCGGGGTCGCCACAGCGGAATGAACCGCCAACTTATCTAGCACGGTTTTACGCAGCGGATGCCCTTTCAGCCGCAACCCACCTCTGGGATGAAATATTTATTATTATACATTATTACATGGGCGGCACGGTGGCTCAGTGGTTAGCACTGTCACCTCACAGCAAGAAGATTGCTGGTTCGAGTCCCAGCTGGATCAGTGGCGTTTCTGTATAGAGTTTGCTTGTTTCATCATTCCAATGACATGCGCTATAGGTGAATTAGATGAACTAAATCAGCCTTAGTGTATGTATGTGTGTGAATGTGAGGCTGTATGGGTGTTTCCCAGTACTTGGTTGCAGCTGGAAGGGCATCCGCTGTGCAAAACATATGCTGGAATAGTTGGCGGTTCATTCCACTGTGGCGACCCATGATAAATAAGGGACTTAGCTGAATGACATTATGAGGTATAAAGGTTAATAATTATTAGGTTGGAAAGTGATAGTGATAGAAAATTGATTAGAAATTGAGAGAAAAGAAATTCAAAATAGAGTAACAAAATTTAAATTGATAGAATTTTTATTAAACATAGACTAGAAAATAGAAAGTGTGTATAACAGGTTTTTTTTTTAAGTAGATGTGAAAGTGATAGTGTTTGAGCTCCAGAGCAGTTTTTTGTTATATAACTCATCCGTCTACATTACTCTAGCTGAACATAAAGAACCTTCGAAAGGAAGCTCATGACTAACATTGAGGAAGTTCAGAGTGAGTGTTTTGTATAAAAAATGAAGAAGCATCACACACTTGAGCTGTTTTGATCATCAACGAAGGACACTTGGAAAGAGTGTCCATTGTTCTGGATGTCCAGAGATGTGGACGGGTCATACTTCAGTTTCAGAGGAGTCAGCTTTTCATCATAGGTTGTTGTTGAGCTCTTAATGTCTATTGGAGACTGGCGAGAGCCGTTCGCTATCGGGTAACTCTCACCCCATTTGTCTGGGCCTGCAGAGAAATGTGAAATGAAGGTTAAACACAGCATTTACAGTGCATGATAATGTACTTATTCTTGAACCAAGTAACACATATTTGTTTTAAAAGATGTTTGGCCTATTAATAGACTTAATACCTTTTATATAATTAAAGAAATAATTAAAATGCACTCAATAATAATAATAATACTTATATTAATAATAATAATAATAATAATAATAATGATAATAGTGTAAATGTGAATATGATCATATTAATATAATATACATTCATTAATTTTCTTTTTAACTTAGTCCCTTATTATAATAGAAATTTACATTTTCATACATACATACATACATACATGCATACTGTACATACGTGTGTGTGTGTGTGTGTGTGTGTGTGTGTGTGTGTGTGTGTGTGTGTGTGTGTGTGTGTGTGTGTGTGTGTGTGTGTGTGTGTGTAAAATAATAAAGCAAGTTATCACAAAATAAATAATAATAATAACGTAAGATTTTAATATAAATTGTTCTGGAATAGGGTATTATTGCATCTTTGTCTTTTAAGTAATTAATAAATTATGATTACAAGTCATAAAATTTAAGAAATTTAGCAAATAATTTGGTTTTATGCAAATTTTTAAATAACTGTAAAGTTTTAATAATTAAGGGAAAAAATAAAAGCATTTAATATAAATATGAATAAAATACATTTAACTGTAATTAATAGTTTAAGTAATTAACTATGTTTAAATTACAGAATAGAATTAGCAATAATAAAACAAGTAGTCGTAAAATGCAAAAATACATTTCAATAATATAACATAATAATAATAATAATAATAATAATAATAATAATAATAATACTTTTTAATAATAATAGTTCTAAAATAGTTTTAAATTATTAATTCAAGTCATACAATACTAACATGAATAATAATTTTCCAATAGTTTGGTTTATGCAAACGTTTTAATAATTAAGAGTTTAAATAAAAAGATTCAATAATATTAATATAAATAATAGACTTTTGACTATAATTAATGGTTTATGGGTAAATTATTGAATGAAATTAACAATAATAAACTCAAAGTAATAGTAAAATGCAAAAATACATTTTAATATTATAACATTCCTAATAATAATAATAATAATAATAATAATAATAAAGAAAAGGTTTTAATAATAATAGTTGTGGAAAAGAATATTATTGAACCCTTGCCCTTAAGGAATGTTTTAATTATGATTACAAGGCATGCAATACTAAAATGAGTAATAACTTTCCAATAGTTTGGTTTATGCAAACGTTTTAATTATTAATGGATTAAATTAAAACATTCAATAGAAATTGGAATATGAATAACTATATCAATTTAATAATTATCTTTAAATTATAGAATGGAATTAACAATAATAAAACAAGTAATTATAAAATGCATTTCAATAATATATTATTATGAATAATAATAATAATAATAATAATAATAATAATAATAATAATAATAATATTGTTGTTGTTGTTATTACTGTTGTTATTATTTTTGTTATATAGAACGTTTTTATTATTAATAGTTTATTACCTTTAAGGCGAATGAATGAATGAATGAATGAATGAATGAATGAATGAATGAATGAATGAATGAATGAATGAATGAATGAATAACACTTTACTATAAGGTTCATTAGTTAATGCATTTACTAACATGAACTTTGTATCAACAATACTTGTGTACTTGCGTAACATTTATTAATTATAGTTCAGCATTTACTAATGCATTATTAACATCCAAATTTATGCTTGTTTACATTAGTTAATGCACCGTGAATTACCATGAACTAACAACAACTGTATTTTTTATTAACTAACATGAACAAACACTGTAGTAAGTGCATTGTTCATTGTTTGTATATGTTAGTAAAAGGCATTAACTAATACAATCTTATTGTAAAATGTTACCAATAAATAAATACAACTTTTAATGTGCAAATAATTTCCCAGTAAATTTCAGACAAAATATAAGAAAAATGATCGGCAGCCTAGAGCCAAATGTATGCATTTGAATTGCGCAGTGTACTGCACTATAAACTCCGCATTTAGGGGAATAAGAGGAGAAAATACAGCTCTACTTTCAACACAAACTGTTTTACGCATCAACATATTTAATTTACCACACATTATATGTACATTATGTACTTGTCACACTATTGCTGACTGTGCAGAAGACAAGGTGAACATGTCTTAGTTGCTTAAAAGGACAAATGCAGTCACTGAGGAAAGCAGAGAATATGTCATTACATAAACACACCACAGAATCACCTATATGGATAATAAATAAGATAGTCGTACCGTTATGCTTATCGTATCCCCAGTGGTCAGCCATTCCGCCAGCTGTGCTGCAGTCCTCAAGTGTCCTGAAACACTGTCAGTGTCCTCACACAGATGAGCTGTGGTTTATATAGCCGCTGTTTGCCCACATGACCGTACATTAAGTGTGATCAGCAGGAGGAGCCGCGCGTGCGATCAATAATGCGCGCTCTCTGTCCCTCACGCGCGCGCTCGTTCCATCTCATGGAATGCGCGGTTCCATCATTAGGAATCTGCGCGCTGCTGCTTTGATCTACAGATACGCCGACATTCGACACACGTTCTGAACATTCTGCGATTGCGCAATCGGAGACTTGTGGCGCGCCTGGTCCTGGTGACGTCGATGACGGTGTGACATAGTAATGACAATGAGTGCGGTAATGATTCATCATCACTGTGAACGAGCCGCGCGCGGACTCAGTGGCAGTTTACGCAACACTGCGCTGCTTTGGCTAATATTTGACGATTTACAGCGAAACACGTTGTGGTTGGAGACAGGGGTAGCGTATTATTAACTTGTTCTATTGAGGCTATTTTCGTACGCGTTTAACAGAAGCACTATTATTAGCCAGCTTTGTATCTTACTATAAGATATATATATATATATATATATATATATATATATATATATATATATATATATATATATATATATATATATATATATATATATATATATATACATAGTTTTGTATTTTCATTAGTGGTAAAATTGTAAGATCACTTATATTTACATAAAATAATAAGAGTAATAAAGGCTAATAATGATTCACCAATGGAACACAAACTTCTACAGATGCACTATTTGTCAGAAGCTAATTATTTGTTTAATTGATTAAAATATAGATTGTTGAAATAATCATTCAGTCATTCACCTTAAAGGCAATGATGCAAAAATGTCCTATTACAGAACTATTATTAATAAAACCTCTCTTTATTATTATTATTATTATCATCATCATCATCATCATTATTATTATCATTATTATTAATTTATAATGTTATATTATTGAAATGCATTTTCATTTGATTGTTGTTGTAGTTTTACATTTTCTTAGTACGAAAATAAAGCTTGTGATCGCTTTAAATTGTGAAACCATTGTTACTTTAGTGGATATATAGGCTATTATGTAGTGTGTGTGTATGAAATTGTTTATACGCATATTAAAATTTTTTTATTAACATTACTAATATTTTTGGTCCATACAGAGGCGTGTATGTAGTGTTTTTGAATCTGATTTTTAGAGTACAACACAAAGTGAATGGATGCCACCTGGTGGATAAGAGTCGAAAGTACTCTCAACAAAAAGTGTATAAAGTCAGAAACTTATTTTATAATCATTTAAAATAAAAAATAAACCACTACTTGGTTATTTGTATATTTTGACCAGTTGTCATATATATATATATATATATATATATATATATATATATATATATATATATATATATATATATATATATATATATATATATATATATATATATATAATGAATAAAACATTGTCATTTTATAACGGATTATTTTGCCTTATATGTTATATGTTTTTAGACAGGTAAATTATCTTTTGATAAGAAAATAAACAATTTTTAACTTAAGAACTTAGAAATGTTATTTGTATGTTAAGCCTGATTTTCACCTATTTCTTTTTCCACTTTATAGAAATAATTTTTTAAAATGACATTAAAAATATATTACAGACTTTAATAATAAATTTTTCTTCCGGAAAGTATTCATAGCGCTTCACTTTTTCCACTTTTGTTCATGTTACAGCCTTAATCCAAAATGGTTTAAATTCATTACTTCATGGTTGGTTAAATTCATGGTTGTTCTTCTGTAAGTTTCTTCACTCTCTACAAAAGATGGAGCCCAGGGTTACCCTTACACAAGAGTGGGGGTATAACCCTGGTGTCCTGGCCAAATTGTCTTCATCGTCCTTCACCCATTATGGCCTCCCAAACATTCCCATCCACCGAATTGGCTTTATCACTGTCTCTCCACTCCATCTATTGGTGTGTGGTGAGTGCACTAGTGCCGTTTCCTGTGGCTGCCGTCTCATTCTTCTAGTGGATGCTGCATACTGGTGGTGGAGTGGGGAGACCCGCCTCTCATGATTGTGAAGTGGTTTGCGTGTATGGCCATACACAATAAATGCACTATATAAATACGTACATGACTCAGAATTATTTAACCCCCTGAATTAATAGCCCCCTGTTTATTTTTTTTCCCAGTTTATGTTTAACTGAAAAGAAGATTTTTTAGACACATTTCTCAACATAATAGTTTTAATAACTTATTTCTAATAACTGATTTATTTTATGCAAAATCTTGCTCTGTTAAACATAATTTGGGTAATATTTAAAAAATAAAAAAAAATCAAAGGGGGCTAATAATTCTGACTTCAACTGTACATACTTACTAAATACCAATTTTATTAGTTTAATGGATGTAAGTGCAAGTTTCACATTTACCCTTAGTCATGAGCTTCTTCTTCAGGAAGAAGACTTTTCCCTTTTTGTAATTCAGAATGTTGATAAAGACTTTTCCTTTTTGTGGGAAAATGTTTTGTTTGGTTTTATTAATTGTAAAACAGAACCTTTACATAAAAGAAAATGTATTTATTAATCGTCTTAATTTATGAACAAAACTTTATATACATAAATTAAATTTACAAACCAAAAATCTAAATAAAAAATACGCATATATTACTTACTGAAACGCAGAAGAACTCTCTTACAAAAAAAGCTTTAAAACATCTGAAATTTGTAATTGATTAAATCTTTTTCTTTAATGTAGGATAATGTAGCTCATATACCGCTTCAGTATATCTTTTTTTACGTTAATTATTATTCATATTTTTCATTTTCTTCTTTATAATGTACTGCAGGGGTGTCCAAACTCTGTCCTGGTCTGGAGAGCCAGTGTCCTGGAGAGTTTATCTCTTACTCGCTTCAACACACCTGCCAGGAAGTTTATCTCTTGATTAGCTGGATCAGGTGTGTTTGATTAGGGTTGGAGCTAAACTCTCCGGGACACCGGCCCTCCAGTTTTGACACCCCTGATGTACTGTGATTGTATATTTACCCATTATTCAAAACTATTAAAACTAATTAAATAAAAAAAATCTTCATCTTCGGGTGTGGCCTTTTCTCCACATCAGATGCCAATTTAGCTTAGTCAATTTACACAGGGAGAGCATAAAAGCTCCACACAGAAAGGTCAACTGACCCAGCTGGGCTCGAACCAGCAACCTTCTTGCTGTAAGGTGACAGTACTAACCACTGAGCCACCGTGTCGCCCAACTATCTCTTATCTATTACAAAAAAAGCTTTAAAAACAACAGAAATTTTGTATAATCTTTATAATTTATTTAATGTGTGAAGATGTAATTAGCCATTCTAGGCTATATTCATTCATTTATTTTTCCTTCGGCTTAGTCTTTTTATTAATCAGGGGTCGCCACAGAGGAATGAACCGCCAACTTATCCAGCAAATGTTTTACACAGCTGATTTCCTTTCAGCTGCAACCCATCACTGGGAAACACCCATATACTCTCATTCACATACATACACCACAGATAATTTACCTACCCATTACCCAATTCACCTACACTGCATGTCTTTGGACTGTGGGGGAAACTAGCTCTCGGAGGAAACCCACACCAACAAGGGGAGAACATGCAAACTTGATTTTATAACCATTATAAAGACGAAAATTAAAAAGATGGGAAAATGAAAACAAATAATATAATGTGTTGTGATTGTAGCATTATTCATAATATTAATAATCATTAAAAAAGCTTCTTCTTCAGGTGTCGTCTTTTCTCCACATCAGTAGATGGCGCTGATGAACTCGTACTGTGACGGTAAGACCAGCAGACGCAGCAGACACGTGCATGTGATGTATGTGTACAGGAGCTGTTTACAGCAAAAACTTCGTATCCCGATAATTTATCCGTAGTTCTATCTACTAATTTGACGGTAACGTGTTTTTATCACATTTAGCTGTCGATCTTTGGAGCTGTCATCTCACCGGGATTAAGTTCGTCCATATCACTGAGCTGTTTTCAGGATAAACATGGGCAAAAATAAACAGAAAGGCAAAAAACAGCCGAATGTGTTTCAGGTCGCGAACAAACAATCAAAACCCAAGACCAAAGCGAAGCCTGTGAAGAGCTCACTGAAACATGTAAGTTTGTTTACTGAGGTGAAGTTGGTTTTATATTCACACATTCGTTCGCTTGTGGCATGCTCCCTATATTGTTTATCATGGTACTTTGAATATTCGGTCTAAAATCACTTGAAAGCACGACCTGAATACAACATTAGCAGTATTTATTTGACTACGTTACTTTTTTTAAATTAAGCAGAAAGTACGAATGTTTGAATATAAAACCAACTTTATAATTTTTTTTGTTGTTGAACATTTTATTTTAAACACTGTCATACAAATTGACAGGTTTAATTTTTCAGTTTAGCAAATAAATAAATGCAAAAACAAATATACAACAATAATAATATAGACTTAAAATAACTAGATACACTTTGAAAGAAAAAATAATAATAATTCAGCAGTAACATATTTGTCTAATCTATATTAGGCATAAGCCAGTATAAGTTTTTGACGGTATGATAACCTTGGATAAAAATATCACGGTTTTACTCTATTATGGTATTGAGATTACTGCTCTAAAAAATAATCTTTTTGAATGTCTGGGTAAAAAACAAAACTCTTTTCCCCTTTGTACACAATATATTTTATTTTGAAAACATTTATAATATTTTGGAGCAAACATGCTAGGCTTAATAATTCAATTGAATGATTCATTTCTGCTGCCTTAATTTGTTTGTTTTGTCAAAAAACATATTTTTTTACAATTTAAAATGGCATATTTGGAGAGCTTTTCTGCTGGATATACTGCTTTCCTAAAAAACAAACAAAAAAAAGTAAATAAAAAAAGCTTACTCGTACCTTAGGAACGGTATAGCGGAAAATGTTGACGGTTTTAAAACCTTAACTTTTGCTAACTTTTGCATGCCTAATCTATATACTTTCAAAGTTCATGAGTTCAACAAATTCAGGTAAAGTTGGTTTAATATTCCCACATTCAGACTTTCTCCCTAATAATAATTTAAGACATTAAAATAATTTTAAATACTTAAAAGTAAAATCATATTAGCAGCCAATGACAATCAAAGAACAGCATTGTTCACATTCAATTAAACAGTGTCAATGTTGTTTTGAAGTTATACTTGCATGTAATTTCTGTCCAAATATTCAAAGTGCCATGGTAAACAATATGAGCTGTCACTGAACAAATGTGAATATAAAACCAACTTTACCTCAATGTTCAACAAAAGAGTCACAATCTAGATTTTCCAAAAAGTCATAGAATACTTTCCAAAAAGACCAAAATGAGTTTTGTTTTTAAAAAATAGGTTAAGACAAGATGTCACCCCCTTTATCCACTGATTTATCAGGACTGTCTTCTTTTTTCCAAGAACATGCAATTATATCTTTAGCTTCCAGCTAACCTAAAGTGAACAGCAGTCTTTCATTTTTTAGCTTAACGGACAGATATGCAATATAAGATGGGATTAGGCATGGGATGACAACCGGTTTCAAGGTTTTAAAACCGCTAAAATTTTCTGTTATACCATTCCTAAGGTATATGTAAGGGTTTTCTTTGTCTTTTAAAGTTTTGTAAAGATATTTGTGTTTTTGAAACTAATGACGATAGTAGATGTAGTTTACTTATTTATTTTAATGTTATTTATTTATTTAGGCTGACATGTTAACTGTTCCAAAATATTATAAATGTTTCCCAAAATAAAATATATTGTGTTCAGTGGGGGTAAAATGTTGTTGTTTTTTACCAAAATGTTTAAAAAGAACTTATTTTCGAGTAGTAATCACAATACCATGAAACTGATATTTTATGCAATCATTTGATATACAATATTCAGTATTTTAACTCAAAAACAAATTACATTGTATGTAATTTGTTTACATTAATAACACAACATTTTGCTGAAGACAGTCTAGAGGATTGTTGGATTAATGTTGATGTTTCTTCTTCAGATAAACACTGTGAGAAATGAAAAGGTGGAGAGCTTGAATCAGATGTTCACACCATTACAGCAAGATGTCAAAAGTTTGTCAAAATCCACAAAGAGTGAAATTAAAAAAGCACAGAAGGTGAGACTTTTTTTCTCTTGATGTTTTGTTTTGGTTTATTTGTGTAGATGCTGTTACTTTACATTAAGTTTTTTTTTTTTTTTTAATTACTGAATACAGGAACATACATAACAGTAATTAAAACATAAAATACAGCATCAATATTCAGACCAAATATTCAAAGTGCCATGGTAAACAATATAGGGAGCATATCAGAAGTGACAGAACGATTGTGCAAATATAAAACCAACCTTTACAAGATTTTTGTGTATTTTTGCTAGGGATTCTCTGATCAGGATTTTTGTAGCTGATACGAGTATCCTGATTCCGTGTCATGGTGATCGGCCAGTACGGAGTGCCGATTCTGATGCTTTAAACTTTATATAACTTTGCCATTGCATTAAGCACATTTTCCCTAACACCCCCCACACATAATTGACCTCCACACATGTTGTAGCCGCTTATGTATAATATATGGGTGCACACATGCATCTTCCTCTGCTTATAAAACAAACACTTATGATTGGCTGATGAGAATGGCCAGATTAGCCATTACCGATCGAGTCATGAAATGTGATTATTAATCTCTGGCAGATTAATCGAAGCGTCCCTAATTTTTACAGCAAAACGCTAGAATTGACGCAAATAATGTTATACGTTTTGAGAAAAAAATGTCATAAAATTGTCATTTTAGGGCGTAGATATTTAATAGAAATTCCCTGTAAAATCCTGAAGAGACTGCTCAATGTATCAAACTGATTGTCACTAATAAAAAGGTCAAATATGAGGCCTAATTTAATTAATTTAATGATTTGCAATTATGAAAAAAAAAGTCCAAATTTGGAAGAAAAACTTTTCCATCATCATTCACTGTACCATATTGATGTAAAACTGCATGTATATAAAAGAACAAGTGATCATAGAAGATTGTATTATTTTTTAATGATTAAAAATGTCTTTTTGACCAAAGGCTAAATCTTAGCAGTTTGATCAATAGAATAAACATATAAAAATGTAATATGATCTTTAAGGTAAAGTCTTTTAATAAGTCACCTAATGATTCTTACTCTAAATGTGCCTGAACCTATTTTGATATGTAAACTATTAGGGTTGGGCGATGTCCACCAATTTGGCATCGTACAGTGTCTAATTTGAAACGTCGCGATAGGGATGTCCCGATTCAACATTTTAACTTCCGATACGATACCGATATTGCAGTCATCAGTTCGATACGATACCGATATAAATCCGATATCAGAACAAATTATGAATACTTTATTTTTACCTATTTTGTTGAGTCGAATGTATGAAAGGCTAGATCAAACTGAGAACAAGTCAGCCACACTAAGTATGAAAATAACAACCAGTTTATTAACTTCTGGTTGCATAAATGTGAACTTTTACATAAGAATATATAAAATGAATTAAAGAATAAATATTAAGACCCTGAAAAATATCTTAATTGAATAAACAAAAATACATTTTTAAAGTGCAAAATGCTAATTAAAGGTCACTTCAGTTATTTATTTTTACCATCAGCAAAGAGTAGAAACAGCTGAGAGCAGAAACATAAGAAAAAAAAATGTTTATTGAACAACATGATAAAGGTTCAGTGTCCAAAATTTAAATTTCACACACAGCTTTTTGATAAATTTTTGATCCAGCTGAGCTGAAATATCGCTTTCAAACTGGGCAGCAGAAATAATTTATTGTTAAGTTAATAAAAATGTGCAGTATGGTTAGTACAAACATTTACATGATCAGAGCTATTTCATCTGTGTTTGTATCATAAGAAGATTAAGGCTGTATAAATGTTCCAGAACATTATTAATTTTATAATATATATTGCACATATTATATTTAACATAAAAATACTTGCAGAGGCTAGATTGAAACACACCTTTACCCCACAGCTCTAGAAATAATGTGACTTTTAAAAATAATTTTGTTTATCAAAATTCATTATATTCCATCAGATTCCACCCTACTGCCCACATGGGAAAATTAGACAATGTAACAGCAAACTGATGTGCAAAGCTGACACTGTTTATCAGAGCACTTTATCTTTCTGGGCTTTTTAAAGAAGAGTTAAACATGAGAATGTCTCTAATAAAATTTTCCTTCTGCCCCAAAAGTAATACCATTCTTTCTTTTACACTGTAATGGCCATCAGCAGCAGAATGATTTCTTATTCTTATTTAACAGACAATGAAAACAACAAAAATGTTTAGCATTTTACATGACACTGTTCCTTTCAGAGTGTTCAGGTAAAAAATGAAATAAAGAATAATAAATCCACTATTTCACTCCTATTATCCATGTGCACCACTGACAGGTCAAATCTGCTCCCTCTCTTGGTGCTGCTGAGAGATTGAGATTGAAAGTTTGCGTATAAAATAATGTAGAAACGCAGCTAAAGAAAGCAGAATCCGGGACATGTTCGGCGATTTAAATCTTGGCTGAATGCAATTTTTAAGTCCCAAATAGAGGACATGTCCGGGAAAAAGGTATTGTAGGCTTTTTTCCCGCGTGTCCTCGCGCTCTTCTCAAAGCTAAAGTCAGAGCACGTGTCCAGCGCGTCTCTGTGGGTCTGCTGCAGCGGAGACTTTTCTCATGCACACAGAACCGGACCGCTGAGGTAAAGTTTTATGTGTGGGAAGCGCTGGTGATGAATTAGGTATCACACTGGATGAACCACGATATGCCATGACCGAATTGAGGCTCGCACGATGTGTGCTACGTAGCCATTCGGTGCCTTATGTTGCTTAGCAGCCTTATGCAAAACAATGTAAAGATCGCTTGACGTGAAGTAAATAAACTAGTAACATTAGAGATGTGCCGTTGTTGCTAGCGTCAGCGTGTGCTACCGTCACAATAGATTTCTATTGTAATACACCATACCTTAGTTTGAGGAGCATGTTAAATCTTAGAGACTTTCCTAGCAAGCAGTGTTGTGATCACATGGGCTTTGCACGCTGGCTCTAGACGCTGCTGGATAGAATAGCTGTAACGGAGTTTAGAGAGTATCGGACTGCTTATATCGGAGATTTTTAAAGCAGTCTGATATAGTTTTTTGGACTGATATCGGACGAATTTCCGATATCAATATCGGATCGGGACATCCCTACGTCACGATGTACGATGGCATCGTCATTGTAGGCGGCAGTAAATTAATTATTTATGAATAATTTATTAATTCATAATTATTTGTAGCCTACCGTTTCAACTACCTGACCCGCATGGTCTTTGTTTTACCCATAACCAAATTATAAATAAATTTAGTCCTAAAAGTTTGAAAACCCCTGCTATATACTGTCATTACACCGAATAACATTTTAGTGGCTGCCTTCAGCCTTCAAAAAATCAATTATATTAGGGTCCATTGTAATATATGAATACAATTTAAAGCTGTATCACAAATTAATTATTTCAGCCATTCAATGCTTAACATTAATAGTTTGATGCTTTCTCCTCTTCACCAGTGCATTGTCAGATCTCATGTAAACTGTATATTTTAGGTGGTGAGAGACGCTCCGAAGGAACCGGTGAATGTGGACAGTGCTGCACAGCTTTTCTCTCAACTATAGAAAACAGAAAATGATGAACTCTGAAACTTCATACCCACACCCTTTTACTAAAAAAACACACACATCATATCTATTCATATTCATCAGTATAATTTATAATAACATCCTACAATGCTTTTCCCAGACTGGTTTTGTAAATGTACTCTACAATAGTGTATGCTAATCGCACAGCCAAGCTTAATGTCCAAAAAGACATTAGCCAGTTTTCCCAGAGCACTAGGATTCTGCATTTGAATGTTGTGTTTGCTGAGGCATGCAGAAGAGAGTCATTAAAGGCTGATTTTTTTTTTTAAATGAGTGTTTCTTGTGTTGTCTTGAGTCAGCTGGAGCTGCTTTTCTGTTTCTCTTCAGATCAATGCTTGAACTTGTGACCCATTAAAGAGTGATGACCCACTCTATTTATTTGTTTATTTATTTATTTCGTGATTGAGCTGAAGAAGAACTTTTTGTACTTCTCAGCACTAAAAGAGCTCTTGTTGGAGTCTGTTCAGTGTTTCATTGCGAATCTGCTGATGGTTTGTTTAGGAAGGTTTCAATGTCCAAGATGCTCTTTTATGCAAGTAAGAGTTCATTGCAGATGTGGGTCAAAATTTCTGAAAGCAAACTTGGTGTTTTGTCAGAATGATCACAAAAAAAAATAAAAATTTGAATAATAAAAAATATATAATAATATTAGAAAATAATTGGCCTTAAATATCTTGATCAAAGATGATAATAATGAATAATTATAATTACATAATAATTAAATCATATTTAATAATTATATTATAATTATTAGGGCCTTCAAGATTTTTTTGATGCACCATGATGTATACGCAGGATAATATTTACATTTGTTAGTTTGCTCTAAATGCTCATGTTGTTCTTTGCATGCACTTTAGTTTTGTTTGATGCATTTAAAAAGTGTGTTTTCTTTGAGCAGGTAAAATTAAAGGTACGAGTCATATATCTGACTGCTTGTATTAAAGGACAAAAAGTATTACAAATAATATAAAGGCCTAAATATAAATAGATTTATACATTTTAATTCAAGAATTCTTGTGTTGTTACTTAAAATATACAATTGTGTAAGTATCTTCAATGCATCGTGATGCACCGAGATATCGAATTGAACCGAATCGGTGGCATGACGATTGTAATCTAACTGAACCTTGAGACTAATGTAGGTTTACAGCCATAGTAATTAAATAATAATGCAATATTAAATGTTTTTAGTGAATTAGAAAGTTTTTTTTGTTTTGTTTTTTTTTGCTCAGAAAAGAATAGCTTTTTTTAAACCATGATTTAAAGACCACATTTTTGTCATTCAGTGTTACAGTATATTTATTTATTGATAGATTGATATTTAGAGAAAGCATATTAAATGCAAGTTTTAATGCCTCATTCACACTAGCAGTGACTTTGTAGCTGCCTGTCATTCTGGGTGGCGACCTGCTGCAAGCTCATGCCTGTGTAGGTCTACAGTATGATTACAACCGGCCTCTGAGCGAGCTGATAGAAGATCACGTGAGCTCTACTGGCGCTCCTATTGGCTGTCGTTTAAGAAAGTCGCTCGCTCAACTCTTCACAACCCTATGAAGATTTATATTGTATAAACATTTAGCATTTATTTTTACTTATTTACATATTTTTTTAACGTCTAGTACAATCGTCATGACCATACGTTGTTTTTTCCTCCTATATTTGTATCAGCCTGTTGTAATTGTATTACTTCATATTTGTTTTTGCGTGTAAGGCCTACTTTGTATAGTTCTTTGAAGAAAAAAAATAAGTTGCTCGCTCTTCGTTGAAATGGTCGCTTGTCGCTGCGAGTCGCTCATACTGGGAATGAGGCTTAAGGCTTCAAAGAACTTAAAAAATACACTCAAAATATGGGTGAAGTGAGGTTCCGTCTTGTTCATTAAAACAAATGAATGTAATTATTTAAATTAATAATTATTCTGAGTTAGCATTGTTCTTAATAGATTAATTTTAAATCAATTTTATGTAATCAAACAATTGTATTAAATATGCCTGACAATAAATAATAAAATTTATAAATATTATCTAAATAATTAAAATGATATATTGTATATAAATCAATCTACAAATAAATTTACTGTAATACATACATACATATACTTGTATTTTTGTATGTATGTATGTATGTGTATATATATATATATATATATATATATATATATATATATATATATATATATATAGTTTTTATTTCCAGCCATATTTAAAACAATAATTTGATTACACAAATCAATTTTTAAGTATCTATTAAAAATTAATCTGTTAATCTCTAAGAACAATGCTACCTCGTAATAAGTGTTTCATTGAATGATGATGGAACCAGATTTCACTTATATTTAGACAGTTTATTTTCATGAAAGCAATTTGAAATCTGATTAAAAAAAACTGACTCTTGCATTTATTATGCTTTCTCTAAATATAAAATCACCTAATTGAGTTTGATGTTCTTGTTTGATCAATATGTATCTAGTGTGATTGGGGGAATTAAATTTTTTATTTTGAAACAATTACATATGTTTATTTACCAATGATGCACTTAATCAAGTGACAGTATGTACAGTTGTACTGTGTTAAAAAAAAAAAACAAAAAACAAAACAAAAAAAAAAAATATATATATATATATATATATTTTTTTTTTCTTTACCTTTCTGTTAATGAATTCTAAATAAGCATCAACATTTCCTAAGCAAACATTATGGTAATTGATTTCAGAATTGATCATATTATGAATTGTTTATTAAAAAAATTGTGAAGGGCATCCGCTGTGTAAAACATGCTGGATAAGTTAGCAGGTTCATTTCGCTGCGGCGACCCCTAATAAATAAAGGGTCTAAAAGCAATGAATGAGTGTTTGTGCTGTCCACATGAAGTATGAGAGCGCACCGAAACACATGCAACTAAGCTTATTCAATATTTATCTTTATTATAATCACTTCATCTCCTTCTTCTGCTCTACTTTAGCTTCTTTTAGTCGACTGTTAAATTGATAGTAGACCGTTCATTTAGTTGAATACTGGTTAATAGGTTTGGCTACTGGAAACTGCTGTCTTGTTGTCTAAATACCTGAAGAAACTGTCATTTCCAAACAAGATCTGCAACCGTGCCTGGATCTTATTTATCTAGTGGAGACTGATCCATCATCCAACACCATCTTCTCATTACATTTTTACCGTTTAAAGATGGTGTGATGGCAGCTCAGCACCACTAGAGGCCACACTTTTATCACAATAGCACCACATTTACAGCCCATCACAAATCGGATGCTTGTATCACAGAATTAAGTGAGGGCGAGTGTATTATTATTTCACAATAAACAGGCATTTGTGTGTAGATACATTATGAAGCATACAGTGCTAAAGAGAAACACACCTGATTCAAATAGCCTTACACTTGCATTTTCAGCAGCCTCTCTCCTCTTATATAAGTGTTTACTGGTGTGTAAGTGCACTCCTGACAGCATCTGGTTTTAAGCAGAACATTTGTGGGTGTTAAGACTCATCCAATTTGCCAGTGAGCTTTTCACCGGAATCCTGCACGAATATAAAAATCCTTCATGAAGGATGAGAATAATGAGTCGCTCTCCCATTGTGAAGCGTAATTATCCTCTGGAGCGAAATACTTCACTATTAAGCTATCAAATGAGCTTAATATCATAATAAAAAGTACATTAGGGTTTTCTCTCATAAGTTATTGTACAACCCCTCCAAAAAGGCCTCTGACACATTTCCATGAATAATGAAAGCCTTTATGCAACAATAGGAGAGTTGTGCAGATTTACCTGTCAATGAATTTTTCACACGTCACTGTAAAAGTTGAGAATTTTATGAAAAATGTACGGATCCCCCTTTTTTTTTGGCTGGACTTTTTGGAGATCTTTCATGAGACAGTGAAAGGCATCAATATATAATTCTGCGTTTCGTTTCTACATGCTCTCTTGCAAAGTTGGTTGGGTCATTTTTTCAAAAGGGTGGCACTTTAGTTTAAGTAGCTACGTACATGCCTATCATTAAGATTTTGGCTGTTTATTGTTACTATAAACTACATAGTATGCATGATATCATCCGCATTATTCGTACAATTCCTAAACCCTATTAATACCTCAAAGTATGCATGAACCGGAATGCATGATACCTTTATTTTGATATGTTGAAGTACTTCAATCTAAAACAGAATATTTAGGGGCGGAGCTTTAAGCTTTGTGTGAATCTAAATTTACAATGGCTGCGTCTATAAATTGTGATTTATTGAAGTATTAGTTCCTGTAGTAGTTGATGTCGTTGGTATAGTGGTAGCAGAAATAGTAAAAGTGTCGTTGTAGCAGTAATAATCGTTGGTGAAGTAGTACCAGTAGTAGTTGTCGTTGATGTAGATGTTGTTGTAGCAGTGATTGCGGTAGTAGTAGTAGACGTTGTTGTATTAGTTCTAGCAGACGCTGTAGTAGTATCAGTAGTGGTAGTCATTGTTGGAGTAGTGTCAGTATTAGTAGACATTATAGTAGTAATAGTTGTGGTTGTGACTGTAGTAGCAGCAATAGTAGTTGTAATATTAGTAACTTTCTGTAGTAGTAGTTGGTGTAGCACTTGTGATTTATTATCATTGTCATTTATTATTACTGTTGTCCTATCTTTCTTTTTACTGTCATTATTACTATTATACATTACTAAGCATTGTTGTTACTCCTTAACTCTGACTGGTTTCTTTTTTATACCTATTATCTGTTTTACTTGTATCTGTGACACTTGCTTCATTTATTCGCTGATATTGTTCCTAATGTATGTAATCTGATCTTTCCACCAAGTTACCTTTACATGGACACACACACACAGACACACACCTAACAGTGCCTGACTATATTGTTTTTGTTTTGTTTTTTATTGTTGTTTTGTTATGTTTTTTTTTTATGTTTTTTTTGTGTTTGTATGATCCCTATTTATGTACCTTTTTGCATATTCTAATTTTTAAAAAAAAAATTAAAAAAAATACAATGGCTGCGTCCCAAATCGCATACGTCCATACTATATAGTTTGCTACAATCAGTATGCAGGCCGAGTAGTACGTCTGAATTCAGAGGTTGTGTCCGAAATCGCCTACTGCACAATAGGTACTGCATTTAAATGTACTACTTTTTATTTATTTCTTTATCTTTAAATCTATAACACTTTTACTATTTAGATTGTGTCAAAACAGCTTAACATAAAAGTTCTAGGAAACTGAAACGGTGTCAGTCCAGTTTTCAGAGTTAAAGTTCAGTTCAGTGTGGGTTCATTTTCACTGCTGGAAGTCCAAACACTGAGGAGCAAATCCATCGATGCGCAGCTTCACAAGTCTCAAACTAAGCAAGACAGTAACGTCAGTGCCTAGGAACAAACTTTACCAATTGACGAAAGTGAGGGAAATAAATCTTTAGAGAAACCAGGCTTGGTTGGGCATCACCATTTCTCCTCTGGCCAAACTTTTCAACTGACCGTTACTCGACCATTAGAAAAGTACATTCTACACAGTATGAGATAAAATATAAGTATAAATGGAACTCGGACGTACTACATCCATCATTTTTCATGATCATGTGACCTACCCGCGTCAGTTGCATCGCTTGTCACTCCCATTCATGAAGTCTCGTGGTACATCATGGGATAGTCTAGCGTGCATTGGATGTACAGTTCAGAATCAGCATAGGCCTTTTTTACGGAAGGTCGAACGCACATAGCTGCCCACCGGTTGAGAATCCCTGCCCTAAAGCATAGTTTTCTCACAGTCGAGTACTACGTTTTAACTTAAATGCAGTACTTACTGAGTAGTAGGCGATTTCAGATGCAGCCATTGTTAATTTTGTTATCGCACATTGTTATTCTAAAAGGTGAACTTTGAATTTCTGCTAATCTAATCTGCTGAAAAATATGTTTTGGTAATCTTCAATCAAAGTCCCCAGGATAAAAAGCTGTTTAAACGCACACGCACGTCAGGATCAGCAGGCAAGGGCAGAAACTCCATTGAAAATACTGGAGTAAAATAAATGTTCATATTTTAAAGACATGGCATAGGAAAATGGAATTTAATGCAGTGCTTTTTGTACAATCTTAGACCCACTTCATATCGGACATCAATCAGGCATTGAAAATCATTGTTTTTTAAAGAAAACAGACCTTAACCCTCTAGAGCAGGGGTCACCAATCTCGGTCCTGGAGGGCCGGTGTCCCTGCAGGGTTTAGTTCCAACTTGCCTCAACACACCTGCCTGAGTGTTTCAAGTATACCAAGTAAGACCTTGATTAGCTTGTTCAGGTGTGTTTGATTAGGGTGGGAACAAAAATCTGCAGGACACCGGCAGTTTGGTGACCCCTGGTCTACAGCAAACATTATGATAAATCTATAAAAAAAAATCTTTGACTTTTTATTTTTTTTTAGAATGGCTTAACTTGTGCTGTAAAAAAAATATATATTTTTATGTACTTTATGATATGTTGCCATTTGGGAACAACATCCCACAGTGGATCTAACTTAGAAAGAATTTTCCCAATAATAAAAAATTGTGTTGTTTAAAATGAAATTAATTAATTAATTAATTAAATTGGTGTTGCTGTATTACAAGCTTTAACAAAGAACTTATAAATTACACCTTAAACATACTTTCCAACAACTCATATTCCAACATCTTTCATTTAATCCATTCTTTTTAGCTGAATATTATTAAACAACAAACATAATATTGTATTATCAAGTATACAACAAACTGTAAATATAAATATTCATTCATTCATTTTCTTGTCCGCTTAGTCCCTTTATTAATCAGGGGTCGTCTAGCAGAATGAACCACCAACTTATCCAGCAAGTTTTTACGCATCGGATGCCCTTCCAGCCGCAACCCATCTCTGGGAAACATCAACACACACATTCACAAACACACACACACACACACATTCATACACTACGGACAATTTAGCCTACACAATTCACCAGTCTTTGGACTGTGGGGGAAATCGGAGCACCCGGAGGAAACCCACGCGAATGCAGGGAGAACATGCAAACTCCACACAGAAACACCAGCTGAGCCGAGGCTCGAACCAGCGACCCACCGATCTTCTTGCTGTGAGGCGACAGCACTACCTCCATATATATATATACACACACACACACACACACATATATATATATATATAAAAATATATATACATACATACATATACACATATATACACACACACACACACACACACACACACACACACACACACATACATACATACACATACATACATATATATATATATATATATATATATATATATATATATATATATATATATATATATATATATATATATATATATATATATATATATATATATATATATGTGAATATGATCTGCAGTCCACTTCATTTGGTCGGGACCAGGGGCAATAAATGATACATTGTTGCATTTTTTGCCGACTTTGGGTCGTCTTCACACCACACTGCTGGCTTTGGTCTGAACCAGTTGAAAAGAACCAAAATGCAGTCATGTGACAAAATCCACATCACTCAATGGCTAGATGTTGTTGCTTATTGATTGGTCAGAATTCACATGCGGGAAAATGCCAGTGAACTCCCGCAAGTAAACAAACTGGCAGATACAAAATGTTGCTTTTGACTATGGAGGGACGACTGCGCTGCCTGATTGTATCCCTGCTTTAGACAAAATATACATTTCCAGAATAAAGCGCGGCTGGAAAACAATGTTTTAGTGCATCGCACGTCACTTCAGGATAAGGCGTGATATTTCAAGGCAAAGACCCCGCTCTTGTCAGAGAGCCCGTGGCGGCCAGCAGCACCCCTGTTAGTATGGATCATATTCTCACCACAAACAAACCACTCCAGGGTTCGTTTGAAAGCGTTCCGAGAGCAATTCTTCAAGCAGGTCTTGGTACGCTTTTTTGGTCCGCTTTTGGTGCGGACTCGAGTATGATTGCTGCATTCACACCTGCCCAAACGAACCGCACCAAGAGGGAAAACGAACTCTAGTGCGATTCAATCGAACTAAATAAGGAAGGTGTGAAAGCACCTGACACCAGACAAAGCAATCCGCTGAGTGGATTAAAAAATTATCTAGATGACTTGTAAAATGAGCCTATTTCCAAAACAAAAGTGGAGTGTTTCTTTAAAAGTGAACATCTCTTTCGTTTGTGTTAAAATGACAGTAGTAACCAGCTAAATCTCTGTCCATTTAGATGTATTAATGTGCCTCAAACTCATTAAGCCTCCTCAGGCTGAGCAGTTTAACGTCTGTGTGTTGACCAGCTGTTCGGAAGCTCAGGTGGAAGCAACGGAAAATGGATTTTTTTTTTTTCTTCAGGATCCGGTGCAGATTCAGGGAGAAAATTGCATATTGATTTCCTTCAAGACTGTTGAAGTGGGAAAGGCTGTGAGGTTCTGTGGTCTGAATTTCTCTCTATAGAGACTGATGTTCCTGGAGTTTGATTGAACAGAAGGAGCTTTTTCTGAAGGCCATTGACTTGAAGAGGTCACGGGTCAGCAGCGCGCCGTGATTATTGTGTGGCGGGATTTCAGATTTATGAGTTTCAGACAGGGAAGATGAAGCGTGTTGTATGGTGGCAGATTATTGATGGGTTTGAGGAGATTTGAACACCTTAATATGGACAAATTGGCAGCACAATGTCGCCTCACAGCAAGAAGGTCGCTGGTTTGAGTCCCGGTTGGGCCAGTTGGCATTTCTGTGTGGAGTTTGCATGTTCTCACCGTGTTGGCTTGGGTTTCCTCAGGGTGCTTCGGTTTCCCTCACAGTCCAAAAACATGCGCTATAGGTGAATTGGTAGACTAAATTGACCATAGTGTATGAGTGTGTGTGTGTATGGGTGTTTCCCATTGATGGGTTACAGGTGGAAGGGCATCCACTGTGTAAAACATATGCTGGATAAGTTGGTGGTTCATTCTGCTGTGGCGACCCTTGACTATACTTAAGTAGATTTTTCTAGCATCAGTACTTTGCTCCGCTATTTTTTTTTCTGACAGCTTTACACTTCTTACATTTTTACTCAAATATCTGCACTTTCTACTGCTTACATTTTTAAACAAGGCAAGTTACTTTCGTTTTCATACATTTGTTGTCGAGATCTATTTTTTTCTCATTACACAAATTGAACGTCTTTTTGATTCAGTACATGTACGCAGGCTAGTTCGTGAAGCTTGCCACAAGAACAGCAAGGATGACTAAAGAGCAAGAGACAGAGGGAGTCGGCGATGTAAACATGACTGAAGCTGCCTACTGGGTAATAAGCTGCGATTGAGTCAGATCACAGGTAAATTAGACACAATCCTGTTCAAATTTCTGTAATTTGTCTACTTCCGACTATTGTGTACTATACACTAATCCTTTATGAATGCTGTATGCATTGAGATTTATTTCTTTTATTTTCAATGAGTTCCTATTTCCTAAAACAGAATTTATAGTTTTAATGTTGTCTTCATTTAAATTAGTTTAACCAATATTTAATCATCAAAATGATTCACATTGGGTGATTTATGAACAAAGTTATAATGAAAGCATCAGGAATTCATCACCTGGAAAAATAAAAAAAGTGAATGCAAAAAGGATGTTGTTTTGTTGCATAGAATAAATGTTTTTACAGCATTAATGCCTATATCCATGAAAGAAAATATTCCCAATACCCTAAACAAAAAAAAAAAGAAACGGTGAAAACTTTTTTGATTTTAGTTTTAAAAATAGTAAAGCAGCTTTAGCCTAACGGCCTAAATAGCAAAAATATATGAAGTATTTACTATAGCAGAAGAAAAACAAATGTTTAGGACAAAATTAAGTGTTAATTTAAGACGTTTGTTATTTCAGAGTTTATGAACGGACATTAATGGCAGTGTTTAGTCTTGATCTAATAGCAGCAAAACTACATGCTGAACGCTGTGAGTTTGTTGATGCACAGATTTTGCAATATTGCAGAGTGTGATGTTGCTTGGCTAATGTCCTGTAGGAAATTAGCAACAATTTTTACATCAAAATCAGAAATGTCCTGCATGTTATTTTGTAAAAGTATCGATATGATGTGAAGTCTAGTTACCAGCATGAAACTAAAACAGGATGTAGTAATGGATACTTTTTCCTTGAGTACATTTTTAAGGCTTTACATCTTTACTTTTTCCTTGAGTACAAAAGTGTAGTCAGCACTTTAACTTTTACCCAAGTGATTTTAAACATCTGTACTTCTACTTGAGTAAAGGATGTGTGTAATTTTTCCATCTCTGAGGATAAGGGACTAAACCGAAGGAAAATGTATAAATGAATGAATAATATGGACACATTAAAGGTGAAGTATTAAAATTACCTCACCAATTATTCTTCCTTGTGGTTTTAAACATTTAAGGCTCTATTTTGATGATCCATGTGCAAAGCGCAGGGTGCAAAAGCATTAAGGGTGTGTCAGAGTCCACTTTTGCTAATATAAGGACGGAAAAGCCACTTTGCGCTGTGGCGCATGGTCTAACAGGGTTGAGCTTATTCTCTTAATGAGTTATAGGTGTGTTTTGAGAATAAACCAATCAGATTCTCATCTCCCATTCCCTTTAAGAGTCAGTTGCGTCACGCCATGATGCATTTGCTATTTACATGACAGACTTTGTAAGTGGAAAAACTGATAGCTTCACCAGCAAGAACACAGTTAAACAGAGCATCTGCAACACGAGAATGAGAGATGAGCCTCCTCATTATTTACGTTCACTTTCGTGGATAGGGAAACAAGTTGTATGCACAGACATCTATTAGCCTACATAATTACTTTTGTTTGTTAAGTGCAAAGATTTGTTTCAAAACTATTGCTAAATTCAGTTCTAATTTCCTGCAAACGAATAAATGAACAATAATAACGAAGTGTGGTCAAAAGTTAAGTTATATCCTAATGCACATGCTGTGCCCCATATGGTCCAAAACCTGACAGGTGGACAAATCTAAGCTTGTTTTTAATAAAACAAATTTACATATGCATATAATAAATAATACTGCTAATAATAATAGCATTATACAAAAGAAAATTGTCATAAACATACTGAAAAAGCCCCCCCGAGGTGAAGAAGGCGTGAAAGTTTGGTTTTTATTTTTATGTAGGCTAGAAAATAATACGTTTTGTATTGCTGTACATACTGTGTGTATTAAGCAGTGTGTAAGCGAGGCGCACAACCAACGCACTCTGCTCTGGACTATAGACCTGATTTGATCTGGTTTATTGAACAGTTGCTCAAAATAGCAACGCGCCTCAACACACCCCCTTTTTAGACCAGAACGCCTATGTGAGATCATTCTGCTGCTTCTCCAATAAGGAAGGAAATTAAAAATGACAGAAATGTGGATGATGTGTTGAGATGATTGACAGGGCTCATAACTACACAACGTAATGATCTGTTACGCCCTATTCACACGGGGCGTCAGCGTCAACGCTTCCCATTCACTTTGAATGGGTGACGTCAGGCGTTGCCAAACTGCATTGTGGATCCGTCGGCGCCGCTTCAGAAGCGTTCCTCGCTGCAGAAGTTGGGACCAGCTCAACTTTTCAAGCGCCGACGGAAGCGTCAGCCAATCAGATCGCTGTATGCAAATACACCAGCTCAGACAGTGGCCTATTTGCTAACTGAATTTCATTGGCTGACGCTTCTATGACGATCGTTTCAGCCCCAACTTCAGACACGCCCTCTGTCAAGCGTTGACGCTGAAGCCCCGTGTGAATAGGGCGTTAATGAGAAAGTATGACCTGAAGCTTGCATTCTCCTTTATTACACACTCAAAAGTATATGTTTTTCCTTCACAGAAAAAGTACATACTTTTTAGGCGTAGTATAAGTATGTAAATTAGGATGCAACATGGTACTATGCTGACACACAGGCATTTGTAGCTCCGCCCTGTTTTAAAAAAAAAAGCACAATCTCATTTGAATTTAAAGAGACAGTCAACAAAATGAATCAAAGGATAAATGGGGCCCTTTCAAAAATCAAAGAGTTAGAAAACATTATTTGTGTGGTATTTTGAACTTTCCATATACACTCTATAGAGACATCAAAGACTTATTTTACATCCTGTAAAAAAGGGTCCTAATAGGTCCCCTTTAACTGGAAAAGCTGCCCATTTTTTATTACTTAGAATTTATTTATTTTAAGAAGATTTATAGAACATTAAAAAAAAACGTTGCCACCAAGCAACTCCCTCGTGAATCAAATTAGATTAGATTAGATTCAACTTTATTGGCATCGAAATTCAGTTTAGGTCTAACCAGCAGGGCAATAGCAGCACATGCAGGATAGAGGTATAAAATAGTTCTAAAGTGCTGTAAAAGAAAAACTATAGTGATATTTACAGATGGATGTACTATAAACATTATATACAGGTTGTATTAGCTATGGACAGAGATTTACTAAGGAGGAATATGTGTACAGGTTGCTATTAATAATCAGAAGTATGCAGATTGGTAAACATAAATACAAATGTATATGTACAGTGGGTGTGTACATAATTATAAACGTCTGGAAGTAACTGAAACAGCAATTCATGAAAAATTCAGCTTGTCCTGGCTCCATAATAAAGTAAATTTCTATTGAGCCCTCTGTTAAAATGGCCGACTTTACAGCAGAAAAAAAGGAGTTTACAGGTGTAAATTACAGCCTGGTAAAAGGAACGATTTTGGTTCATATAGGTAATATTACCCTTTATGAAAACTGTGAGAGGGGTGAATTTTTTTATAACTCATCCGTTTCCCTTATATTAGGTTTTAATAAGTCTTCATTGTTAAGGGCGTGGCCGCTTGAGTTACAGCTAGGTCTCACAGGTCGCTGTCACTTCACCTCAGCTGATTCCGGCTGATTAGCCGCTGAAAACAGCATATTCGTTGTATTTGTGTATTGTTTTACGTGGCTTTACACAGTCAGTTGCCTTTTGGAATTATTTCTTACAATTAGGGGATGATCTGGCAAGCTGTGTGCACTTTATTGTGCTCATAAACCATTCAAGTGGCCTCCATATCCCAGGCGAATGAAATTATGTATTTGTTTCATTTAAGATCATTTACCATTCATAATTTTCTTTCGAGCTGTAATGCACTCCAGAATCTGACAGATTGATTAGCTGTAGGCTCTAGAACAGTCATCTGAAACGTTGTCATACAGTGGTATGCCTTAATTTCATAATTAGCCTAGTATTTTCTAACACAGATTACATCTGAAGTGTTTGGAAGTAATTTGCGTTTTCCTCCTGTTGAAAAACGTCATAAGAACAGTGTTTAGTGGCTTAATGTATTTCAACAGTGTTTGTAAAAGTCTTAACACTTTATTGATATAGCATATAACCAAGCACATGTGGTCAGAACACAAACGAGTCGCAGGTTATGAAGTATTAAGCGTTTCTCTCAAAGAAAAACCTGTCTTAGCAAAATGCTAGCAGGTGTCTGTAGCTTCGCTCAAGCTCCGCCTCTTTCCCCTTGTTTGGTATTCCTCAGTCAGTTAGATGACGCGCGGTTGGCCACACCTACTTGTAGCTTCTTTTGTGCTCTTCAGAAATCTATGGGTGACATCACGGATACTACATCCACATCTTTTACAGTCTATGGTCGCCACAAGCTAAAAATAGTGCAGATTGATCGATAAATACTACATTTAATAAACTTCTTCTGGAGTGAAAAGACTGGTTGGCCTGTGTGAGATGAAACTAAATCCTGAAAAATAATCCTTATAAAATTATAAATATATAAAAAGAGTTGAACCACGTGAAAGTGAGCAGATGAGAAGCAGACTGAAGGCCAATGCAGAGAAAGGGCAGGGGGAGAATCTGATTGTCAGTCCTGTTCCAGAGCTGATATACCGGATCAGACTCTCCTCTGTCTGTCTTCAGGCCATTCATCCAGACGGCTTCAGAAACACTTCTGCCGGCTCTTTATATAGTCAGACGGACTTTACGTAATCAGCGCTGGAGAAAGGAAATGGACTGAGGATGAAGTAGATGCTGTAGAAAAGTGCCG
The DNA here is from genome assembly GCF_052040795.2 of Danio rerio. Taxonomy (NCBI): domain Eukaryota; kingdom Metazoa; phylum Chordata; class Actinopteri; order Cypriniformes; family Danionidae; genus Danio; species Danio rerio. Next base: position 36,017,700 of record NC_141044.1, read on the forward strand.
GCACAAAATCTGTCTGATTATCCTCCACAGAAGCCTACAAGAATAGCCTACATATGTGTGTGTGTGTCTGTGTGTGTTGCTGTCTTGATCCTTTTATGATTGCACTCCTGATTTCTAGTCAAATCAGCATTGATGTGCCTCCATCTTACATCCGTCCACATCAGTGTTAGTCAGACATGTCCATTTTCTGTCAAGCTGTTGAAGTGGACTATATAAAACAGATTTTCTGACTGTCTGGACTGGAGCATCAAAAACTGCATGAACACAGCTCTGTCAAATCAATGTTTATTTCACGCTTTACACTTTTAAAAAACTATACACTTTTTGTACCGATCAGGTCAACATTTGGAAATTAAATGTACAAATTAGTAGTTTAATAAGTACACGTGTACCTCATGGTACCTTAAAGTAGAACTGTGCGATAAAATTGGTATCGATATTTATTGACCGAATACCATAGTCAATACCAATAAAAAAAAAGTTCAGTGTGTAGTTGCGCTATGAAGCGCTTGAGTTTTATTCAACTGTGTCTGCTGTGTGTGCACCTTGGAAGTAATGTCAATAAGCTTAGGGTGTCAGTTTGTCATTTCCAATGGAGGAGTGCAACCTGCATGACGGTCACATGGTGTGCAAGCATTTTCCAGTCACACCTAGTTGAAAACATCTTTTTTGAATGCCATGAGCGCACTGCGATACAAGAACTAACCAATCTGCTTTACACTTTGTATTGAATATACACATTTCAGTCATGACGCAGACTATTTTATCAGACAAACACAGCGCATCCAAACACTGCAGTGCTTTTACTGTTCTCCATAAACTTACATCAGAGCTGCAGCAACGGTTTGTCGGTTTATCTTCCTCAGAGAAAACGGTTGATGGTCGCCCAGTTACAGTGGTGTAGCGAAAAATGCGGAGGCCCCCCTGCAGGGATCGCTGACGGGGCCCCCTGATGAAGTGGGGGGGGGGGGATACGTCATACGTCAATTTGCATATCAATGACGTCATCACGTTCTACCATTTGTTTGTTTAACAGCCTATGGTTAATAAAGGGGTATTTATAATTGCACTACACTTTATATAAGCATGTTTATTTAACTAAATTTATTGCTGTTTGAATACAGTATATCATAATAGATGTGTAACGTTAGTGAACGTGCAGTAATCTCTCATATGTAATAAACTCAGACAAGTTCAGAAACTGTCACTAAAATATCTGTGATTGTGAACAAGAAAAGAATAAACAGTTCAAATAAATTGTTAAAATAAAGTAGAAGTAGATCGGTTTGACTGTACAAGGGAAATACCTTCACACTGCCTGTGCTAAATCATTTGTTGTCGGTACGCAGAGGGGTGATCTGCTCTCGGGCTGCAGGTGGGAGAGGCTACTGTAGAGGACTGACTGGGCCGCCTGTCAGTGCTGTGAGGCGGGGGAGGGGCCGGCGGCATCACACGCAGCTCGTTGAGAAGAGTAGGGACGGTACAGTATGGACAAATGACAGTCTAAAAAAAATCTCCAATAACACACAAAAAAGTCGCTAGATTTGTCGCTATGGGGGGTCTGAAAAGTCACTAAATCTAGTGACAAAGTCGCTTAGTTGGCAACATTGACGGCAAGCAATCAGAATGAAGTAGTCCACCGCTTGAGAGGTGTCCAGAGAACACAGACCTGTGAACTTTGGTTCCGACCACAGTTGTTCCCAAGAGTTTGATTATTGCGGTTGCCGGATTTTCAATTATTAAAAATCGCGACGACGCGGCGCCCCCTAATCACGACCCCCCCCTAAGCCCTGAATTTAAACAAACAAATAAAATTTAGTACTGTTCAACTTAATTTAATTGCTTAAATTCAGCCTATATAAACTGTTGGCTATCAATTATCACTTGCTTAAAAAAATTGTGTTTTTTAAAAAAAATAATTTTTTTCAATGCCATTCGGGAGCTTCTGAAAGTTTAACATACAGCAATTCATAGCGCAATCAGTTCTAAGATCAGCCGCATTCAACATTACACAGAGTTCTTTAGAAGCCCACAACGATGCTTGTGTGCAATAAATACATTAGACTTCAACATCAGAAACTGCAGGAGAACATGTAGTCCTCACTGTCTGAAGGTCAGCCATATACAGTAGATTAATGATGCCTTTCTTTATGAGCTCTGGAGCCGCTCAATCAATTCGAGTCTAGATGTGAACAACAGAAGACCTTTTTTCATCTTGGTGGCATTCAGGGCATAACGAGACGCGATGTGAGGACGGAAGGTTAATCACTAGATTGTCTATAATTATGAATGTCTGCTGTGAGCGCTGAGTCATTGGTGTGTGAAACCAGCTCCACTCAGACCTTTAAAAGCTTGAAGTACGCACACACACATACACACAAACATAAACACACACTGTCTACACAGTGCCGCACACAATCTCTAATTGACCGCTTAAGTGACTGGCTCTGTGGACAGTGGTTTTGGAAAGTCTTGTGTTGTAATTTGTGTGTTTTTACTGTAAACTGGCTGCCGTGGATAATACAAACTTGTACACACCCATGTTATGGCTTAACTGCACTGTAAAAAAATGTTTTACTTAATTTTTTTTTGGCAGCTGGGGTACTGGAAAAAAATAACAGCCGTTAAATAACAGACATTTACCGTAAAATAAATTTTAATTTACTTAAATAAATTAAATTAACTTCATTTTAAATTTTTGCTAAATTTCTGTAATTTACAGTTTGTTATTTTACAATAAATGTCTGTTATTTAATGGCTTACGTATTACGTATTACGTATGTAATTTACCGTCTGTAATTTAACGGCTGTTATTTTACGGTAAACATATGTAATTTACCTTCTGTTTTTTTATGGTACATGTCTGTAATTTACCATCTGTTATTTTACGTTAAATTTCTGTCATTTAACAGCTGTTATTTTATGGTAAATGTTTGTAGTTTAATGGCTGTTATTTTACTGTAAATGTCTGTAATTTACCGTCTGTTATTTTACAGTACATGACTGCAATTTACAGTCTGTTATTTTACGGTAAATGTTTGTAATTTACCCTCTGTTATTTTACAGTACATTTTTGTAATTTAAAGGCTTATTTTTACAGAGTAAATGTCATTAAACGGCTGTTATTTTACAGCAAATTTCTGTTGTTTAACAGCTGTTATTTTGCAGTAAATTTCTGTAATTTTACGGTCGTTTTTATATAGTAAAGGTCATTAATTTAACAGCTGTTATTTTACGGTAAATGTCTGCAATTTACCGTCTGTTATTTTAACTAAATTTTTGTAATTTAACGGCTGTTATTTCATGGTAAATTTCTGTAATTTAATGGATGTTATTTTATGCTAAATGTCTTTAATGTACTATCTGTTATTTATGGTAAGTGTTTGTAATTTACCATCTGTTATGTTACAGTAATTATCTAATTTACCGTCTGTTATTTTACAGTACATGTTTGTATTTTACTTTCTGTTATTTTACGGTAAATGTCTGTAATTTAACTGCTGTCATTTTGCTTTTTTCCGGCACCCCAGCTGCCAGAAAAAAAAAATAAAAAAATAGATTTTTTAGAGTGTGGTGACCGTGTTTACTGGTGACCCTTTCCAATTATAAACTATTCACGTTTGCAGTTTTGCAGATTCGTCACTTTTTCACAGCTACAAAACGTGCCCACCAATTAAATATTCAGTGACAATTTATTTTTGTCACAGTCACCAGCGATCTACCCCGTGCAGATCTCTGGTAAACGCACAGATCACATAGAACTACAAAGCCGCCATTTTTTACAGACTACAAGATTCAGTCATGCACTACATACACACACACACACCTGCTCATAGACTGATTACAAGGACTATAAAGATAGCACACACACACAGACACATTGTTGCTAAGTCTTGTTATACTGTTTGTTAACATTACAACTCGTTTTCCTTGCCATGCCTTCCTTGTTTGAACCCTGCTTTGTTTTGTTTGTTTTACCCTGTCTGCTGCCTGCCTTTTAACCATCTGTCTGTTGTATGACTAAGACTCTGGATTTGCCTGTATACTTCTGTTTGTGTTGACTGTTGCTAAACCTGCATTTGGATCTGCACTTCCTTGTCAGCGTCCAACTTCACATTACAATTTTGATGGTCCGTTTGAGTATTAGTAGACTGTCTGCTTAATATCTGCTGATACTGCTCCTTCAACAGACGTTTCACTGACTATAAGAAACTTTGCAAGTACATGTAAAACTACACAATACCAAAAGCATTGTGTGAACGTCACAGCCTATTTAGCTCATGCTTGATGTCAGTTTGATGTTTAAGTAGACGTACTACAGTCCCAGAGAGAACTTGATGCCGCAAAAGACTCCCCTGAGTTGCAGCTATATCTTACAAGCATCTTAGCCAATAAGCAGTTGCATTACAACTGATTCAAGATAAATACTAGCCTCTCCATCAGAAACATTTACTCAGAAATACCGAAGTTAACATCTCATTGCTAATGCAGGACACATGAGTAGCTCTGCTCAGGAATTAACATTGATTGACTCTTTATCCAGCTCAGGTTTCTAAGAGAGAAAGCCATCGATACCAGCTCGACCTCACTGTTTGCAGCTGATCTGACCTGTTTTGAGAAACTCCAGGAGGTTTTTGCAGACGGCAACAGGAGAGGTGTGTGTGGAATAGTAAGTGCTTTCTATCAGACAGTATCAGTAATGCTGAAATTACCAGAGAGACCCTGATAATGCTGAGCTCCACAACACTAATGCAGAGCCAAATTGCTGACAGCTCCCTTCGGTTGCTTGTAAGGATCCATTTACTTGAGCTGACAAAAAAAAAAAAATACAGATATAAACAGGCAACAGGAAGGAGAAATGATATCATCTGTCGGGGATGTGACAAATGAATGCGAGACAGAGGCGAAAAACAGTCTAAAGGTGGCATCGGCTGGCACATTAGTTCTGTTGAGAGTGTGTGCGTGCTCGAGTGTGTTAGACTGCAGTTTTATGCTCGGAAAGATTGTAAAGCTCTCTGAAACGCTCAGCAAAGAGGCATCAGCGAGATCAGAAGAAGAGTGCTTGACAGCTGTAGAGAAAACGCTTATGTTTGGATTTTCTCCACTTAAAAGTCCTATTCAGACTCACTGAGCAAATTCCCATTTTCTGTCTGAGGGAGATTTTGACTCCAGCGCTGTTTTGTGCTTAGAATGAAATATTTTTTGGTCACAGTTTAGTTTAAGGTACAATTCCCAATATTAGCAAATGAATAACCATCACTTTTGCTTCAATAAACTGCTAATTTGCTGCTTATTATTAGTGAATAAAGTCTGCATGAACCGAAAGTTGCTGAGATTTTTATTTTAGTGTGTTGATGTACTTCTAAATAGGGTATATGCAGAAGGACTTTTTAATTTTTCAGTAACCTTTGTCAAACGCTTCCGGTAAACTGCTGCTACAAATTTGGCATGTTTAACCCTCTACTGCATGGTGTAACCATATGGCAACATAATATTTATGTTCATTTCTTTGCCACTGTTTCTTTAGGAACAACAATCTATTTTTTTTTTTTTGTTGTTGTTGGTAAGAGAAGACCTTAGTGTAGCCAATGGTGTGCTTAGGTTAAGTCACATGATGTGCAATGTTTTTCTGTAGCGCGATTTCTGACAGACTGGCATTTATTGAGAGCAGTTGCTGAATGCAAATGTAAAAGTGAATAAAAACAAAGGATCAAACTATGTCAGATCCACAGTAACATCTGAAACATCACCTCCAGTAAGTTATGATTACATATTCACAACTCAATGTTTTTTGTAATTCGATCAAATGCATGTGTGTATGGCAACACGGTGCAATAGTGGAACCTGCAATATTACAATGGGTTAGCTAGCTAGCAAGGTCAGCTGTAAACTTTTAGGTTGTAAAAATAAAAACATGAATGCTGTTAGTAATATGTTGATTTGTTGTATGGTAATGGCATTTGCATTATGGATAAAATCTAGTTTTAATGGCAATACTTCTTTTGAACAGATATGAATACAAGGAACAGTGTATTAGCGAGCACCACCATGTTCTAATGTAAGTGAAAGAAGAAACGGACAGAACTGGCTCTTCCTGCAGATGAAAGAGAGGATGAGATGGGTTTTAGGGACCATCAGAATGATGTCGATTGGACATTTGATAAGAGCCGTAATGGAGACAGTTCAAGTAAGTTAGCTCAAGACAGGCTGAGTTTAGTTTATATATGTGTGTGTGTGTGTGTGTGTATATATATATATATATATATATATATATATATATATATATATATATATATATATATATATATATATAGATGTGAAAGCCCTTAGAGTTCGTTTGACTTAATAGTACGGTACGTTTAGCTACAATAATTCAACACAATCTCATCGCAATTCGTAACGTTTTGATTTAGTGGCTAATTCGTGCTAGTTCGTATGAATTCCTACGATCTAATTCATACAATTTAGTACGATTTGCTCATCATCCAATGACGGTTGGGTTTAGGGGTGGGGTTAAATGCCACGCCTCCTGTTTAAAATCGTACAAGTTCGTACGAATGAATTCGTTTGAATTAGCCACTAAACTGGGAAAACTATAAACACTTTTACAAAAGTATGTATTACAAAACTTAAAATACTTACGTTTTCTGGTGAGATCAGGCTGCTGACCCATCAAAACTCTTCTGTCTCACATTTCTTTTGCGGAGTGCAAGTCATTAGAAAACTTTGCACAGATTATTGTCATAACAACCAACTTCATTTGAATATTTCTTCAAATAAGGCCCGTGGAAAGAAGTGCACACCCAGCCCTGAGCTAATATAATATAAATGTTAATGAAGATTTGTGCAGTGAGCTGAGAGATGAGTATTTAGAAATGCCGCAAAACCACTTTCACTTTTGGATATGAAATTGGATATTGGATTCCTTCTTTCCTTTCTTGTGAGGATATAGCAACACACACACACACACACACACACACACACACACACACACACACACACACACACACACACACACACACACACACACACACACACACACACACACACACACACACACACACACACACACACACACACACACACAGTAAAATAAATTAGGCTAAGCCTGAGTAATGAAAATAAATAAATAAAAGGCGAATTCCTATCAGTTTAAGCCGATATGAAATGTGAAACCTGGATAATTGTTTCCAGTCTTATTCGGGAATGGTAATGCAGCTGGAATCCATCCAAATGCAAATGTTTTTCCCTCATTCATAATGCATCCGTGTAGAAAAAGAAATCACAATAATTGGATTTTCCGAAGCATTTTGTAAACAACGAATGTCTTGTGATGTGATTTTGTTTATAATTCGGCAGTGCATAAATGGTTAGACTGGAAAATGCAAATATGGATGTCAGCCAAGTTAGTTTATGCGACATAATGGTTCAGCCATTTCCTCCATTTATAATAATCTAATTAATCAATCAAATTAGTGCCTTCTAAACAGCTTCTTTCATTCTAGTGGTAATTGTCTCGCACATAACGCCGAAATGGGATCGGGAAGAAGTTAATACAATGAACTGATGCCATGTGAAGTGGCCAGTGGCCCTAATTAACCCAGACATTTGCTTTTGATGTTGATAAATTGAGTGTATTTGATACGCCATCTGCTCCAGCTGCACTCAGGTGCGTCCAAAAGCAGGACAGGTGCTGCGATCCGTCCTGCGCCAAACACACACACACACGCATCACACACTGCCTTCTGCTGCATTTTAATATTTTCTATGGGCTTAATTCTATACTCAGAAGTGTAACCTGCTCCTTAATGATGTTTTATAGACATTCTCTCTTCTGAAAATGACAGTAGAAACCATCACATAATTTAATAGTGATGTTATAATTATAATTAAATAGTTATAATGGAAATTGTCCTGGTTTTAAAGAAATATGTAGTCTTTCTTTGAGTTTCAATTGGTAAGGTTTTGCTTGCAACTTGCTGAACTCAATAAATTCTAAAATTCAAAATTAAGTTTGTATAACTTATTATTCCTTGTTACAACAACACAAGTTTTTAGTTTGCACAACCTTTATACTTATGCCTTAGTTTTTTAGTTCGCATATTTTTTCTTATCACAACTTAATTTTAGTAGTTCACATTACTTTATTTTTTCAAGTTATTAGAACTTAGTTTTTAGTTCGCATAGTTATTTTTTTTCTAGTTATTATGCCTACATGTCTTTAGTTAACTTAATATTTCAAGTTACCACAACTTAGTTGTTTAGTTCGCATAACTTTTTGTAGTTGTATCGCCTTTGTTTTTTAGTTCACACACCTTTTTTTTGTTGTAACACCTTAGTTGTTTAGTTCGGATAACTTTTTTTAGTTGTAACGCTTACATTTTTTAGTTTGTGTAACTTTTTTTTAGTTGTAATGCCTTAGTTGTTTAGTTCGCATAATTTTTTTTAGTTGTAACACTTTAGTTTTTTAATAATAATAATAATAATAATTCCTTACATTTATATAGCGCTTTTCTGGGCACTCAAAGCGCTTTACACAATCTCCTCATCCACCACCAGTGTGCAGCATCCACCTGGATGACGCGACGGCAGCCATTTTGCGCCAGACCGCACACCAGCTGATTGGTGGAGAGGAGACAGAGTGATGATATTCCAATCATGATATGGGGAGGGTTAGGAGGCCATGATGGACAGAGGCCATTGGGCAGATTTGGCCTCTTTTTCGAAAGACATCCTGGGACTTTTGACAACCACAGAGAGTCGGGAACTCGGTTTAACGTCTCATCCGAAAGAGTTTTTTTTTTGTTTTGTTTTTTAGTTAGCATAACTTTTTCTAGTTGTAACTCCTTACTTGTTTAGTTTGCATAACTTTTTGTAATTGTAACGCTTTATTTTTTTAGTTTGCATAAATATTTTTAGTAGTAACACCTTAGTTTTTTAGTTAGCATTACTATTTGTCGTTGTAAAGCTTTCATTTTTAAGTTAGCATAACTTTTTCTAGTAGTAATGCCTTAGTTTTTTAGTTAGCATAACTTTTTGTAGTTGTATCACTTTCGTTTTTTAGTTAGCATAAATTTTTAGCTGTAAGGTCTTATTTAGTTAGCATAACTTTTTCTAGTTCTAACGCCTTAGTTTGCATAATTTTTTCAAGTTGTAACACCTTAGTTTACTAGTTTGCATAACTTTTTCTAGTTGTCACGCCTTAGTTTTCTCTCATTATCACAACCTAATTTTTGTATAAATAGTCTTTTGACCACCAATAAATTTTATTCTATTATTCAAACCACTGAAAGGCTCTTCCAATTTCTGCGCCACAATAAATCTAGAGAAAAAGCATTTTTATTTTTTGCAGATTTTATATAGTGATTATGGAGGCAGTCTTTCCCATATACCACAAAGCATAAAGCCAGACAACAAATAAAAATACATTAAAATAATGAACATGCCAATCTTAAAAAATATCTTTACAAATAGTTTACATTTCTATACAATGTGAATTCTGAAATTGCTCATCTCCCAAGCTTTTATGACATCTATAGTTTATCTCCCTGCACCCCCCCCCCCCAAAAAAAAACCCCATTATGCAGATTTTAAAATAATCACATTTGTATCCTCAATATGGTGTAAATCAGTTTTTTTATCAATCTTTTTTTTTTTCTTATTTTAAGCTATACACATACATGTCCACATTCTTATTTAAACAAACAAATTATGTACAGTAGCAGAATGAAAATGTCAGCAGAACAAATATCAATATCCTGAAGCTTTTCCTGTAAATCTGCCATACAAAAATAGAGTTCATTATGACACACTCCATCTGAATGACATCATCGGGAACGCAAACAGTGTGACTGCACTGAATTACACACGGCTATGCAGAATGGAAACGAAATACAGTGACAATGTGCGTACAATATCATCTTTACAGTATCATTACAAATTCTGACACATTAAAACATTATTATTTTTAAGAGTTACGGTGGTCTAACAATACTTTGATGGGTTGAATTAGTTTAATGTGGCAGTATGAGCTAAAACCAGTTATTTACTTGATTCAGTCTGGTTAGCAAAATAATTGGATCCTGATTCAAGGAGTATCACGCAATCAAATATTACACAAAAAACATAAAAAAATATACACCACCTGACAAAAGTCTTGTTGTCGATCCCAGTTGTAAGAGCAACAAAAAATAACAAATAATAATAATAAAGATATCAGTCAAGTTTGGTGAAGGAAAAATCATGGTTTGGGGTTACGTTCAGTATGTGGGCGTGTGAGAGATCTGCAGAGTGGATGGCAACATCAAGACAATATCAAGACATATGTGCTGCCCATTACATTATAAACCACAGGAGAGGGCAAATTCTTCAGCAGGATAGCGCTCCATCTCATACTTCAGCCTCCACATCAAAGTTCCTGAAAGCAACGAAGGTCACCAGGATTGGCCAGCCCAGTCACCAGATATGAACATTATTGAGCACCCCTGGGGTAAGATGAAGGAGGAGGCATTGAAGATGAATTCAAAGAATCTTGATGAACTCTGGGAGTCCTGCAAGAACACTTTCTTTGCCATTCCAGATGACTTTATTAATAAGTTATTTGAGTCATCGTAGAGATGTATGGTCACCAAGCTCATGGGAGTCATACACAATATTAATTCTGTTTCACTACAGCATGACTTTATATTCTATACTGGACATTATTTCTGTTAAGAGACAAGACGTTAGTCTAAGCAAAGTCAGACCTTACTGTCCTAATTAAATAATTACAAATTAAGGCATGATCATATTTCATTTTGGTAAATAAGCATAATCTAGAGGCCTTTGCCTTTTATATAAGCCACTTCTGATACCAAATGATCAACTAATTGTTACTTATTGTTCCTAAAACTTAGAGAGGGAACAAGACTTTTGTCAGGGAGTGTAAGTTTGCAAGACGTGCATAAGAGTTTGTGTTTGAATAAACTCATTTTCTGTTTGTTTTATTCTGTGAACTGCTGATAACATTTCTTCCAAATTTAAAATGAAAATGCTGTCATTTAGAGCTATTATTTGTTTGCATAGCACAACAAAATTGCCATGTTTTTAAACGTTTTATTAATTTACATTAATTTGTTGAAGAAATAAATGCTCTAAATGACAATATTTACATTAGAAATTTGTCAAACTCCAGAGGAAAAAAAGTTTACATTTTACTTAAAACACAAATCTTAATAAATTCTGTAAATATTAAAAATCATAATAAAAAAGATAATTGTCAAGTGGTGTGTTATTTTAACCCCACAGATATAAATGTAATAATAATAATAATAATAATAATTAAATAAATTAAAATTGTTAAAAAAAAAAAAACAGATACCCCAGTAAATCAAAAAATAATAAATAGACACTTTATTAATGTCTTAATTTTTCAGTAGCTATACATATATATAGCCAATTTGGAAATGTAATAATAAAATAAAGTGTAAAAAATAAATTAAAGATAGATTAGATAATATCTAATAAACCCAGTAAATCAAAGAAAGAAAAAAACAAAACAAAAAAAAAAAACAAGACTTCTCAATAATTGTCTTAATATTTTCTATAGCTAAAAATATACAAACAGTTTGGGAATACAATAATACTACTTCTAATAATAATAATAAAAAAATATATATAAATTAAAAGTGTAAAATATTAAATTATAAAAAACAGATACCTCATAAATCCAGTAAATCAAAGAAATAAAAAATTAATAAAAAAACTGAGAATTGTCATTGGCATCTTAATTTTTTTTCCATAGCTATTAATATATAGAGACAATTTTGGAATATACTACTAATAATAATAATAATAATAATAATTAATTAAAATAAAAAGTGTAAAAGATTAAATAGAATTTTTTTTGATACATTAACCCAGAAAATTTAATAAATAAAAAATTAAATAAAAAAAAAAAATTGTGAATTGGCATCTTAATTTATTTCCATAGCTATAAATATATTAGGACAATTTGGCAATATAATAATAAAAATAATAATATTACTAAATAAATAAAGGTTAAATAAAAAAAAATAGATACATAATAAAACCAGTAAATCAAAGAAATAAAAAATAAAATAGAAACAATTTGGAAATATATATATATATATATATATATATATATATATATATATATATATATATATATATATATATATATATATATATATATATATTTGTAAAAGTGAAAGAGTGAAAAAAAAAATATATATATATAAATAAATCAGTTTAATAAACAGTTTCTTGTCAGACCTAATAATTATTATTTTTAAAATCCTTAATAATGACTGAAATCAAATCTGTTGATAGAGAAGCTTTCAAAAATATCAAGTTAGATTTTTCTGACATTTTAGGCTCATTTTCCACACACAGAGACTGCAAAAACCCCTCATATTTGCTCAAGGGAAATTATCCTTGACGGAAAAACCAAGCTGTCGTGTTCGCATGATGAACAAAATTAATTGTGATCTTTGACTTTTAGAGGATGTGTGCAAATCAAATAAAGCGGGTGCGCCAAACGCTGAGAAATGAGAAACAGCAGTTGTGACTAGCAGATGCTAAACTTGTCAAAATATTTGCTCTGCGTCTAAACAGCCAATGAAGAGCCTTGGAGCCTCTGTAAGAAGAGACGTCGGTCTTTCTTGACTGAGATTCGGGAGTCTTCTGTACAGCGCAGAGTTGATATCTCTCTCGATGCAGAACTCTAAAAAAAAAAACTGTATTGCATGATTAGTCAGTGCTGAAGCCAAATCTGCAGCTTACAATAACGGTCCAAAAACTGGTACACCCAAATTTATATGTTATAGAAAAATATTAAATGCAAAATTTAAAAAGAGGAAAAATCAAGAAAAGCAAGAAATGGACAAATTTTGTTGACATTTTGTAGGTTTTAATTTATTTTTGCAATATTTTGCTTGAATTTAATTGTATTATCTGTCCATTTCTAAATGTGTTTGGTGACTAAAATATTATTTTAATAAATATATCTGTTTAATAAATCCTTTTTGTTTAAATGCAAAAAAAAAAATTGCCTAAATTCACTGAGAAATGGATTGAACGAAGTTATGCTAAGTACTTTATCTAGAAGAAGATACAATGAACTTACCTTCAGTTATCAATGTCGGACACATGATTCTCCATCTGGAATATAAATTAAAATAAATTGTTAAAAAAATAAAATGCACTTTTATAGGTTGTGTTCACTCTTTTGACATTAATTTTTCTCATCTTAAATATTTATATCCAAATATCATTTACATCCCTCGCTACTTCACCAATACATGTTTTAATGCTATACAAGTAATTCAATTATATTTGGTTACAGATATTTAAATAAATAATTTTGAGGGGAAAAACATTTTGTTGTAAAAGTTATTAAAACTTTTGGATGTAAAAAAAAGATGAGAAAATGAAACAATTTTCAGTCTATTCAAGAATCCAAGAAGACATTGATCATATCATTAATCATATTGCAAACACTTTTTAATATTTATTTTTAACATTTTTCTCAAAGTCTGTGGTGAATACACTGTAAAGTTTTGAGTTGAAGAAATAGGTAGTGGTGTAATTAAATTATATTTGATTGTAGATATTTAAATATTTAATGAATTTTGTGGAAAAAAAAAAAACTTTTGTGGGAAAAATAATTGGCAATTTTTGGATGTAAAAGAAATTCATGCTAAACCTACAGTGTGTCCAAGAATCCAAAAACTCAAGATATATTTTGTAATATTAATAATACTGATCATCATTTATTCATTCTTTGGAGTTTAATTTTTACCAAAGAGTATAATAAAAATATTAAAAAGCAATATTAACCCCACAATATTAAACCCCCTCCCCATTTCTTCACCTCAAAGTGTTGTTTTAAATGCTACAAACACAAGGAAATTTTCACAGTATTTCTGATAATGTTATTTCTGCTAGAATAAAAGCTGGTTCTAATTTTCTAAAAACCAAAACGTATACCTTGTTTTTGTTTTTAATTTTCAACCAAAGATGCTTTTTCCATATTTTAAGGCGTGAAAACTAGTTTAGACCTATTGAATTATAGCTTTCCGTGTATCATAATTGATGTCTTGAATTACCCATTTCATCTCCATATTATAGTTCATATCAGACTAAAAATAAATTAGAATGTAATATAATTCAACCATTTTGTGTGTTATTAAATTATTATATTAAAATATACGTTTTATAGGGGTGGCATGGTGGCTCAGTGGTTAGCACTGTTGCCTCACAGCAAGAATGATGCTGGTTCGAGTCCCGGCAGGGTCAGTTGGCATTTCTGTGTGGAATTTATCATTCATCACCACAAATGAACAATAGTGTCCTCAACTTCTATTCTCTAAAACAAAAACAATCACTCCTCCAAAGATTCTTTCGTAGCTCCAGCCAATTTATATCCATCTTGTGTGAGTATCTACCAAATGTAGTGTTGAAGGTCACGCTCCTGAAACCTGAAATACAGGAACATTCAGCCTCTGGGAATCTTTCCTGCGGGATTTTTTGGCCCTGACGTTTTACTCAGTTAAAGACAGGAGGAGCTCATTAAAGCACAGTCTGTCCGTCTCCTCGGTGGAGAAATCTGACTCTGGCATTGGAGGTCAGCGTCTCCAGAGTTTTTGACTGTTTTAATTACTGATGTGACAGGTTAGAGTTTCTGAGAGCCTGTTAGCCATGATGACAGTGAATAATATTTGACTAGATGTTTTTCAAGACACTTCTATACAGCTTAAAGTGACATTTTAAGGTTTAACTGGGTTAATTAGGCAAGTTACGATAATTAGGCAAATCATTTATAAGTGTTCTGTAGACAATAAAAAAATACCTTTAAATAGTTAAAAAGAAAATTTAAAACTGCTGTCATTCCAGCCAAACTAAAACAAATCAGACTTTCTCCAGAAGAAATAATATTATAGGAAATACTGTGAAAAATTTCTTGCTCTGTTAAACATCATTTGGGAAATATTTGAAAAGAAAAAAAAAAATTAACTTCCTCTGCTTCACGAGTTTTTGAACTCCTGGATGTACTGTACATTTAGCATCAAAATATTGTTTTCTCACCAAGAATTTTTTTAATAAATAAGTTATATATATTTTTAATAAATTATTCATCCCACAAAATGTTTAGTTTTTTGCCATAAAACTTAAATATACTTAAATATTTAACTTAAATTAACTATATTTACAATAAAATTCTGCAAAAGGAATACATAAAACTCAAGATACATTTCGTAATAATAATATTGAATAATATTTAACATTTTTGTCGAACTCTTTGTTGAATAATACACTAAAGAATTTTGGATTCTTGGATGCACTGTATATTTAGCATTCGATTATTTTCACACTCAAAAGAAATTGTAAATACTTTCCCCCCAAACTGTTTATTTCCACAAAATTTGTTTGAAATATTTCAGTATTTACAATTAATTATAATTAAAAAAAAAAACCACAGTCCATAGCCAAACTGCATTTTTGGAGTTCTTGTCTTGTTTATAGTCCATACATCTAAAAATTCTAAAGCGAATAATACTGTTTCATTCATTCATTCATTTTCTACCGCTTTTCTGGGGCCGGGTCGCGGGGGCAGCAGTCTTAGGAGAGAACTCCAGACTTCCCTATTCCAAGACACTTCCTCCAGCTCCTCTGGGGGGATCCTGAGGTGTTCCCAGGCCAGCCGAGAGACATAAGCCCCTTTCACACAGTGATTCCGGTAAATTTCTGGAAAATTTCCGGAACGACTTTACCGGTATATTTAAAAAAGCGCTGTTCACACAGGCGAGGACGTTACGGAAATTTTCCGGAAAAGAGCATTCACACATCCATTCCAAAATACCGGTAAATTCTGACATCATTCACCACAAATGAGCTTTTAACGGCTGCGCTTGTATTTGTAAACATTTGACTAAATTACAAACTCTGTGGCTGATCAATATTGTGAACAACTTTCGCAAGATCACTTTCGCATGTCGAGATGTTCATAATGTGTGCAGGCGCTCATAGGCGCACGCAAAGCTTGAAGGTTAACAAAAAACGGCTTATCATAAGCATCTCATCGATGATTATTTACACAGTTGGCATTAAGAAGAACATATAAACGTGATCTGACTAACTTCTAGCAGCTAAATGTGTCTGGAAAAATATTCAAAGGCTTTTATCCTCACAAACCACGCGGACGTAAATGCATCTGACTGTTGTGATTGGCTAAAGCAAACGTCTCACGTCAGCACGTTCTAGACGTGCACGCGCTTATTACGGGAATCTTCCTTCTGCATTCACACAGCTCAGCATTCCGGCAAATTGCCGGTAATCTTACAACTTCTCTTTCCGGAAAATAGCCAGAACGAATTTACCGGTATTTTCAAAAAGGACCTGTTCACACATACAACCTTTCCGGAAAATTGCCGGCAATTTTCCGGAAAGGTCTGTATGTGTGAAAGGGGCTATAGTCCCTCCAGCATGTCCTGGGTCTTCCAGAGGACTCCTTCCTGTGGGATATGCCTGGAACACTTACCTAGGTGTTCAGGAGTCATCCGAAAAAGATTCCTGAGCCACCTCAGCTGACTTCTCTTGATGTGGAGGAGCAGCAAAAGAAGAGCTCCTCACACTAGCTTAATTGTTTTCTTTTCCAAATAAGTCAAAATTAAGTGAGTTTATTTCTTAAAACAAGCAAAATAATCTGTAAGAGGAGGTTTATTTGTTTAAATGTTTATTTCTGAAAACAAGAGCATATATTTTACTTGTCTAGAAAATGTTACTTGATTTAAGAATTTGTAAGATGACTATAAACAAGACTAAAACTGGTCACACTTTAAAATAACGGTCCATTAGTTAATGTATAGGCTAACATGAACATAATTAGTAATACATTTATTACTGTTTTTAATTATTTTGGCGAATGTTAGATAATGTTATTCAAGTTAAATAATGTTAGTTTGTTAGCTCACAGTGCATTAACTAATGTTCACAAGCACAACTTTGGATTATAATAATGCATTAGTTAATGTTAAACTACGATTAATTAAGACTTTACAAGATTATTCATACTTAATCAGTGTTAGTAAACACATTAGCTAACATTTACTAATAAAACCTTATTGGAAAGTGTTAGCCAAAAACTCAATGGTTTATTTTGCAGTGCATGAATAGGTGTGCAGAAAGATCATACCAGATCAGTGCTGCCCTCTTCATCGTAGTCATCCTCTCCTCCATCCGTCATTTCTCCAGCCTCGGCGTCCAGCGCTCCTTCTCCTCCCTCTTCTCCAGAGTTTTCTGCTGCTTCTGATATCGAACCCTCATGCAGAGAGTCACAGTTATCTTCGTATTTCCTATGAGGCTCTGAGACAATGGAAGATATGCAACCATTTATATTCACGAATATTAGTTCAATTTCAGTTTAAAAATGTTTTTTCTCTAATGTTTTTTACCCAAAGATTTAGTTTTTTTCTGTCAAAAATGCTTTTCTCTTTCCCAAAAATAGTTTCTAACAAATTTTTGGAACTCCTACATTTCCACCCATTCATTCAATTTCTTTTTGGCTTAGTCCCTTTATTAATCAGGTGTCGCCACAGTGGAATGAACCGCCAACTTATCCAACATATGTTTTATGCAGCGGTTACCCTTCCAGCTGCAACCCAGCACTGGGAAACACCCAGACACTCTTATTCACACACATTCACTACGGCCAATTTAGCTTACTCAATTTACATATAGTGCATGTCTTTGTACTGTGGAGGGAACCGGAGGAAACCCATGCCAACATGGGGAGAACATTCAAACTCCACACAGAAATGCCAACTGACCCAGCCAGGGCTCGAACCAGTGACCTTCTTGCTATGAGGCAATCTTGCTACTCACTGCGCCATCGTGACGCCCCACTTATGTGCATGAACAAATTATTTTATTCCTCCAAAATTAATTTTTCCACCCCAAAATGTTTTTAATCTCCAAAAATGTTAATATTTTTTCCTAAAAATATTTTTCACCCAAACATGTTTTTAAACTAACAACTTTCACCCCTAAAATTTCCCACTAAACATGTTTATTTTCTGTATTAATAAACTGTAGTAGTAATAGATTCTGTAACACCCCAAAAATGTTTTCCTTGTTTTTTTTCTCCAAAAAAATTATTCATTTCACCCTAAAATGTATTTGTTTTCTCTTTACAGACAAAATGTTTTGTTTTTTTTCCAATAAAAGTTTTAAAAAAATGTTTATAAACATCAGTATTAATGGAGGAAACTATTTTTGTTGTTCATAAATATTGGTAATAATTGAGAACTATTTCTGTTCATCCAAAAGAACCCCCCTTACAATTTTTTGCTGTTATTTATTTATTTTTTTAAACAACTCTCTTCTCAACAATTTTATGTTTTCACACATTTTTTCCCCTTTAGAATATTTTTTTTAAACTCAAAAATAATTTGCTTATTTTTTTTCTGCAGTGATATCCCTGCATGTTTTCTTTTATTCATTTATTCATTTTCCTTTGACTTAGTCTCTATTTCACAGGTCACCACAACAGAATAATTCACCAACTATTCCAGCATACACTCTATGCAGCGGATGCCCTTTCGGTACAACCCAGTACTGGGAAACACCCATACCCTTTCATTCACACACACGCATACACTATGGCCAATCATGTTTACTCAATTCACCTATAGTGCATGTCTTTGGACTGTGGAGGAAACCAGAGCACCTGGAGGAAACCCACACAAACACGAGCCTAACATGCAAACTCCACACAGAAATGCCAATTGGTCTAGTCTGGACAGTGGTGACAGTGGTAACCACTAAGCCACTATTCCGCCCATTATTTTCTTTTTTTAACACCAAAAACTTGTCAAATCATTATGTTTTTCAGTCAAATCATTTTTTCTTAAAATCCCCTCCCAATCCAAATGCACCCTAAAGGAACGAAAGAAAATAGAAAAAAATGTGACTGATTATATGCAAAAATAAAAATTCCCTTTAACCACAAAATATCTACAAATGTAAAAGTTTTTTTTTAATATTAACAATTTAGAGACTTAGAAATTTAGATATTAAATTTGAATCAACACTGAAGATTTTTTAAAGACACACAGCTTTCTAATGACATGAGGGTGAATAAATGATGCAAGAAGTGTAATTTCGGAATATTTGAATCGGCATGCCTCAAGCATACCCAACAGAGGTAAAGTTTACCGTTCTGCTATTCCTCAGTGAGTCTACAAGATGAAAACACTGCTCTCATCTGCTGTCCAGCAAAGCCAAATGGGATTTGCTATAGTAAAACAGCACAAGATTGCCTTTATAAAACTCATGACAAATTGTCTGCCGTCTCCTGTCCTGTCACAGAGATGAATAGTGTACACACAACCCCAATATCGTCTCCTAACCTGGCGCTGTTTGCTGGACTGGCTTTTATTTCTGTTTTCTGTGTCTGTATACCAAGTCATATACCGATATTCAATAGTTCAATATATCAATAATTCAATAAACATGCACAATACTGATATCATGGACACTTCAAAATTCTGTGAATAAGGATTTATTACTTACATTTTTGAGAATATTGCTTGCATTATGCATCATTTGCACTGATTGTTGCATTAGTGATTTACAGCAAAAACAAATGTGTAAATACTTAATTGTGCATTTATTTTAAAACGTTATTAATTGCATGTGTTAATCTGGCTCATGAGTGGAGTTTGCATGTTCTCCCCTTATTGGCATGGGTTGAATTGGGTAAACAAAATTGGTTGTATTATGAGTCTATGTGTGTATTTGTGTGTGTGTGTGTGTGTGAGTGAGAATAAGTGTGTATGGGTGTTTCCCAGTACTGGGTTGCAGCTGGAAGGGCATTCACTGTGTAAAACATATGCTGGAATAGTTGGCGGTTCATTCCACTGTGGTGACCCATGATAAATATTGACTAAGCTGAAGGAAAATGAATGAATGAATGAATCTGGCATACAGCATAAAAAATTCAGTAACTATTTGTTATACACCGACAGTAACAAATAAATAAATAATAAATGTTTTATTATTAAATTATAAATAATTAGGTGAAGATAATTTCTTAGTTAATTCCTAATAACACATTAAAATCAAATGTCATTATAGTTTAATTAAATGTAATTAATAAAAAAATTCAGTTTCTTTTAATTTATCTTACACCTATCATAAGGCTTTTTCTCATTGTTGATTTTAATCCATCAACCAGTGTTTACTAAAGTATGACTTAATTGTAAAGTGTTAAGTATTGCATTTTTATCATCCCTTTACAGATAATTTTAGATGAAACATTTGTTTCTGTATATGAACATGTACATTTGAGGGCAAAATTATTAAATGTTGGTTTCTTTCAATTTTTTTCATAAATGTTTCTTTAACAGAGCAATGGATTTTTTCACAGTATTTCCTATAATATTTTCTTCTTCTGAAAATTATTTGTTTTATTCCGGGTAGAATGAAAGCAGTTTTATATTTTAAAAACAATTTTAAAGTCAATATTAGCCCTCTAAAGCAATATATTTTTTTTAATTGTCTACAGAACAAACCATCATTATACAATGACTTGCCTAATTACCCTAACATGCCTAATTAACCTAGTGTTGGAATAATTAATCTATGTGTGTTCAATAAAAAAGGTCAGGAGAGGTTTTTCTTCAATGTCAAAAATGTTAGTAATTTATTAGATACGTCAGTCAGTCAGCATGTCACCTTAAAGGGTTAAACAAATAATGCACAGCACTACTACGATGACAGAAAAGTTTGTGCTGTTATAATTCACTTACTTTTTAATATGTTTTGGTGTGATTATAACCCACTATTAAAAAAACAAGGACTGAATGTTTTGAATGAGAAGCTGTTAATGTAGCCGTGCCAGGATGAATTTTGGTGTGGCGCCCTGCCATGGAAGAATAAATGTAGCAGAAACTGTATATTCAAAACCAATATATTCACTATTTATCGTCATTAGACCAGTAAAAGTAATCTTTAGGTTCTTTAGCTCAGGTCAATAAAAGTGATAAATGCTTCAGCAATTAATCGCAACAAGAAATCATGTTGCAAAAAGCTTAGTCTCACCACATTCAGATCTCTGCTGCTTCTCGATCTTCTCCAAGCGGCCCAGAAGAGAGTCAATCTTCATCTTGATCTGCGTCAGCTCACGTTTGATGGTCTGAAGTTGATCTGACTTCACTGCAATAAACACAGACACACACATTAGACAAGCTGACGGTTTGTCTGTGCTCAGTGTGTTTTTATATAATCTCAGATATAAGTATGATATAAAAAAAAAAAAATCGGACATTTTGAACATTTGTTTTCATATATATAAATATAACTACTAACTCATTTAATGAATCACTCACAAAATCACTCTCTTACTCAATAATTAACTCACTCACTGAAATATAATTTTTGTAGCAATAGATCAAGTCTGCAAACATGTCAGTTCTAGTCCAGTGCCAGAAAAATGACCCAGTGTGTTTACAGTCCTACATTATCACTGTGCTGATGAGCAAGACACTGAACCTCTGCTCACCCTGAAAGGCTCTCTCCACAATTAATGCACCACGTCAGATGCAATGAAAAGCCTCTGCTCAGTGCCTGCTAGCTTAATTCATGCTGCTAATTTCTGTAAACATGGAGTGCTTTAAGTATGCCCGCTGCTTTTTTCCCTTTCTGACAGCTGTCAGATTAATCTCCCTCAGATGAGCACACCATCGAACGCACACTGCATCTAACAAACACACATTTTCTGGGCAAACCACAATGACCTTGGTGCTAAATGAAAACCCATAGGCTGGAAAAATGGCCAAATAATCCAGGACTTGTTCAAAACATGGAAGTATTTCAAAGCTCTTTAGTCTAAGCGATATACAGTATATATTTGCTATTGTCATGTGGTTTCAGATCAGGCCAAAACGCCATTATCAGATATAAATCTGTGATTTATACAGAAGGAAAAATTATTTATGCATTATGCAGTTGATATCTTTCTAAATGAATTAAATTGGTTATTCAAATGATTCATTCAAAACTGCAGATTCTTTAACAAAGTAAAGAGCTTTCTTTAATAATGCATCAGCAAATCATTCAAGTAATATACCAAAACACGTTCTCTTTATGGGTGAGCCATTGTACAATTAACAATGTTGGGTAGCATGGTGGCACAGTGGTGTATATATATATATATTCCCCAACACATTTCTAATCATAATAGTTTTAATAATTCATTTCTAATAACTGATTTATTTTATCTTTGCCATGATGACAGTAAATAATATTTGACTAATTTTTTTTCAAGCCACTTCTATACAGCTTAAAGTGACTTTTAAAGGCTTAACTAAGTTAATGATGTTAAACATCATTTGAGAAATTTTTAAAAAAGAAAAAAAAAATTATTCTGACTTCAACTGTATATTAGGGCTGGACAATATTAAACGTTTTTACATTGCGCTATTTTTTTCTCTCTGCAATATAATTTCACAATTTGACCTAAATAGCTCAATTTGCAAAGTCGTTATTTGGGATGATATTGTAGGGAGTGAAATCTAAAAATTTTTTGTATGTAATTTATTATATACATTAACTACAGTCATAAATAAACACAATTGAGCAAATATACACGGTTTCACTGTATTAGATTTACTGCGCTAAATTATATTATATATTACAATATATTATATATATAAAATATAATATACATTTTAAAATGTCTGGGTAAAAAAAAAAAAAATTATATATATATATGTGTGTGTGTGTGTTTTTGAGAAACATTTAAAATACTTTTGAAAAGTAAACATGTCAGGCTAAATTTCACTTCATTTGATTCAAAAACAGCTTTTTTTTTTTTTTTTTTTTTTTTACAATTTAAACAGCATCTTTAGAAATCTTTTCTGAAGAGACTGCTGTCCTAAAAAAACAAACAACCAAAAAAATGTAAATACATTTTTTACACATATAGGAAGCGTATAGCAGAAAGTTTTGACGGCTATAAAACCTTGACTTATCCAAACCGCGTTATACCTTGAAAACGGTTATCGTCCCATGCCTAGTCTCCACAAATCTTGTGTGTTTTGACCTGTGGTTTCTGGCCATCTAATCCTAACTCAACATTGCATGTGTTGCGATGTGACTATTGCAAACACACACATTGTGATATCGATGCTCAAACATATTTTTAACATATATATCAAATATATTGAGCAGCCCTATATATGCTTATTTACTCAAATACTAAAGAACAGACTTACTTTATGATTGAATAAATACACTGAATGCAATTCTACCAAAAATCCTAATTAACTCATAAATACAAAAGACTCAATAATTTACAAAACACTGAATCATTCAGAAACTGGAACAATTTTCCTCGACCAAATGCAAAAACCGACAAAAACAAAATTGCTTCTGAAAAGTTATTGCAATGAAAAGTTGTCTGAAAATGCAGCGCAGACAACCAGACAACTATGAAAACCCTACGGAGCAACCTCTTGACACAGAAAGACCTGTTTCTTCATGATAATTGGAGCTGCAGGACACGTATAAACGCTTTGTTGAAAAATTCATTAGCCTGTGTTCTCCGGTATTTTCCAAGCTGCTGATAGCTGAAGCTTGTCGTTTTGCCGTCACCGCCTTCAGCTCTGATAACACAGCGTGACCCAGCACTGCTGTCAAAGCGCTGCCAGCTTTTCCACTACCGCACAAAATGGTGTCACCTGCCATCAGCCGCCCGAGGCAGAAAGCTCTGCATGTGTAGGTGTTTAGTTGACGGAGCGTCGTATCTACTGAAATTCAATGCAAGCGTTTCAATTGCACCAATGCTCCACATGCAACACATGTTCAAAAATCGCCTGCGACTGAGAGTTTTAATCTGCAAAAGCTATGAAACACAAGATAACTGAGCATCACTGACAGCAAACGTAATGTTTTATCGCTTGTTTTAAGGTGTTGACTATACAAATCGTTTAGAGGATGTGTGTGATGGCGTGCAGTACATGAACTGCAGCGGATAATGATACAAAACCTGTTTTTCCACGATTTAGGTTTTCGATTGAATGTAGAGGAATGTCAAGGAGCATGTCAAGGATTTTGTTCTATAATTTTTCAATATCATTAATTTTTTTTTTTTGTAGACGCTGGGATAATAAATGATCAACAAAAACAACTAAAATACATCAACAATAAAATCAACTATAAACAAGGCAGATTTTAACCAAAGAATGTAAATATTATCAGATCATAAACACGTTAGAACTTTATTTACATTATGGTGTCATACAACGAAATTAGTTTAGTCGCTTTTACATACCAGAAGCAATAAGAAATATAGAATAAAAATAAAAAATCGAAATTGGAAATACGCTAATTTTATGTTTTTTTTTTTTGCTATTATTTCCCACAATGCCCAGCAACTTAAAGGTGCAGTATGAACGTTTGACAGGCATGTTGTAAATAAAAGCACTGGTATGCGAAAGAAGGAATATTTTTCTTATCAAAACGAGTTTTTATCCTAACCAACACCTGGAATTTATATTTTAGAATTGACTTCTATTTCTTGCAGCTGAACAACAGGATAAACTGACAATGATCACCCCAGGTACACCTCATGTGCTTTATTCAGTGTTTAATACTAATGTGAGTTTAAATGGCATTTTACATGACATTTATTGCCGAGTACTGAAAGAAGCAGCAGATAGTTCACCTCAGATACTGAAAATAAAATAAACTGTTTGAAATTGAACTTTAGAACTGTGACTCAGTGCAAGCCAACACATATCAGTGATTCAGCATCTACATTTTATGATGTTAAAGAGGTTTAATATGTATTAAATAGATTATAAACCTTAGCATTTTGTTGGAGTGCAGCAGTATAGGCACTATTCTGCGCTTCTGAATGGCTGTATTTAAATTTCTGTCATGTTTCGTCTGATGCAAACAGCCAATTTGCTTATCACTGCAAATCTCGTCATGTAGCGTGTTGTTAGGATATGGGGCTAGAATGTGATCTGCTCACCTTATGGATACATTTGTAATTTTATATTATTTGCTAATTAACAACCACCTAATGTGGAACTTTGAGTATGATTTTGGATTCTGCTATGCAGACAATCGCGCCCAAGCACAGTTCAAGGCAATGTGAGCAGAGTGAGTACGCCCATAAACATCTTTGCAATTAATTAAAAAAATATATTTAAATAATCCTGGACCAGGCCGCATCCTGAGCAGATGCTATGGTGGTTGTGGAGTGGAGAGCATGAGACTGATTTCTGAAAGACAAGTCTCAGCATTGATCCTGTGTGCCAGCCTAAACCCCCGCCAGTGACCTACTCACACCACCAGCTTCTCCATGATAGATGTCCTGCGTTGTCCAGCCTCCGGTGCCTAGACTGCAGCTCTGCACAAGTTAAGTCGTGCCCAACTGAACCTGGTTTCTCTTGTTTTTTTCTTTTTCTTTCACTTTTGTCAATTGTTGAAGTTTTGTTCCTCTCCACTGTCATCACTGGCTTGCTTGGTTTGGGATTTGTGGAGTTGTGCATCGATAGATTTGCTCTTCAGTGTTTGGACTTTCAGCAGTGAAAATTTGCTCGACTCTGCAGTTCTCATTTCATTTCAGGTAAGTTCCCGCTATGCTGAATCATACACTTTCCTCATTTTTGATTGCACCAATGATTTTAGCAAAAAACAGTTATATATGGTCAATTGAACTGCGGACACTGAATGCTTAGAATGTAAGTTTACATACCCTGGCATACAGGTGCTGTCAAAATGCAGTTGTTTGTTTGTTGATGATTACCCAGGCCTTTTACAGTTCCGTCTTCTTTCCTTGTCTTTGGCTAAGCAGAACCTAGATTTTTAGCACTACAAAGTTTTGAATCTGGTAATCATGGAACATTATTTCTTGCACATGACCACACTGAACAAAATTGCGCGCATCCAAAGACTTGTAGGCCTTTGATATCTTTTGTAAAATCACTTTTAATGAGATGGTTGTATATTTCGGGCTGGATGCTCTCATCCAATATCCATTGAGAGGGTGCTATCGCAAATGAACGTGTCAGACGAACGCCGCTCACTTTAAAGTTATTTTGGCAGAATAACTGTGCTTATTACTGGGTGACAAGCTATTATAATACACTAAAAGCATCATGTAAATTATATATATATATATATATATATATATATATATATATATATATATATATATATATATATATATATATATATATATATATATATTTATACAACAGTTCTGTCTGGTTCTCAAATCTGCCGTGTGATATTCTGCAATATCAGAACTCCTACAGCCTCTTAACCCTTTGTGTATTACTCCGCCCACATACAGCCAGCAAAGAGCAGACACTACAGATCTAAAGTTTAAAAGATGCACGCTCAGCTGTTTAACTGTCAGCTTATGATTTGAATCCAAGGTAGAAGAAAGTAGTTCCTCATAATAAAGGGTTTTTGAGACTCTCCATGTTTGATTTTGTTTTTATATACACAATTATGCCGTCAAACTGTTGTATAAACGCAAAATCACACTCGTAGCAGTGCGATATGGCTGTATATCGACACTGGTGGTGGCACTAAGGCACTCGGCCTTGTGCCAACGCACGCCTCCCACCAGTGCCGATATACAGCCATATCGCACTGCTACTCGTGTGATATTGCTCATATATATAACATGTAATCAATATAACTTATTTCTAATACAAACAAACTCTGTACCTCATCTGATGTCATTCCCTCGCTATAAATGCTAGCGCTCACGTTTTTTTTCCTGCAACCTCAATGCGCACGCATCCTAAATGTTTACAAAAAAATTTAGCAATTACTATTGTGCATTATGCAAATTGAAATGAACAAATGTTCCATATACTGTAGGCAGTAGAATATTCAGATTTTAAACTGCGTTAGAATTTCAAAAGTGTAAGTTGATTTTAAGCAAAACAACCAACGTAAACAATCTGAGCCGAACTAAATGCTGCATCGGGGTGTCACATAAAGCTAATCTCCAGTTTGCACAGTGCAGAAAAGGAACAACTCCAACGAAATGCAGATTAAGGTAAACAGTGGCACTTTTGTGTACATGCCATGGATATTTTAGCCTGTGAACTGCAGTGATATAAGAAAAGCCCCCGGAGAGACCACAGCACTACAGCTAAGAGCATTAGTGTCATGCACCACGGCTAATCTCAGCTCCGGAGCGCCGTGCTAGCAGGAGATGACGGGACGCTGACAGATGCGCTCAAAGCTGCTACTTGTGGGTTTGAGATAAAAATCGGAATTAGTGTTATGAATTCTAATTTACAAACACGACTGCATGATGCTCTGTCTTGGCGTTTGCCCCACATCCCATTCAAATTTAACAGAGCATTTCAGATTGCTGGAAGACTTGCTTTGATCTCTGCTGATGAGAATCAATACGTTCTTGCTTATTTTGCTCCCGTGAAATAGGAAAAAGACTTATTTTTACTTTGTGAAAGCAGTTACTGACCGACTTGTTTCAGATGTGCCGTATAATCAATCAGCAGTTGGCAGAGAGAAATAAAGTGCATGGACATCATACAGTGTGTCAATGGCAGAGGTCAGACAGTTACTGGTGGAGAATGCACTGTGGATGAGTAGGAGAGATCTCTGCTACTTGCGCTGTATACATCTTTTGGCAGAGTGAATGAATGTATGTCATTGAACTATTCAAGTGGCACATATTATATATTTCTTTTGATCACCTGAATGCACCCTTGTGGCTAATTTCCTTTAAAAAAAGTCAGCAAAACTTCTGAAGGATAACGTATGGGTCAAAAGAAACATTTTCAAGCATCAAATAAATAAAAAAACAGTATGATGTAGCTTTAAAAACAATTTCATTCTGTAGAATGTGTCCTGTTAAAATTATCTTAAAGGATTATGCGCATACAATTAACAATTAACAAATGGCACAGAAATCATCTAGATGTATATATAATATTACTCTTTACTTAATTTCTCACTTACTTTATTTCTGTTCTTTTGTGTCAGTATGCTTCTGTAAACTACAAAAAATGTCTTGTATGTTGGTAAAATTAGCTCATTCATACAATATAAGATAATCGAATCGAATCGAATCGAATCTAATCTAATCTAATCTAATATAATATGATAAAATATAATATAATATAAAACAATATAATATAATATAAAATAATTAAATATAATATAATATAAAACAATATAATATAATATGATATAATAATATTAAACAATATATTATAATATAATATAAAATGATATAATATAATATAATATAATAATTTAATATAATATAAAACAATATAATATAACATAATATAATATAACATAATATAATATAATATAAAACAATATAATATAATAATATAAAACAATATAATATAATATGATATAATAATATAAAACAATATATTATAATATAATATAATATAATATAATAATTTAATATAATATAAAACAACATAATATAATATAATATAATATAACATAATATAATATAATATAAAACAATATAATATAATAATATAAAACAATATAATATAATATGATATAATAATATAAAACAATATATTATAATATAATATAATATGATATAATATAATAATTTAATATAATATAAAACAATATAATATAATATAATATAATATAATATAATATAATATAATATAATATAATATAATATAATATAATATAATATAATATAACATAAAATAATATAATATAACATAATATAACATAACACGACAAGACACGACATAATATAGTATAATATAATAATTTGCTATAATATAATATAACACAACATATTATAATATAACAAAACATAATAACAATATAATAAAATATAACATAATGTAACATAACATAATATAATAAAATATAAAACTATAAATTACTATAATATAATATAATAAATATAATATAATATAATATAATATAATATAATATAATATAATATAATATAATATAATATAATATAATATAATATAATATAATATAATATAATATAATATAATATAATATAACCATCTGTACATTTGAGAGAGTCTTACATTTCAGCCCAGAGGAGAAGGACGACGATGACGATGGGGGTCTTGAGGAAGAAGAGGAGGAGGATTTCATAGGGAAGGAGCTTTTTCCGCGACGAGTGGACGGAAGAACAACTCGTGAGCGTTTCAGAGGAATCACTGCCCTCGGTGGAAGAGCCACCCGTCCATGATAATCAAAGAGCCTAACCAGCAAAAAACAAGAGGTGCAGAGTTAAAAACAGATGCCGAAACATCACGAACACTCAAAACCTTTTTTCAATCTGGAAAATATTTCTGGTGCCTGGTTTCCCTATTAGCAGAGCTGCTTTTGAAATTAGTCATTAAAGCAGGCATGATTTCTTAAAAGAGTTCGCAGAAAAGAAGAGGAGGTATAAGAAAATGTCAAACAAAGCAACATGCGCTTGCCCTGCCATCAATCTCTCTTGAATATCCACAACTCTCCACTTCACTGACATTTAGCAAATGTCTCTGCTAAAAAGAAGTAAATGAGCGACATAAAGTAGGGCTAAAAAAAATTCAACACGAGCTTCATTTACTCAATGCTAATGGATTTTTTGCCCTGAATAGTCTCTTCTTTCTTTCAATTCATATCAAGGACAAACTGTGGGTGTTTAAGATAAAAAGTAATGAAATTCTATGAATGCCACATTTAATTAATCACTTTCATTCTGTAGCTTTGCATGCATCTTTTCATCGGCATTTGAAAGGGCTTAATATAATACATGCTATTTGAAATCGAAACCATGAAAGACCGTGTGCAAATTACTGTTTAAAGACTTGGGATTTTCACGTGTTTAACAACTCCAAATAAATGCATACAGACCTGTTGTAGAAATCTTCCCTGTAGTAATCATAATCAAATTCATAACCACTGAAAAAGACAAAACAAAAAGTGGGAAGTAATTAAAGAAGGATTCTTTTGTGCATTAAGAAACAACAAAAGTTTTGTACATTAGGTGTCCTGTTGCATTTTATTTTTCTAAGCAAAATAAATGACTATAATGCAGTTTTATCACAATTTACAGAAGATTCATACTAAAATTCCATTCAGGGTTACAATGATTTATATTTCACAACATCTCAAATTTAGAAGGAGAAATATTTTAAAAGACTTAAGAATCACAGTGCAGAAACAAAATACTATATAGTTTTATTACACGGCTTCCTGAATACTCGTTTCTGATTGGTCAGTCATTATATTCCAAGGTATGTTATTCCCAGTTAACAACCTCTACATAACAGAGGCTCATCTGTGAATATGAATCACCTTGACCATCAGTCAATAGCCAAATCCTATTTTTGTACCCCTACCCCTTCTCCTTTGCCCTTGAAACAGTGTGAAGGGGAAGGGCTCCAAAATTTACCCCTAAGAATCTCTTGCTTCATTTTAGATCGACGATTGTGACTGCTGTAGTTATTCCAGTAGAGTTATTTTTTTGGTTTTTATCTCTTGAGGAAATCACAGAAGGCACCAATATCATGTTATTATAACGATATAATGTGGCAATAAGCTCGTAAATGTACTGTGTATTTACACTGTGGCCATATTCTTCAAGGTAAACACACAAAAACATTAACATTATAGCAGACACTGTAAAAAGGTCATTTCCAGCCACTAGACTTTTCGGACAGGGTATTCCAGTGTCATCGAGTGTCAGAATGTTGTGGGACTGCTGTACAGGAGTTATTAGGCATTATAAATAGTGAAATTTTGCGGTTTTTATTTTAGTGTTTTTTTTAAACATGACGTAAAACACAAACGCCGTTATAAATGTATTAAAACGTGTTTGTTTGTTGTAAAAATTCGTAATAATGACAAAAAAAAAAACAAATTTGTGCATTTCTTTACTTCATGTAAGTTGTAGATGGTGTATTCTGGGAAATTTTCTTACCCTTTGGTTTCGAGTGTGGTCCTAAAAAAAATCTTCGTTTTAAGGGGTACCTAGCTCTTCACCTTAGCCTCACGCCTTCAAGCTAAATAGAATTGGGACACCCCTACAGCTTCATGCGAATGTGCAAAACGAGAGGTAAGAGAAAGGGCTAAAAGGTCAAATTGGGATTGGGCCAATATGTTCAACTTGCAACTTTTTTGACTGATTGGTGCCATCTTGTGACTTAACAATGCGGAAGTTAGTTTAATGTTACACTCTTTCAGCTTTGTTCGTCAGTTTTGCATTTAATTAAAGGGTTAATAAACTGTTACCACCCAGAACAATGTTCAACAATGTTCCAGAACAACTACTTCTCATACTTCAGCCTCCACATCAAAGCTCCTGTGAGCAAAAAATGTCAAGATGCTCCAGGATTGGCCTGACCAGTCACCAGACATAAACATTATTGAGCAGGGCCGGAGTGGGACTCTTTTTCAGCCCTGGAGTTTCAAGCCTCAGACCGGCCCACATCAGTTCACACTGACTATATTAAAATAAGGTTTTTCCAATTCAGTTTCTAATTACACTATCACGTCTTTTTTTGAGAAAACAGCTCTTTTAGAACTTCAAATGTTCAACAACCCTTACAGTATTATGTCTTAACAACAAAAATGAAAAAAAAAATTGTTACTCAGACAAGGACCAATCCCAGGTTGGCCGCGTCATATTCTAATGTACTAACCACTGTACGACAACAGCTGTACGTTATATGGTGAATTATCTAGTTATATCATCATTAACCTGCAGGCTGGATCCTGCTCACGAGGCAACGAGAAAATAGATAAAAAGAGCAGAGCTGCGGTAAAATAATGAATAATAAGGCTGTGGTCAAGTAAATGAATAAATTATTTTTAAAAAAAGTGTGACTGCTGAGAGCAACCGATTCTGGAACTAGGGACACCGGCCCTCGCGGCCAAAAAACGGACCGGCCCACCGGGAATTCTCCCGGTCCTCCCGATTAGCCAATCCGGGCCTGTTATTGAGCATGTCTGGGGTAAACTGGAGGAGACTTTGAAGATGAGCCGAAAGAATCTTGATGAACTCTGGGAGTCCTGCAACAATGCTTTCTTTGCCATTCCAGATGACTTTATTAATTAGCTATTTGAGTAATTGCAGAAATGTATGAATGCAGTCCTCCAAGCTCATGGGAGTCACTACATCATGACATTATTTCTGTTAAGTGACAAGACTTTTGTCTACACTAAATCAGAACTTACTGTCCTAATTAAATAATAATTTTTATTTAAATTTTTTTAAAAATTAAGGCATGATCATAATTTATTTTGGTAAAAACAAGTGTAATCTAGAGGCCTTTGCCTTTCATATAAGCCACTTCTTATACCAAATGATCAACTAGAAGTCAAGTTATTATTTGTCCTTCCTAAAACTTGGATGGGCAACAAGACTTTTGTCAGGTAGTGTATACAATCTACTTTATCCCTTACATAATTTATTTTATATAATTTATTTGTTTTATTTTTTATTTTATTTATTTAATTTAAATCTTTGATCACTAAAATACCAATAAAATGTCATTTTTAGCTAACTTAAATCTTTTAAATATATGAATAAAGTCAGACTAAATTATTGGTCACACTGAATAACAATGCAACATTATGCACAATGCAACCACATTCTGACTTTTCTTAAACAAAAGTAATTTGAAATATTAGAACGTCCTTGCATTTAATATGCTTTCGGTTTATATTA
The DNA here is from genome assembly GCF_052040795.2 of Danio rerio. NCBI lineage: Eukaryota > Metazoa > Chordata > Actinopteri > Cypriniformes > Danionidae > Danio > Danio rerio. Next base: position 36,050,425 of record NC_141044.1, read on the forward strand.
AATGTGATGCACTGTAATTACAACATATTTAATAATTCATACAATAATAAAATAGAGCAGTCTCTTATACTTTATAAATAACACCAGAACCGACAAGACATTGAACACTAATCGGTTTATTTAAAATGTAAATAACCCGACACCAGTATGCATTATTTGAACTTTCTGCTGACAGTGAAATCAATGACACCTTCAGCCTTCAGAGATCACCCAGAGCTTTGATAATCACTGTTATGGCAGTAATCAAAGCTACTTACTTTATTAATTACAGTAAGAAACCTCCTGGAGATAGACCGGAGTACTTGTCTCATTGTACAGCCTGACAGTGAGAGTTAGTGTGTGACCCAGACTTGAATTTCAACCAGTAAACTTTGCATGAACCCTTTATAGCAACAGCAGCACCAAACATCTCTTCAGAAAAATTTAATATCCATTGACAAGGCAACAAGGATAATACCTTGGTCATTTTTATTTCATGTAGTGTGGAGTGAAACAGAAAATGAATGAATGTTGTTCTGAAGAAAGGGCTGTACTGAAAATAGATTTCCATTACAAAAAACATCTTGCACTAAGCCACCGTGCTGCTTAGTTGTACTAGTTAACGCACTGAGTAGTTAACATGAACTAACAATGAATGATTTTTTATGATCATTAACTAATGTTAACAACGATGAATAAATACTACAATAATTGCATTTGTCATTGTTTGTTTATGCTAATAAATAAATACTATATAACATTAATGAAATGTTTATAGAGACTACATTTTTTATGAACCCGGTCAGACACAATAAAAAATAAACTAATGCTGCAATCACGATTATAAGAAATTGTAAGACTTTTTTGACCTTGCAGGGATGTAAACCTTTTGTAGGAACCTTTAACATAGAAAAAAATAGGGACACTTTGTTTACTGCAGCACTGAAACCAAAATAAATAAAGCCTGAAAAAAATATGAAGTATTACTTGAAAAAATTTGCTCTATTAGAACCATAAAAAACATAACATTTTTAAAAATACATAACTTTTTTTTTGTCATTTTCATATATCATGTTTTATGTGGTATAATGAAGAGTACAACAACAAAAAAACATGATTTATTTTGTCCTTTTCAGAAAAAATGTTTTTCATTACGCAAGAAGGTTGCTGGTTTGAGCCCCGGCTGGGTCAGTTGGTGTTTCTGTGTGAAGTTTGCATGTTCCCTTCGGTTGGCGTGGGTTTCCTCAAGTTGCTCCGGTTTCCCCCACAGTCCAAAGACATGCACTATAGGTGAATTGAATAAGCTAAAATGGCAGTAGTGTATGAGTGTGAATGTAAGAGTGTATGGGTGTTTCCCAGTACTGGGTTGCGGCTGGAAGGCATCCGCTGAGAAAAACACATGCTGGAATAGTTGGTGATTCATTCTGCTGTGGTGACCCCTGATAAATAAGAGACTACGCTGGATGAAAATGAATGTTTTTTGCGCTGAGCATTGAAGAGCATTGAAGAGCATTAAATTATTATTTCTGAAAAACTAAAAACTGTAGATTTCTGTTTTTGCTAATTAATTCTTCATATTGAATTTTTAACAATGGAGGTTACATGATTGATGTCCAAAAAACGTGATTTAATTGGCCTTTTCATACAGTTCATTCTAGTCTTTTTATGCTGGAAGAGCATCCTGGCTGGTAAACAAAATGTGCAAAAAATGGGATTATTTATAGGAAATAATTAAAATAACAAAAGCTGTCTCTCTCAAAGGAATCACTGCACATGCTTTTCATTCGCATTTATTTTCCCCCAGACCTGCAGGTATATGCAGCACAACTGACATACTGCATCACAGCTAAACTGCATTTGAATAGCCTCAGATGAATGGTTTTAGCATGTTATATATATAAAATATATGAACTAATTTGCACTTGCATTCTCAACATTATCACATACATTAATCTGTGTCAAACCATGCACGTCATTATAAACATGTACATTAATCTCAGTCACATTATACACACCATATATATATATATATATATATATATATATATATATATATATATATATATATATATATATATATATATATATATATATATATATATATATATATATATATATATACAGTTGAAGTTAGAATTATTAGCCCCCCTAAATTATTAGAACCCCAGTTTATTTTTCCCCCTATTTCTGTTCAACAGAGAGTAGATTTCTTCAACACATTTCTAAACATAATAGTTTTAATAATTCATATCTAATAACTGATTTGTTTTATCTTTGCCATGATGACAGTAAATAATATTTTACTAGATATTTTTGAAGACTCTTTTATACAGTTTAAAGTGACTTTTAAAGGCTTAACTAGGTTAATTAGGTTAACTAGGCAGGTTAGGGTTATTAGGCAAGTTATTGTATAACGATGGTTTGTTCTGTAGACTATTGAAAAAAATATATAGCTTAAAGGGGCTAATAATTTTGTCCTTAAAATGGTGTTTAAAAAAATAATAACTGCTTTTATTTTAGCCGAAATAAAACAAATAAGAGTTTCTCCAGAAGAAAAAAACATTATCAGACATGCTGTGAAAATGTCCTTGCTCTGTTAAATATAATATGGGAAATATTTAAAAAAGCAACAAAAATTCAAAGGGGGGCTAATAATTCTGACTTCAACTGTATATATATATATATATATATATATATATATATATATATATATATATATATATATATATAAAATGATGTTATATGCACAACTAGTGTTTTCAGTCAATGATGAACTTCCGTAGAGAGCTTTATGTAACTATTTTCAATTTCCATAAGGTTCCTTTGACCGCATCGATGTTGTAATGTAATTCAACTATAATCAGTTAAATAGACTTGAGTATGCATTTTGGTTCTTAAAGTATAAAAAGAGACGAAAGACGCCATCATTAGCAGCAGGCTAGAGCAAAAGTTCCATTAAAATATGGAAATTAATTATACTGCAGTATTTTCGAAGACATGGCATGGAAAAATATAATTTAATGCAGTGCTTCTTGTTTGGTCTGATACACACATTATATCTTATCTCAGCCAGGCAGTGAAGATCACTGTTTTTTTTTTTTAAATAAAACAGATCTTAAACGCAGCGATTTTATATGGGATGACTATTAACCGGAAGCCCTGGGGCTGGCTGACTGAAATGAAAAATCTGTGTGCATATACCCCATTTAATAGATAATGAAATGTAATTTATTATTTCTGTGATTTCAAGGTTGAATTTTAAGCATTCTAACAAGTGTCACACTGTAAAAAATAATCCGTAAATTAACATTTTCCACTTTTTGTGACCTCCTTCTTTGGATGCTTTTAAATCTAACTTAAAGACTTATTTTTACTCTCTTGCCTTTGAGTGATGCATGCATGTTATTTTTTATTATTAGTATTTTAGTATTACTTTTAAATATATTTCTTTGTATTTTTAATATCAGTTTTTTAGTTTTATTGTCTAGTTTATTTTATTGTAAAACACTTTGGATCAACTACAGTTGTGTAAAATTGTGCTCTATAAATAAAGTTTGCCTTGCCTTGCCTTTTATTTTTGTATTTTTACACATTTATTTATGCTTTTGATTGCCTTATGAGATACCTTGATCTTTCTTTCAACACGCCCTAGCATTAAAAAGTTAGAAAACGTGACTTTTATTAACATTTTTAAAAGTTTAAAGTGATATATTGGTTATTATGGTTCAAAAACCAGGTGATAAACTGCCTGCACATCTTCTGTCCTTTTACCGACGTACAGCGAGGAAAATAAGTATTGAACACTTCATGTTTTCCTGGGAATAATATTTCTAAAGGAACTGTTAACATGGAGTTGAACCAGATTTGGTAAAACTTTAAACAATACAAACTAAAGTAAAACAAACAAAAGATCTAAAATATAAGTATAAAACAATGGAATGACACAAGGAGAAAGTACTGAACTACTGAAATGTATTTAATACTTTATATTTTTTGGTGAAGACGCCTATATGTGGAGAATGAAGTCACATGAATTGTTTAGAAGTGAGTTTTTCACAGACTTTCACAGATCTTTGATGGTTCTGTTAGTCTCGTTTTTCAAATCTGATCTTTAAGTCAGGTGATTGGCTGGGCCATTATACAGCTTGATTTTCTTTCTTTGAAAGCATTTGAGAGCTTCCTTTGCTGTGTTTTGCATCATTGTCTTTCTGAAATGTCCACCTTGGTTTCACCTTCATCATCCTGGTAAAGTAGATGTTGGACTGAAGCAGCTAATTTACAGTGAGGAAGGGCGGAGGGTTGCTGAAGAACTACTGAGAGATTTAAACTGCTCTTTGGGCTTTCACTGCCTTTCTACACCTCCCTTTCTTCATGTGTTTTATACTTTTTCCCTGGATTAAATTTTTAAATTTTTTAAAAATAAATTTCATTTTATTACAAATATCTGAATTTGTAAACTAATTAGATTTGTTTAATTTGCATATATAGATTTCTTTAATTTTTACCAACATCTGGTGACAATTTTAAGTCAACAGCAGAAATGTGTTTTTTTTAAAATGGTTCCCCGCTGTATTTATTACTCTAGAGACTATATATATATATATATATATATATATATATATATATATATATATATATATATATATATATATATATATAATTTCTTATATTTTTTAAATGTCAGTAAAAGTCACTAAGATAAATTATAGAGTTGAATTTTTAACATAAAAAGTCGACAGACCAAAGACCAAAATGCAATTCACTGCTCTAAATAAGCAAAAAAACACACACAAAAAAACTTCTGAATCACAAAATACCGAAATTGTTAATTAACAGATATTTTTCACAGTGCGCATGATCCTTCAGAAATGATTTTATTATGCTGATTCGCTGTTCAAGAAACAGGATGAGCTCAGGTAATAACTTCCACAACAACCTCATTATATTCCATTGTAGGGCATTTCGCCATTCCTTTGACCATTTCATTCCAAACTAATTAACATTTAAAAGCAAATCTTTGTTGCTTCTATTCTCCTAATTAGACCTCTGATTACATAATGGATGGGTTGCATTAGCTGATTTGAAATGCAAATCAGGCTTAATGAATTTCAAAATTATAACGAGAGCAGGAAACAAAGAATAAAAAACAAACACAATCAGCTAAAGTAAAAAAATAAATAAAAATCAGTACAATACAAAGAACAAAACCTCCAATGCTTGAAAAGACATTACAAAGTAACCCGATTTGCCAAAATGCATAAATTAATGATTTCATTAATATCATTCTATTATTCTTCTGCTCAGAGTCAGAATTATTAGCCCTCCTGAATTATTAATTATGACACTTACTGAGGCATATTCAAGTCTATTGACTAGAACAAGCTAATAATTAAGGCTAAAATGTCATTAATACAGTGTTAATAAAAGAAATTTAACCACTTATTCTAAAGTGAAATCCACATTCATTATGGTACTATTGAGGGATGTTCAACTCTATTGACACGGACAAGCTAATAATTAGGGCTAAAATGCCATTAATTCAGTGTTAATAAATTAAATTTGACCACCTATGCTAAAGTGAAAAAATATCCACATTAATTATGACACTTACTGAGGAATATTGAAGTTTATTAACCAAAACAAGCTAATAATTGGGGCAAAAATGTCATTAATACAGTGTTAATAAAGTAAATTTGACCACCTATGCTAAAGTGAAAGTGATATCCACATTAATTATGGTATTTATTGAGGAATATCCAAGTCTATTGACTTGAACAAGCTAATAAATAAGGCTAAAATGTAATTAAAAGTGTTAATAAAGGAAATTTGACCACTTATTCGAAAGTGAAAGTGATATCCACATTAATGATGGCACTTATTGAGGAATATCCAAGTCTATTGACTAAATCAAGCTAATAATTAAGGCTAACTTAATATGTCATTAATATTAATAATGTCATTAATACAATGTTAATAAAGAAAATTTGAACGCCTATGCTAAAGTGAAAGTGATTTCCACATTAATTATGGCGCTTATTGGGTGTGATTAGTCACAGCTCAGTTAACTAACATACTAATGCTTAATTGTGTACAAATTAACTATAATTAATGCTTAACTAATGCATTATTTTATTCTAGCCAATATAAAACAAATAAGACTTTCTCTAAAAGAAAAATAATAATATAGGAAAAACTGTGAAAAATTCCTTGCTCTGTTAAAAAAAAAAAAAAAAGAAAATCACTAGAGAGAGCTAATAATTCTAAACAGTGCAAATAAAAACAGTCCCATTACATTAATGGACACAACCAGAAATAGTGCTAATCCAGTAATTGTTTCACGGTTCAGTCACTATTTATTTAGCGTAAGTTAGTATTTATAGTTTGCAATAAAATGCTCCCAATCCCCGTAAAAGCTTGCTAATTAAGAAGCAAATGCCTAATGCCTTTTTCTAACATCGATTTTTCACTCATTTCCCGCTTGGTTAGTTTTCACTGATGTGTCTGGCGAGTTTAACAAGCTGACCGAACCTGCGAGACACAACTGCTACTTCAGCAGCCAAACGAATGTGCTGATAAATGGCAGACCGCGGGCTGTTCTGTTATCTAAACCTGATAATATGACAGATGTGCTGACGGCTTCATTCAGGCACATCAGCCAGACCTTAATCCGTTGTACCTCAGTTCTTCTAACAAGGGTGCATGTAGGGATTTGAAAGATATTGGAGTATCTGAAGTAAAAGGTCTGTCTGAATCGCTTTGACTGAGTTCAGCTTTCTTCAACGCCCCACCTACAGAAAAGTTCTCTGATTGGCCAGTCGCCTCAGTGCATTCTGATTGGCCAAGTACCTCAAACATGTGATAGAAAAGTAACACTCTTTGCAGTAATTGCCAGATTACAGTGCAATGTTAAAGTATTTAAAAGCAATAGTAAATACAGTTAATAAATGGCATTACTATTACAAAGGACCTCAAGCTGGGAATCGAACCCAGGTCACTGTGAGCACCTCAGTGCTATATGTCGGTGCACTTTATCACACTATTGGCGCAGACAAAAGCCAGCATTTTTACAGTGAAGCATGTTGTGGGGATTTGTAAATGCTAAATGGGTTATCTGAAAGACAATAGATTCTCATAATAATAATAATATTAATAATAATATATTTGAAGCCCCTTTTAAACCACTCAAGGTGGTTGCAAAGGGGCCTAACCCTAACTAATATATATATATATATATATATATATATATATATATATATATATATATATATATATATATATATATATATATATATATATATATATATATATATATATATATATATATATTTATAGCAGCAGCAGCAGTACCAAAATGACAGCAATAAAATAACACAATACATAACCTAAATAAATAACCTAAATAAGTGTGTTTTTAATTGGGCTTTAACCTGAGATAATGTATCCAAAATAAGTTAGCTGGGAGGAAATAAAAAAATCTAAATAAAATCAAATAAAATGTATTTTTTTTACCGTTTAAAAGTACACAATGGTTTGTTTTGTAGACTATAAAAATATATAGCTTAAAGGGGCTAATAATATTGACTTTTTTTTGTAATTTTATGCGGTATATATATATATATATATATATATATATATATATACACACACACACATACATATATATACAGTATATATACATATATAAATGTCACTTTAAGCTGTAGAAGTGTCTTAAAAATATCTAGTAAAATATTATTTACTGTCATCATGGCAAAGATAAAATAAATCAGTTATTAGAAATGAGTTATTAAAACTATTGTGTTTAGAAATGTGTTGAGAAAATCTGCTCTCCGTTAAACAGAAATTGGGGAAAAAATAAAGAGGGCTAATAATTCTGACTTCAACTATATATATTTGTGTGTGTGTGTGTGTGTGTGTGTGGTCATACATTACTAGCAGAAACTATTTTGAGGGCATTAAATTTAGTTGAAAATCATTAAAAATACTGGCAGTGGCTGGCATCTTAAAAAAACAAATGCTTGTCGGGAAAAGTTAAAGAGTTTTATGCATGAATATGAAGAAATGAGCAGGAAATTTGTAAATTTTATCTGTGAAAATGTCTATCAAAAGCTAGAGTCAAAATCTATACTAAATTTGCTATCCTGTTGTTCATTCTCCACACTTGTGCTTGTATTGATTTGATCTTATTTGGTTGTATTTGAAAAACCTACAAGCAGAAAGTTGAATCCGTGCCTGTGACGGACAGAGCAGCTCACTGATCAAGATGCGTGAAATACCGGTGGAAAATCCTAAATATTGAATTTAGGGTGTTTTTTATAAAGGCATCTATGGATGTAACTCAGTTCATCTATGGGTGAGCTCAGAACAGTTTAGATGATGCTTTCTTTAAGTTTAAGTTAAAGTTTAACAACTTTTTCAAACTCACTGGGGCAATTAAATTAGGGCAGCAGCATCATGATACAACAAACACATAAAGAGACAAATCACTTACACTTTGTAGATTATCACCATAATAAAAATTCATTTGCTATATTATCACATTATATCTGCTATATTGCTTGATCATCTTTAATTATTAGTTCATCCAAAACTAAAATATCTGTTATCATTTATTCTTCCTTGGTTAGCACTGTCACCTTACAAAAAGAAGGTCAACAGTTCAAGTCCCGACTGGAGTAGTTGGCATTTCTGTGTGGAGTTTGCATGTTCTCCCCTTGTTAGCGTCGGTTTCCCCCACACTCCAAAGACATGTGCTATAGGTGAACTAGATGAATCAAATAGGCCGTAGTGTATGAGTGTATGTTAATGTGAGAGTGTATAGGTATTTCCCAATAATGGGTTGCGGCTAGAAGGGCATCCACTGTGTAAAACATGCCGGAAAAGTTGGCAGTTCATTCCGCTGTGGCAAAAGGTAAGCCAACTAAGCCAAAGGAAAATGAATGATTGAATGGAAACCTGTAACCATTGACTTCCAAGGTATTTGTTTTTCCTACTATAGAAGTTAATGGCTACAGGTTTTCAACATTTTTTGAAATATCTCCTTTTGATGTGTTTACAGAATAAAGAGAATTGAAACAAGTGAAGAGTGAGTAGAAAATGAGCACGTTTTTTTATTTGGGGGGGGGGGGGGGGGGGGGGGGATGGGCTATTCCTTAAATAAAATCATGTAGTATGTGCATGTTTGAGACTAAAAATCTTATTTTCCTTATGTTTCATGCAAACAGACTTCATAATCAGGTCAAATGTAACAGCTCATGTAGACTAAAAGATAAAGGAAAATATTTCAATGCCTCATAAATAGGAAATGCTCACCTGTAGACAGCAGTCAGGGGTCGTTTGGATCCTGCTTTAGGCCTGTAGGGTTTGGGCTCTCCAGCCATGTTAATATCTGCAGAAACAGAAGAACCCAGCATCAAACATCTGTAGAAATAAGTTCTCTCAGGATAAAGTCACAGGCTTTGTTCATTTTAAACCATGACCAGGCAAATAAATACATGCATCTTCAGTCTTTAATGACTGGAGCGTGATGGACAGAACAATGCGGTGCCTGTTTGATGTTCTGCAAATAATTTGCTGCCATAGGATCGTAAAACCAAAAGAAAGCAGATCCCGTATTCTGAAAATGCAGCAATATCTTTTCTCTAAACCTGTTTTTGTGCAATTTACCTCTTGAATAACAACAGCATGAGATATTCATGAAAAACGCAGTCCATTACCAAGACAATTCACAAGCAGAGGGCAAGCAGAACCTTTGTACACGGGCATATTTGGCGAATAGGCATTGCATGTCAAATGCTAATAATAACAATGCAAATAGTGCAGCGCTTAGAGTTATGCAGAATAATACACACTTTAGGTCTTTGTAGTCACATAAACATACACTTACCGGCCACTTTATTAGGTACGCCTGCCCAACTGCTTGTTAATGTAAATTTCTAATCAGCCAATCATATGGCAGCAACTCAATGCATTTAGGCATGTAGACATAGTCAAGACGATCTGCTGCTGTTCAAACCGAGCATCAGAATGGGGAATAAAGGTGATTTAAGTGACTTTGAACATAGGTAGGTGCCAGACTGCCTAGACTGAGTGTTTCAGAAACTGCTGATCTTCTGGGATTTTCACGCGAAAAAATCTCTAGGTTTTACAGAGAATGACCTGAAAAAGAGAAAATATCCAGTGAGCGGCAGCTCTGAGGGTGCAAATGCCTTGTTGATGCCAGAGGTCAAAGGAGAATGGCCTGACTGGTTCGAGCTGATAGAAAGGCAACAGTAACTCAAATAAGAGGTCTGCAGGTCCAACCTTGAGGCTGATGGGCTACAGCAGCAGAAGACCACACCGGGTGCCACTTCTGTCAGCTAAGAACAGGAAACTGAGGCTACAATTCGCACAGGCTCACCAAAATTGGACAATAGAAGATTGAATAAACGTTGCCTGGGCTGATGAGCCTCGATTTCTGCTGCCACATTCGGACAGTAGGGTCAGAGTTTGGCATCAACTACAGGAAAGCATGGATCTATCTTACCTTGAATCAATGGTTCAGGCTGGTGGTGGTGGTGTAATGGTGTGAGGGATATTTTCTTGGCACACTTTGGGCCCATTAGTATTAATTAAGCATCATGTCAACACCACAGCCTACCTGAGTATTGTTGCTGGCCATGTCCATGCCTTTATGACCGCAGTGTACACATCTTCTGATAGCTTATTTCAACAGGATAACGCACCATGAGTTCATAAAGCTCAAATCATCTCAGACTGGTTTCTTGAACATGACAATGAGTTCACTGTACTCAAATGGCCTCCACAGTCAACGGATCTCAATCCAATAGAGCACCTTTGGGATGTGGTGGAATGGAAGATTTGCATCATGGATGTGCAGCCGACAAATCTGCAGCAACTGTGTGATGCGATAATGTCAATAGGAAGCAAAATCTCTGAGGAATATTTCCAGTACCTTGTTGAATCTATGCCACAAAGGATTAAGGCAGTTCTGAAGGCAAAAGGGGTCCAAGCCGGTACTAGTAAGGTGTTCCTTATTAAGTGGCCAGTGAGTGTATTTACAAATATACACAAAGGAAAATAATTAGGAGGACAATAGTATTTTCAATACCACAAGTGCAAATGTTTTTAAAAATTGTGCAATAAATATATTTTATTCAACAATTAGCTTCCAACCTTTCAAATGTTTATTTGGGATCTGTTTATACAATTTTTGGAACATAACTATACAATGGCACAAGCAAATACCTCTCACACTATTGATTGATATATGTATATGTGTATTTTAATTTGTGGAATACAGTATATGTTTTTCTTTGCCTTAGCCCATGAATAACAATACATCTACCTGCTAAACTGAATCTGGATGCTTTGGGGGAGGGAGGGGGGAAGAGTTAAAATGTAAAAAAAAAAAAAAAAAAGTGTATTTTCATGTTAAATTTCAAGTGTTTTTTCTACAATAAAAACATTTTTATAAAAAAAAGAAAAAAAAAGAAGATATTACCAACAATTAGCTGATTAGTCACTGGCATCTCTAATTTATACAAAGAGCACATCTTTTAAAAAACCGCAGATTAAAAACCTAGGCTATATTAAAACATTTAATTCCAACTAATACTGAAACATTTCATTTCACTGCAGAAGAGAAAGGGATGAAAACAAAAATGCTCCAAGCACTTGACCTTGATGCACACACAGGTATGTACATTAAAGCATTTATTTTTTCTATCTGACCATCATCCTTGAACGACGGGATATAAAATACAGAACATTTGTGAGACTTATGTGTGGCGTCTGACCCAGCAGTCCTGTTCACAACATTGAGCACAAAAAACATACAGTAGCGCAGCTCCAATGCAACACACTAAAAAGAAAAAGTGCGATAGCAATGCTTTGAGATGAATGAGATGCATTTGGTTCCATTTACAGCTTGTAGCTCTGAAATCTCTCACTGAGAGCGCCGGGTGTAAGCATGCTGACTGAATTTATGCTCATTTGCTTTGATAAAAAAATTAATAATGTAATGTAAATATTTAATTAAATAAAAGTGAATAAATAAACAGTAATATATTCATTCATTCATTTTGCTTTGGCTTAGTCCCTTATTTATATCAGGACACCTGAGTGGAATGAACCACCAAATATTCCAGCATATGTTTCATGCAGCAGATGCTCTTCCGACTGCAACCCAGTAGTGGGAAACACTAATGCACTCCCGCATTCACACACACTCATACACTACGGCCAATTTAGTTTATCCAATTTACCAATAGTGCATGTCTTTGGACTGTGTAGGAAACCGGAGCACCTGGAGGAAACCCACGACAACACGGGGAGAACATGCAAACTTCACACAGAAATGCCAACTGGTCCAGCCAGGACTCAAACCAGCAACCTTCTTGCTGTGAAGTGACAGTGCTAACCACTGAGCCACCATGCCGCCAACAGTAAATGCCATTTTAAAATGAAATGCAATTTACCATGATATGAAAAAAAAGCTTGAGGAAAAGTGATCCATTCAACTTAATGAATCAAATAAACAAAGCATACAGAGCTCTGGGCTGCGAAGCTACTGTAAAACCTCTACAGCATTGAGTCTTATGTCGGGGCATCCACAATAGCGATGGGAAGTTCAGATCATTTTACTGACTCGGATCTTTGAGTCTCGTTCATCGAGATGAACGAATCTTTTTCGAGTCATTTCGGTTATTTGGTTTAATTTGCCAAAATATTATTAAAATGTTACAAATTGCTTCCAAACACATCTACAACTAGCCCAAAAGGTTGATCACACGACAAATAAGTAATAAATAGAATACTATAAGAAGGAGAAAATAATAATTCAATGTTTACCTGCTCTTTTGCCTATGAAGGTATTTTTTATCTCTTTGCTCACCTCACCTCTTCATGTCTTTAAATGTCAGTGGTTCGTTCATGTTACACTGACAGTCACATATAATCTTAACCAATGTACACAGTCTGAGTCGATAGGAGCCATGATAATTAGTTCACCTTTCAATTCAATTCTTTTTCCGGCTCTAAAAGCATATGATTGGTTCGTGATGAACGAATGACTCAGACCCGATAGAGGACTCGAGAGATCTTAGGTTCAATTCTTTTTCCGGCTCTAAACACATGTGATTGGCCCATGATGAACGAATGACTCAGACCCGATAGAGGACTCGAGAGATGAACGGTTCAATTCTTTTTCCGGCTCTAAACACATGTGATTGGCCCATGATGAATGAATGACTCAGACCCAATAGAGGACTCGAGAGATGAACGGTTCAATTCTTTTTCCGGCTCTAAACACGTATGATTGGCTTCTGCCTTTCCACGATGAATGACTCAAAAGACTTGAAATGAACGATACCACCTGCACAAATGTGTGCCCGCGCGGATGAACGAATCACTGCCTGAGAGGACTCGTAGTTCCCGAGTCATATTGAAGATTCGTTCAAAATAAACGAATCGTTCATGAACGACCCATCACTAGTTCACAGCTCTTCATGATTTATCAATTTGATTCATTAAATTGATTGAACTTATTTGAAGCCTCTGACCAATCATTGAAATTAGGGGATTATGGGTTAGTCCAACATACATTAAAAGTAATATTTTAAATATTTCAAAATGGACTACTAGTATTTTGCATTATGTGAATACCACAATGTTTATTAGTATTCTCCATTTTAAATAGCATTCAAATAAAAAACTATGCATAAATACTTTTGCAAATGTTTCAAAAAAGCATAAATAATATTAATTACTGTGATATGAAAACAAGCATCTAAATATTAATAAAAATTGAATAATACACACATCAACTTCTATTTTAAAGAATAATAGCATTGTATAAAATATATTATATAGACATAGTATGCAATGCATTGTACAAAACATGTTCAAAGTATGCCTTTTCAAACTAACCAACAGTAAATCACAATTTTACCATGATGCAACAAATATACAATAATAAAATAAATAAATTCAATGAAGCCTGTATTTGCTCTCTTGTTTGCGACTGATGTTACAGGATCAAAATGAGAGAGAAAAATCTGACAGAATACATAAAACCCCTTCAGCAGGCATCTTCATGCAGAAATCCTGTTATTTCTGCTGATGCTTGGGCACCTCTGCTCACAACGTGACAAATTCCCTTCTCCAAACAGCATCATGCAGAAAACAGCTCCTCCTATTCAACACAGCACCTGTTTGCATGCATGAGGTATACATTTTTCCAATGACTGATGGTAGGGCCAGGTATCGATTCAGATGTCCCGAATCAATTCGATGCTATGGTTAATCATATACTCATGAATTATCGATTTAATTAATTGAATGTACAATTGTTATTATAAATGCTATTGACATTTCTAAAAAGGATAAGTGAACACTATTTTGATGCATGTCATGTGTACATCAAAAAAGGAAGCCACCTCTCTATATCAGATCAGAATTTGTCAAAAAATTTAATTAATTTTTAAAGTTAAAAAAACACAAACACAGATAAACACAGATTCTAAATGTTTGAACATTTTTAAGAGCACAGTGTAATAAGCTGAAATTGCTGTAAAACATTATGCACAGACTAAGCCCAGATCTCTAAACTGCTTGCTCTATAGATGTCACTGACTGTTTATATCAAAAACGGCTCAATAAAGATACATTCCCAGAGCTACATATGTGAGAACTGGAAGACATGTGCCCTGGTCTATGTATGATTGCAGTTTTTGTTTTCACAAATCTACTAGAGTCCACAGTCTAAACATTTTTGGCAATCCCAAATACTTAACTGGGGCATGTTTTCCAACCCAGGCTCATTGGAAATATGTTCCCAAGACTATATTCTTGAGAACCGACAAATATGTACCATGGACATCTTCTTGCAGTTTTTATTTTCAAAAATCCACTAGAGGGAGTAGGGCACATTTTTGACAATCTCAAATACGTTACTGGGGCACGATCTTCTCTGGTCATCTGTGAGAGAAGTCAGTTGGGTTGTATGTATATCAGCTTGCTTTTGACTGACCTATCCAGTAGGGTTAGGTCGATAGACAATACCATCGTCCAGCATATGTGCGTGTCTGAGCTCCAGCAGTCTGCAGGTGCTTTGAGCACAAAACGCCAGAGAGCAGTGCACGTCGAACAGTTTATCAAGGATGTACCGCTGGATCATATCTTACTATAGTTGTTAAACAAGATATTGAATTAATCTTGTCTCTGTCTAATGACTCTTCGGTCTTTTGAATCTATCAGGTAACACATCTCAGCGTCAGTACACTGCTTCAATCTTTTGCTTTCGCGCTTGTACTTAGTAATTTTAGCGAAAGCCTGTTGGTTGGTTCCTGTTGATTGTGCAAATTTTTTAACAACCAAGTTTGTCGATGCCATTATAACGACACAGATCACTTTGCCTATTCATAATATGTGTGTAACTTATCTTTATTTATTTATTTGATTATGGGTAATACAAAGACCATGCGGATCAGATAGTTGACACGGTAGGCTACAAATAATTCATTTGTTATGAATTATTTATAAATAATTAATTCACCACCATCTATCACAATGATGCCATTGTCCATCGCAATGTTTTACATTAGGCATCGTATGATGCCAAATTGGTCGACATCGCTCAACCCTACCATCCACCCCTTCCCTAAACCCAACTGATAGTGTTTTCAAAGGCAAAAACAACCATTTTGGTTGCATGCATTTATCACAACTTCACACTGCATGTTTTTTTGCGGTTTTGTTTTACTTGGTTTCTGGAAACATCCTTCACTGAACTTGACCCCGGTCTGTGTCCCAAATCTGACACCATACTTGGTGAGCTAACACGCAAACTGGTCAAGGCGGAAAAGCGGTCCTTATGGAAGTAAATGGTCAGTTCTACAGCAAAAAGGTAACCAAGGTTTTCCACAGCAACATCAAACCACTCTGCGTTTGTTTTACACACAAAATGCAACCATACATAGCCCTGGGTACATATTTTACAGTTCTCAAACATGCAACTCTGGGCACATATTTCTGATGAGCCTGTGTTGGTTTATATGAATACTAAAATATTTCTACACATAAGTGTGTATTTGAATATTTAATTTGCAACAAGCCACCAAAGTGAAGTCAATTCAGTTCTTTCACACTGAGATGTCCATTATTGTAAGACATTTTAGGCATTTGAGCCACAGAAATATTCCTGTCAGTCTCTTTCATGCTTTTTAAAAACTCATAAAACACGTCCTGCTCCTTGTTCAGGCTCGTCCATGTTTCTTTGCTGTTCAAATGTATAGAAGAAGATAGGTTTACAGATAAACTATATAAAATATATCTGTGAATTAACATTATTATAGATCACAAATCCCTACTATGCTTCCTCTGAAAGGAACACAGAATAGAGGGGGAAAATTATTGATGTCTTTTGAAAATCAGTATTAAATCAGCCACCCTAAAAATATCAATTAAATGAAAAATGATTTTTGTTTAAAGTTTTTTCTTTGCTGCTAGTCCACTGATGTGCATGTGTTTTCTGGACTGGTTGCCTGGAGACGAGTGGAGCTGTCCGAGGTGCTGAACCCCAGGCTGCTGCTGGCTCTTCTTCTGTGCCTGAAAGCTTTCCATTGAGACAGACTCACACAAAGAGACACGCACAGCATCTGAAACAAGCCCTACAGTATTCTCGGTGGACGCGGTCAAAAGCAAGGCCTCATTCAGACACATTTTTATAGTGTTTTCCAAAAATAACTGAAGCACAGTCTCAAAAATAATGTAAATGGCACTAAATAGCATTAATAATTAATCAAATAAATGTAATTAAATAATTTGTTGTATTTAAATACAAATTCATTTCAGAGTTATGAAAAATACATATATAAAATAACTTTTAAAAATGGTAAAAAAGTGTGAAATATAATAAAACTGTAGAAATAAAAAACACAATAAATTAAAGCTATTTTATTAAACAATAAAATTAAAGCAGTAATATATTGTAAAAGTATCAAAAATCATTCAAACAAACAAAAAGTAATTTATACAAGAAATTACAATTTAAACTGAGCAGTAGCACAGATAACATATGAATAAAAACATTAAATTAAAATTCAAGTAATTACTATTGAAACCATATTTTTAATATACAACCGAGAATAAGTATTGAACACGTCACCATTGCTGTTGTGCTGAAAATTTTCCAGGATGTTGGTAACAGCCAAAGAAATTCATATATGCACATTAATATGCTAATTAGATACACATTAGGAAATGTGTAATAA
Organism: Danio rerio; assembly: GCF_052040795.2. Classification (NCBI taxonomy): domain Eukaryota; kingdom Metazoa; phylum Chordata; class Actinopteri; order Cypriniformes; family Danionidae; genus Danio; species Danio rerio. The sequence continues at coordinate 36,067,677 of NC_141044.1, forward strand.
AATTAAATGATGCAGGGAAAAATGATTGAACACATGAAGAAAGGAAGTGAAAGCCTAGAGAGCAGCTGAAATCTCTCAGTCGTTCTTCAGCAACCCCTCTCCCTGTCAGGGTTCTGCCACTCTGGTCTTGTAAATTCTTGTTTTGGTGGCAGAGCTCTGACATTAGCTCAGTCTCGTTCTGTTTCTGTCATTGTGTGTCTCTGTGTGTGCGCGCGCCGTTGTGGGTGTACGCAGAGTGTGCGCGCTCTTGTACTCGTGTTTGTGTTTTCGTCTGGCTGCAGCGTGGAGTTTCATTCCCAGCATCTCAATCCAGTTGGTTTCGGTTTTGGTCGGCGCTGGGATGAAACATGCACGCTGCGTGTGTGAGCGCACGGTAAGTGTTGTCATTCATCGTGTGCTCGTGTCTTGCGTCTGTCAAAGCACGTGGCTATGTGTTTACATTGTGGTCACATGCTTTTGTCGTGTGCTTCAGTGCTGTGTTTGTGTTGTCATGAACATGCGGTTAATGAGTTCTCTCATTGGCTGCATGTTCTTGTCCTGTTTTGTGAGCGCATGGCTTGTGTTGTCTCTCTGTGTCATGCGCTCTCCCGTCTATTGTCTTGTCCCACCCTCCTTGTTAACCCATTATTAGTTAATTGTGTTCACCTGTTTGTGTGTTAATTTTCTACAGTTTATAAACCCCTCACATTTGCTGTCCTGTGCCAGTTCGTCATCACATGTCGTTGTATGAAGTCTTGTCCTGTTGTGTTTCCAGTCCTCATCCTTGTCAGCCTGCTCAGTCCTGTTTGTATGTGTATGTATTTGTTTTGTTAATGTTTTCCCCCTCGGGGTAGTTTATTTTGCATTTTATTTTATGTTTATAATTTAATAAATTCCCCATTTTCCTGCACTTGAGCCCTCGCTCCTTTTTCCCCATTTCCCATCCACAACCCTGACACTCCCTTCCTCACTGTAAATGAATATTAGCTACTTTAGTCCAACATCTAGCAGGATGATGAAGATGAAACCAAGGTGGACATTTCAGCAACACAATGATCCAAAACGCAGCCAAGGAAACTCCCAAATGCTTTCAGAGAAAGGAAATCACGCTATAGAATGGCCCAGCCAATCACCTGACTTAAATCCAACAGAAAATACAAAATAAAGATCAGATTTGATTCTCTTAAAAATTAATTAACAATAATCAATAAAAATGGTACTGCATTATAAGATCAAAACCAAACTGAGTGATGTAAACTCAACAAAAAATAAATAAATAATATCATAAAAACAATATATATTGTTACTTGGAATTCAAACTAAATGAGTTCAGAATTCAGTTTTCAGAGTAACCTTTAAAGCTGACAGGCCAAAAAAGCTCAAAAACAAAGAGCTGCTCCAGACTTGCTGATTTATTTCTTCGCATAAAGAAGAGCCTTCATCTTTCATCACCTTGTCTGATCTCTTATCAGTTTGACCTCACAAACACTACACATATGGCCTTTAAATCATAAATAATTGCTGCAATTTCAGAGCTATATGCAAAAAAACAAACACGCAATATCAAGTTGACTGAAGAATTGAAAAGGGCGGAATGTCATCTGAAAATCCCATTTATTATTGTAATCTCAATGCTGAACGCAAACAATGCAACTAATCAGGATAGCCACATAAACACTTATCAACCTCTAAATAATAGGCAAAACATCTCTTCAGCGATGCACTCAATCAGACTCTATTGTATTTTGGTCACTATGGTTAATACTACAGGAGTATTTGGTCCAGTGTGTGTGTGTGTGTGTGTGTGTGTGTGTTTTAGATCACACTTTCGTTCCTGTTCATGTATTTACAAAATGGTAATTTTCCTATTCAGTCTATGTCAAGTCATTTAGCATAATGTTGGTCTCATGCAGATCACTGCAATATGCAATTCACGGTCACTGCTTGACGTCCATTGCAAAAGCAGAACTACTGTATTAAGATGCAATCATTTCAAATATCAAAACATTAGAGAGAGAAAGAAAGAGAAAGGAGTCATGGGTGTAACTGAATTACGTGTGGAATGAAGGTGAATATAATGGAGTCAATGTATTTGAATTGTAAGTGACAGTTGTGCGTTGCTTTTAATTAGTTGTAGTGAGGCATACGTAAATGCTCACCCTGTTCATTATTGTGCTTTAACATGTTCAAAATGAAATTAAGCTTGTGTGTTTATATTTAGATCAAGACCGTTAAACCATGCATAATAGCAATAATTAATACATAAATAATTAGAAAAAATATATGCCAATAATGCAGACAAATGTTCCTAATAGATCTATAAAATCTTTCTAATTATTTACTATTACTATATACACTCAACGGCCACTAGTACCGGCTTGGACCCCTTTTGCCTTCAGAGCAGCCTTAATCCTTCATGGTATAGATTCAACAAGGTACTGGAAATCATCCTCAGAGAGTTTGGTCGATATTTACATGATAGCATCATGCAGTTGCTGCGGATTTGTCGGCTGCACATCCATGATGATAATCTCCCGTTCCACCACATCCCAAAGGTGCTCTATTGGATTGAGGTCTGGTGACTGTTGAGGTCATTTGAGTACAGTGACTCATTGTCATGTTTAAGAAACCAGTCTGAGATGATTCACGCTTTATGACATGGTGCGTTCTCCTGCTGGATGTAGTTATCAGAAGATGGGTGGTCTGTGGTCATAAAGGGATGGACATGGTGAGCAACAATACTCAGGTATACTGTGGCGTTCGCCCAATGCTCAACTGGTACTAATGGGTGCAAAGTGTGCCAAGAAAATATCAAATATCCCTCACACCATTACACCACCACCATCAGCCTGAACTGTTAATTACAAGGCAGGATGGATCCATGCTTTCATGTTGTTGATGCCAAATTCTGACCCTACCATCTGAATGTGGCAGCAGAAATTGAGACTCATCAGACCAGCCAACGTTTTTCCAATCTTCTGTCAAACAGCAAAAAATAATGTCAAGAATCCTGGTGTGATTCTGGGGTCAGAACTGAGTTTCAGTAACTAAATCATCATACTATCATCTCAAAAACAAGAATTAGATGCTTTGTTTCCAGTGAGAAAATTGTTCATGCTTTTATGACCAGCATAGTGGGTTACTGTAATGGACTCCTCTCACTGGCACTTTGAATTACTATTGTTAATGAAATATGCTAAATAAAAAAAAGTTACCTTGCCTAATTTTCCTCATTTTAGGTTTTGTCATCTTGCCTTAAAGCTTTAAAAGGTGTCAGATTATGATTAAATTAAGCTAGTTTTTCTGAAGTTAACAACTGAGCTCCTCAAACTCTCGAGCGCCGTAATAGTAAAATTATTTACTATTACAATATATCTCTAATTATTTCTAAATTCCATTTAAAAAAATAATAAGTGTTTAGTGATATTTTTCAATTTTTTCTTTTGAAAATAGACAAATGTTGAAAACCTTTTAAAATAAAATCTACTTAAACTCTATTAAATGCATTTCAATTCTGTAAATGTGAACTATTTTTTCAAGCAACAAAATGTTACTAACTTCTAGTTGCTAATAAGAACCCCACACAGAAAGCCAGCCACTGTCAGAAACTCAGTTTAGCCTCATGCAGAAGTATATATTGACCAGAATCAAGAATTCCAGCATATACAGAGCCCAGCTGGATGCTGATTTATCCTCAGTTGCCATCTGTTTTACTGCATGCTAAACAGAAGAGCAAGCAGGCTGCCGCTTGCAGCCAAACCTTCATTTTCTTCCACTTAGCACACTGTCACATCTCAAAGCCACAACGACCGTAAGGTACGTGCTCACACACTTAAATATAGCTCAAACACACACAAACACATCCGCTCCCAGTCACAAATTTCTACATCTCCACAGGGCGTCTATTTAAATCCTGATTTCCAGCAGGAGGTGCGGTGATAATTATATAGATGCATCTGATACTGTGACCCGAATCTGCAATCAAATTTCTGCAGCAAAATGTCGTATCGCTTTCTCAAACACTGTAGCTGTATCTGAAGCTCGTATTGTTTGTGTTGTGTAGTCAAGACGTGTTGTTTTGCACTGCAATAGTGAATCCACTATGAATGCACTTCCAAAATATGAGGATCTGACATCAAACTGATTTTGTAAAAACACCATCACTGCTGAAGAAGAGCTGAAATTCAGATATTATACAACAACTTTTGTTTCTGACTCTCAGAGTAAGTGGCAGACCAATCACAACAGACTGGTCCATCATCTGACCAATCCAGTAAGAGAGGTGGGGTTTAGAGACTAGATTCAGACACGGAGGCTGAGTTACAGGACACTTTTATACACACACTCAGAAAATTCCCTACCTATGTTCCCACCGGGACTCCCCAACGCCACTTTCAAGTGCGTTCCACTTCATCAAGTGAACAAGGGTAGTTGACTGAGGGAGCTTCATAAGTCCACTTCAACACCAATATGTCCCAGAATGCAATGCGGTTGTGACGTCGGCAGATTTCCAGCCCATCGAGTTTATTTATTTACTTGTGTAAATGTGTGTAAATTTATATTTCGTTCAGTTTTTTTTTATTAATTTGGACTAATACAAATTTCATAAAAATAATGACTAACATGAAAATGTTCATTTGATTTATTTACAATACAGTTTATAAAGTAATATTTTCTTTTAGTAGATATATGATAGACTTGCTTTGTTTACAAAATAAGTGGCTTTAGATGGATTTGCATTGTAAACATTAAATAAAAGTTAAAAAGCTTTTAGTTACGATATTTCCAAAATAATTCCGCATAAATCAGCAGATTTTATTTTTACAAAATTCTCTTCAGAAAATGTCTGCAGATTCTGTCTTGCCCTAATCCGAGTGAACGAGACAAAGTAAAATTTGCAAAAAAATTGGACTGGAATGCACCCAGAGAAGAAGGGGATGACATTGCAATTAATATTAAATGCAATGAATGAAATGCTATATTTTTTTAAACTTAGTGCTGTTGTTTGTGTTTTTATGATAAAATTGGCAATACAATACTTTCCAAATGGTACAGGTGGTACTTTAAAAAAAAAAAAAAGGCACAAAATCATGTTGTATGAAATTACTAACTGTAAATAACGAAATTAAGAACTGCATTTGTAGGGCTGTCTGTGTGTTGTTTGGGGAACTGAACAAAAAGTTTCAAATATACTTAAAAATATAAAAATCTAAGTAAAACAAGGTTGTAATAAAACCTCAGACCTGACATCTTGTGGACAAACTAAAGCTGTTCATGCATCAGTTAGAAAAATCTTCTGAACATGTACATTAAGCGGGCTTAAAGGCACATCATGTAAGATTTTTTATACATAAAATAAATAAAAAACACAAGAACAGAGTTATGTATTTTGATGACTATATACATTATTCCAAATGTTTTAAAGAACATTCAAATTCAGAGAAATAAGCAATTTAAGTAGTGAAACCAAGCATGTGTTTATGCTAATGATATCCCACAATAATAATTTCAAGTTTGGTTTTCTGGAAAACAGAGAAACACCAAACATGCTTTAATATGTTGTGTGTTTTATTAGACTGCACAGAGCAGCATTATAACAGAACCTTAACATGAATTTAATCTGATAAATTAGTGCTGCTGCTTCTCCACATGATCAACACCAGAAAAACCAGAAGCGGTGGACTGTGGCATAATAAAAAGCTTCATTGCTTTCATGTGATTTGTGCTCGCCACTCAAGACTTGCAATTGCTCCAGCAGTTGTTACAAATGCTTACAAAATGACATACTGTGCCTTCAACAATAATTACAAATTTAGTTATATTACTTAACAGATTGAAACTGTAGCCAATAGATTTCTTCATATAATGAAGCACACGTTCAATCATCCACTTCAAACTTCCATCACTTCGTTCAATCAACAGCTAGGAAATTAAATCACAGTGAAACAAGGCGGCACTGGAATCTATATTCTGCTTCAGCTCAGTGTTTAACGGTCAAATACGCTTATTTCACTCGGCCGAAATTTTAAAGAACCAAAGCAAGGCAACGATGGGAAGAAACCTGGAAGAAGAGGACCAGCACTGTAAACATTGCAGTGAAATGCTGTGGACTACAAACCTCCAGCTGTTGTCGAGATTTCAAAATGCAGAAATGGTGTAAACATTTTAATATCATTCAGTTAGTTTATTTTAAACAATTAAAAGCAATTTAGCATCAAACAACATCACAATCTCAGTGATACGCATAACCGGGGCTTCAGTTCATGGCACCAGTTAAACACCGCGGGGGCGCTTTCCTGCTTCAGCCCGTTGAAACTTGTTGAGCGATAAAACACATGCAGTCCTCTGCAGCACACCTACGTGTTGTCTGTAATAGTGTTGATCCGGTACTGAAGTTTTAAAACAGTCTATTTCCCGCTAACATGAAAGCACTGCTGAGCGCGGATGTCTCGTCTGATCTTCACGGCTGCTTCATGCTCCAGTCTCCGTGTATCTGTGTTTGGTTTGTACTCAGTTTACTCTTCACCCAGTGCAAACACAGATACACGGAGACTGGATCATGAATCAGCCGTGAAGATGTCAAGTCACCAAGCAGATCGCTCGTCTGTCTGTGTTTGTGCTCGGTAAACAGCGAAGGGTGAACTGATTACCTTCACGGCCAATCACAATCATTTCTGTTGAGCACGTGAACACAATGGCAAATCAGCGCTGTTTTAAGAAAGCCATCAACAGTCCCTTGAATGTTAATGGAAAATTTATGTTTTTTCTGTTAATTCAGTATCGTGATGAGTCTAATATAGTGAAAGAGTGAGTTTATTTACTCGAGTTTGATAAATAGCATCTAAAACGTGTGTTTGGGACAGAAAACGTTAGCTAACTAGTGCCATTTCCCTTAACTTAGCTGAAAATGAGCTCGATATCACGTTTTATTTTCACCATTCATTCAGAACGAACCTTCGGGTCACCTGGAAGGCGGTGAAATTATAAATTTGTGTCACTTTCTCTTCGCTGATAAGATATATAGCCAGCTACACAACATTCCTATGTAACTCCCAATGATACTTCCGGGTTTCTTTCCACCGCAGCCTCGATTTCGCTTTTAAAAATGGCAGCCGCGTGAAATCAGTCTATACAGTACAAACCCAACACTACAAATAGATGTAATTATATGAGACCTCCAAATTAGCATAAAGGACTGATAAAACATACAACAGAACATATGCAACCAGAGATTTCTTGCAGAGATGAGTGTGTCTAACTTATGAACTCATTTAAAATTCCTATAGTGACCTAATTAAATGTGGCACATCTAGCAACACTCATCTTCACAAACCTCAGAAAGGAGCACTGATTTATTTCCTGAAGATGAACAGTGGTATTTACAGTACATGACGATACATTTTAGCATTGCAGGGACCTATGTAGGCAAAATGCTTCATCATACCTCTATACAAACCTCTAACTCCGCCGCAGACAATATGCCAATATGATGCACAAGCAAAACATCAAGCACAGGCTCTGCTTTAAATGAGTAAATAATGAAGAACTGGAGGAGCCTGAGGGATCGGGGAGTTAACGGGCTTATAGCCGCTGATCTGAGGCATGCAGCGAGATGTGAGCTGCTAAAGCAAACATAAACATCTCCAATGTGGATTCGCTCTGTTATTCCCGCTGCATGAAATGATTGTGCCTTTTGATGATAATCTGGATGAGGAATTTTCCTTCGGACTAAATCAGATACAGCAAAGTACGCGTCCTAAAAAATCCTGTTAGCATGCTTTGAAACACAGATCAGTGCGAGATTCTAGAAAGAAAAAATAGTATTTATAGTTCAGCTAGGATCTGATGACTTTGAAGTTATAATCTGCTTTACTTGATGTATTTAAAAAAAATCCTAATATTAAAAAACATGTATTTTTGCAAGGAAAGCGCATCACCTTTAACAAATAAAAACCATACAGAACATGAATAGTACATATTAGAAGTAAAATCATATAAAACTTTTTTCCATTCAACAAGATGAAATAAAATAAAATATACATAACAGATGGACTTGGAAAATATTTAGAAATGTTGCCTTGTCATCTAACAGTAAACAGGTTTAGCCTTGGCTTGATAGTCAGGCACACTTCTGTTGATGTCATCAATCTGGAAACCTGCGCTTGCATATGTTTTGAACCAGGAGTGCAATACCTAGTTCAACCCCTGGGTGTCAAACTTACATACTGCACCTTTAAAGATTTGATGCTCAATCCAATTAAATGTGTCAAAATAATTAGTTAAATGAAATTTGTTTTGGGACCGCATTTTTTCATACAGTTCAGTGGTATGAAAATGTAATTTTTTTAAAGGAGGCATAGCACCAAACCCCACCCTTAAACCCAACCTTCATTGGGGGATGAGCAAATCGTACTAAATTAAACAAATGAGATCATTTATTTATTTATTTATTTATTTATTTATTTATTTATTTATTTATTTATTTATTTATAATTTCTAAACAGGAAAAGATTAAAAGATAATCGGGCCTGACTCAGATTGCATGCTGTTTTTCAGCAGGTTCCTGCTCTGCAGAACATAAAAACAGACAGACATCTCATCCATCAACACAGTACAAACAATCACCAAACATATAAAATAAAGAAAAGCAGGCTACTATCTCAGTGGCTACAGCGATAGTTGACCATCAGATGACGAGCATGGGATTTTTTTAAAAGTCTCAGTGTTGGTATTGTTTTGAGATGTAGTGGGATCTCATTCCAGGCTCTCGTGAAAACATAAAAGAAAGATCTCTGTCCATAACAGTTTTAAAAGCCAATACTGGCAAACATCCATTTGTTACAGGTCTGGTGGAACGATCAGTCCTTGTGTTGAGTTTTGGTACCAATGCACAAAGGGCTGCTGAGGTAGAGCTATTTCAAATTTTATAGTACAGTTTGATACCCGTGTTCATAATGTAGTTTTGAAATGTTAAAGCTTTAGAAAGTGATTGAGCAAAACAGTGATGTGTCCATCCAGAAAGTCTGTTGTGGATCTTATAAGCCCTATTGTACAGTCTAGCTATTGGCTCCAAGATATACAAATTGGCTCCAAGATATACACATTTATATGAATTAGCCACTAAATAAAAAAGTTACGAACTGCCAAGAGATAGCATAGCATTGCTTCGAAACAACGAGTAGGTTTACATGGAAACTAATAATACGATTTTAATCCGATTAAGACAATAATGTGAAGCTCTACAGCCATGTCACCCTGCAGCCCAAGACCGGTTACTCACTGAAGCTAAGCAGGGCTGAGCCTGGTCAGTACCTGGATGGGAGACCACTAGGGAACACTAGGTTGCTGTTGGAAGTGGTGTTAGTGAGGCCAGCAGGGGGCGCTCAACCTGTGATCTGTGTGAGTCCTAATGCCCCAGTAAAAGTGAAGGGGACACTAAACTGTTAGTGGGCGCCGTCTTTCGGATGAGACGTTAAACCGAGGTCCTGACTCTCTGTGGTCATTAAAAATCCCAAGGCACTTCTCGTGAAAGAGCAGGGGTGTAACCCCGGTGTCTTGGCCAAAGTCCCTCTATCGGCCCTTACGATCATGGCCTCCCAATCATCCCCTCTCCACCGAATTGGCTCTATCACTGTCCCTCCACTCCACCAATAGCTGGTGTGTGGTGAGCGCACTGGCACCGTTGTCCTGTGGCAGCCGTCGCATCATCCAAGTGGATGCTGCACACTGGTGGTGGTGTGGAGAGACCCCCCTCATGATTGTGAAGCGCTTTGGGTGTATTGCTATACACAATAAATGCACTATATAAATACACATTACATTACATTACAATAACGTTAATTGAATTATGTGCTATAACATGTAAAACAGGATCATGAAAGGAACATTCAAAAAGCAACTCATGTAAACACCTTAATCATATTATCATCTTATTCAGATTAAGGCAAATCATTTGATTACTGATGTCCATATAAGTGTCGTCATTGACTTAATACATTGTCTTTTAGATGTTTGTTTACTACACCAATAACAATTGGTCATATCATAACAGAGCAGCAAATCAGCACACTGCAATGATTTCTAAAGACTGAGAAAAAATGCTAATGGAAAAACTGCGTAAATTTAACACAGTTGTGTTGAAGTGTGCATCATCATAATGGTGTAATTTAATTCAGTAGCTGAAGTACGTGAACTAGAAAACAGATTAAGGGCTCTTGCGTTGGGCCTTTGCTCTAAATAGCATGCCTTCTGATTGGCTGGAATTTACACAACATTAAAAAACATGTCAGAAAGCATGAGAGAGCTTATTCTTTCTATATACTCGAGCCATATTTCTCCTAAGAAACAGTCCTTATTTTCCTGTCACTGTTAAAAAAATCCATCTGATCTGGTGCTAGAAAGACATCTGCCATACATCAAGCTGCATTTTAATTGTGCCAACAGGTACAACAGCTGGGCTCTGTGAATTTACAAGATCAGGGCAGGAAGCAATGAATTACAAGATTAAGTGATGTTGACAGATTTATTAAAACTCGGTTTAGGATGCAGCTCTGCACTCTGCCGAAATAAAACCAATTAACTAACAAGCACATCCGCACAACAGGAGTTTAGTTAGGATTAAACAAACGATACTCTATGAATATCAATAAAGTTTGCACAAATACAAAAACACAAGTGTTAATTCACCAAGCTCAGAATGCAAACAGTTTTTGATTTCCGTGTACGCTGTCAGCCAGAAGTCAGGAATATTTGCATTTTAAAGTTGTTTTTCCCACATTAAGGTTTAATTTGTGTTTTAATGTATTTAATATTTAGTTAAAAACAACTATTTAGGGGTGACACGGTGGCTCAGTGGTTAAAACTGTTGCCTTGTAGCAAGAAGGTCGCTGGTTTGAGTCCTAGCTGGGTCAGTTGGCATTTCTGTGTGGAGTTTGCATGTTCTCCCTGTGTTGGCATGGGTTTCCTCCAGGTGCTCCGGGTTCCCCTCAGAGTCCAAACACATGCGCTATAGGTTAACTGAATAAACTAAATTGGTCGTAGTGTCTGTGTATGTATGATTATGGCCGTTTCCCAGTACTGTGTTGCGGCTGAAAAGGCATCCGCTATGTAAAACATATGCTGGATAAATTGGCAGTTCATTCCGCTGTGGTGACCCCTAATGAATAAGGAGACTAAGCTGAAAGGACAATGAATGAATGAAAAATATTTATTTGGATATATTTTATATTTATTTATATTTATTTTATATTTTATAGTTCTTGCAACCTGATTTTCAAGATCCAGTATCACAATATCCTTCAGAAACTATTACAACTAACATGCTGATTTGATGCATGTAACAGTATAAACATTTAATTAAAAGCTATTTAAATAACAGTAGATCACAATATTACAGTTTTACTGAATTACATGAAGCTACCTCTTTATTTATTTCATAAAATGAATACAGTGTTGAAATGTTGCAAACTCCCAAAATGTGTCAGTTTTGACTTGTCCTCTATGATCCAATATTTATGTGTACAATTTGTACTTAATATACTTTACAGTCCAAATGAACCAGAAGTTGCTGCAGACTTCATTATGCTGAATAGTATTGCATTTTGAATAATATTGGGGTCTGGACTTATTATGCACTTATTATTATTATTACTACTATTAATATTATAATTATTTTTATCAATGGCTAGGGCCAGACGGAATCTGCGGATGTTTTTTTCAATTTCTGCTGAGAATTTTGGTAAAAATCTGTTGATTTTTGCGGAATTATTTTGGGAGAATCATAACTAAAACATTAATGTGTGAAATAAAAAATAATATCTTCTTAACTTTTATTAATGTTTAAAATGCAAATACAATTAGATTCACTTGTTTATTTGTATTCACTTGTCACTTTATTAGGTAAACAAACCAAGTCTCTCAAACACTCTCAGAAATAAAAGTACGCGAGCTGTCACCGGGGTGGTACCTTTTCAAAAGGTACAAATTTGTACCTAAAAGGTCCATATTAATACCTCAAGGGTACATATTACAACCTAAAAAGTACAAAAGTGTTCCTCTTAACATTTTTAGGTACTAATTTATACTTTTGAGGTACCAATTTGGACCATTTGATTACAAATGTGTACCTTTTGAAAAGGTACCACCCCAGTGACAGCTCGTGTATACCTTTATTTCTGAGAGTGTATAATATCACTACTAAAAGACAGAAAATAATACTTTGCAAACTGCATTGTACATAAATCAGATGAATATGTTCATATTAGCCAATAATATTACTGTTATTAATTTAAAAAAATGAATAAATGTAGATTTACACACATTTTTACATATTTACTCATGTAAATAAACAGAATTAATAATGGGCTAAAAATCTGCAGAAATCTGTGGAAAATCTGCGGAATTCTGTGCGCGCAGATTCTGTGTAGGCCTATCAATGGCTTGTAGTAAAATAACAGCTATAGGGGAATGGCTAAACATATTTTGCCCAAGCCATCAAACTGACATTATTAGATGAGGTCTGCAATTCCAGAACAGAAGCATACATATAGTCAGTTTTTGATTAAAGACTAGCATGGATTCATTGTTCATTGTTGGCACTAACATTGTGTGCTAGCAAAATAAACATTGTAAATTTTGATTTCATGTGCACTTTAAAAATGTCTGAAATTATGCAGTCAACATTACACTTGTGTTTCTAAAGAAATATTTATAAATAAATGTATATATAGATTTATTTTATCTTTGCCATAATGACAGTAAATAATATTTTACTTGATATTTTTCAAGACACTTCTATACAGCTTAAAGTGACATTTAAAGGCTTAACTAGGTTAATTAGGTTAACTAGGCAGGATAGGGTAATCAGGCAAGGTAATGCATAACAATTGTTTGTTCTGTAGACTATCGAAATAAAAAATTGCACAAAGGGGCTAATAATTTTGTCCTTAAAATGGTGTTTAAAAAATTTAAATCTGCTTTAATTCTAGCCAAAATAAAAGACTTTTTCCAGAAGAAAAAAATATGATCAGACATACTGTGAAAATTTCCTTACTCTGTTAAACATCATTAGGGAAATATATAAAAAAAGAAAAAAATAAATCAAAGGGGGGCTAATAATTCTGACTTCAACTATACATTTTTTGAGAATGGTTTTCAATTCTTTTGGATTTAATCATTCAGCAGACGTTTTAACCAAAGCATCTTACAATTAAGAAGGCATTCAGCGATTCAACAAGAACACAAGAACACACAAGAAGTGGTAATTATACAAAGGAACCGTCAGTGCTTAGAGAATTATGTGCTAGAGTAGGGGAAGTGTTTTTTTATAGAGAAAACAATGTTTCTACAGGTGGTTTGTCAAGCACACTCTTTATGTGAAGCATAAAATCATTGAGTTCATAAATGCATAGTGTTTTGTCCAAAGACATGTGCTAAAGGTGAAATGAATAAACTAAAATGGTCATAGCGTATGTGTGTTAATGAGAGTGTATCGGTGTTACCCAGTACTGGGTTACAGCTGAAAGGGCATTCGCTGGGCAAACATAAATGAAGTGGTTGTTAGTAAGTGTTTGGTGCAAATGTTCAAAACAGATGCTAGTGTCAGGTAAAGTGTCAGAGATGAAAGGGTGTGTTTTTCACAGGTGGTTTGTCAAGCCCACCCACCTGTGTGAGGCACACTCACAATTGCATGTAATGTTTTGAAGTTGTGACATGTAATTTCGTTAAAAATGTTTAAAAAAAACATTGCATTGAAAAAAAAGACTTATTTTAAAGAAAAAATAGAGACTTAAAATATACTCTTGGAAACTTTTGACCACCAGTAAATGTGAATTTAGATTGAGGCTAGAAGACATGCATCTGCAAGGAACTGAAGTGAAACTTAAACAGCTGTTGGGAAAGAGTCCACACTCATCACCATCACAGTCACAGCCCTATTCCTCACAGCGCAGCGGGATGACCTGGTCAAATTCATCCGTCAGATGTAGACTGAGGCTCTGAGATCTATAAACTTGCACTGACAGGGTTTTCGCACAGCATGCAACAGGCCCTGAGAAAACCGTTATGAACCGGGAGGTTTCATAAAGACTTCAATAAAAAAGGCACAATAAAGAGTCTATTATTAGCAACTGCGCAATCCCATTTTCTATTTAGATCTCCGTCTTCGTAAGCCTCTCTCTTCCTCTTAATCCACATAAATGTCAAGAGGCATGCAAAATTGTGTACAGCCGTTCATGAATGTAGAATTGTCTACTTTTAGAGCATGCTGGTTTTATGAGACTACAGTTGAGGGGAAAATTATAAACCCTCCTGTTGTATTCAAATTTTAACAGAGTTTCTTTCCAACACATTTTAAAATAATAGGAATAGTTTTATAATAATTAACAATAGTTTTATAACTAAATTCTAGAAACCAAATTCTTTTGTCTTTGCCATGATAGCGGTAAGCATGATAACTAATATTTGACTAGTTATTTTAGAAGATACAGTAGTATTTAGCTTGAATTGCAATTTAATGGCCTAATTAGATTAATTAGGTTAACTCATTGGACTTATTAGTCATTGGACAACAGTGTTCTGTAGCCAGTAGAACAAACAAACAAACAAAGAAATTAATTAATTAATTAAATAATGATGGAATAATTTAAAAATAATAAGGAGGCTAATAATAAGGTAACAGAAAATAACACATTGGCAAAATGCATGTCATTGTTATAAATAAATAAATAAATAAATAAATAAATAAATAAATAAATAAATAAATAAATAAATAAAAAGTAAGGGGGATAATAAAACAGTAACAGAAAATAACACAGTTGCAGAATAAACATGTCATTTTTACACATAAATAAATAATAATGATTAAATAATTAAAAACACAAACAAACAAAAACAAACAAACAAATAAATAAATAAATAGTAAGGTGGATAATAATACAGTAACAGAAAATAACACAGTGGCAAATTGCACGTCACTTTTACAAATAAATAAATAAACAGAAAATACTATGAAAAATTAAACATAACTTTAGAAACAGAGCTAATAATCTAGTCCTCAACTATATATTGTGACATTTATGATACTATTTTAATTAGGGCTGCAGGATATTGGAAAAATCCAGTATTGCGATATTTAGTTTTTCTGTGATTTATATATTGTGATATAAATATAATTTCACCAGATGCCTTGATTAGCTCTATTTGGAAAGAAATCATTCATTTAGATTGATTGGGGTTGATCATGAATGAAAAAAATAAATAAATTGCAAGCAAAAATGATTGCAATAGAGCAGGGGTGCCCACATGATTTCTTATAAAGGGCCAAAAACCAAACTTGATTGAGGCTATAGTGGGCCAAAGATAAATAAAAATAGGTGGGGTAATTTATCATGGGTCATTTCCTAATTTATTTAATAATGTTTAAAAATGACTACAAAACATTGCTTCATATAAACTAATGCAGCATTTTTACAATGTATAAAGAACTTATTACAGTAAAAACAAAACAATCTAATTTATAATAGAATTACACTAGTTTCTGCCTTGATTTGCTTGTCGATGTCTTCTGCATCAGTCAAGTGACAGTAATACATTTTTTTAAAAAACTGATTCATTTACATTTAGTTGAAACATTTTATTTCTGTCTGCTTTTTTGTAGATCAGCAATAAAACAAACAAAAAAGGTTACGTCAAATTAAAAATGATGATTATTGTGTTAAAGGCATTCACCCCGATCCTCTCCATCATACTTAATCTCCTCTCAAATGAGATGGTGGGCCAAATCAAAGGTAGTAATGGGCCAACTTTGGCCCGCGGGCCCTACTTTGGGCATCTCTGCAATATAGCAAAGAAAAAGACAAATAAACTGTGATTTATGGTTACGGTATTCAGGTACAGAAATTGGATAATGGAACGTAAAAAAACACTGTATAGTGTTCATTGTCCAAATTCAGTTAAATTATTCGTCATTAAACTTACAAATTTAATTTTTTTTTGTACCCGAATGCTTTAAACTCTCTTGAAATGCCTTTAAAACAGATGCAAATAATAAAGATTCACTCTGTTGTGGTTATACTTTGCAATGACACAAATCACATGACTTCTCAACTGTTCTGTGCTGATCAACTAGAATCCCTACTCAACACTGCATACCCTGCCATGCAGACACACACAGCAGTATTGATGCTGAAACTATATATTGGGCAGCCCTAATTTTAATCCATCCAAAAATGAAAACTTAATTTACAATGCAGCATTTTGGGAGCCTGATTTTAAAAATAGGTTTTGTAAGAGCACATTTATGAAAATGATACAGTTTTTGTCTCACATTACCAATCACTGGCCTGGCATTAATAAGATAGCATTTGTAGTCCTTTTTGTGAACAGGATTCCAGTGAACAGGAATTGTTTTGACTCTTTTATTTATTTATTTTTTTTATGCAAAGAAATACAATTACTAGACTGGGTGTCAAAAATCTCAAGATAGAGATGTACAGCTTCTGTTTAACAGAATTTACTCTGATGATGCATGGTTGTGTTCACACAACCGCAGAATACAGTTGTCAGTCTGTATTAGCACACCATATGGTCACTTTCACACAGCTTGGGAATCAAAAAGAGTGACAACTACATTTCATAACAGAGAAAATACAGTAAAACAGACAAAAAAAAGGAAAATTCAAGAGAAAGATAAGAAGTACTGATTTATTTAATATTTGTAATTATTTTTCCATTTGAAATTAAATGCATTATATTTCTATTACTAAAAAACAAACTCCTATTTTAATGGATATAACGTATGAATAAAACAGTTTTGCTTAAATGCACAAAAATATTGCAAAAATATTCTTTTTCATGTTTATTATATGTTACCTATAAGATCCAATGTTTTAATAGGGTGGAGAAACTATGACGTCAATTTGTATGTGTAAACATGGGAGTGAGTTAGCATTTTAGCAGTTCCGGTTTCTTCGTCCTTCAGTCAATCGGTTTTATGAATGGGATTTAGATTCGTGGCTACCACAAACTCAATATACTTTCACGTTTTATTCTACGAGATAAAACACATCAGTTACATCTCACTCTTGATCTTTTTTAAATCGATTACGGTTCTTTAAAAAGACGGTTGCAATCAAGTTGCTAACTTCGGTGTTGGAGACATTAAATGTACGTCATCGAGCTGATCTGTCTGGAACACAGCCTGCTTTAAAATTACCGCTTGCATCAGGCATTTGAATTGATCTGCTATTTGGTCAAGTATTTTCATAAGTATTTTACAGTTGTAGTATTTTTCTAATTAAGCATTCATGTTGTTTGTATATACTGCTTTGTATACTTGTAGAGACGTCAAGAGTCATTTGTTGATCCTTTATTTTAATAAAGCTATTTTAAGATGCTGCTTAACATTATACAGCCGATGTCTTTCCTGCTCTCAGTGAAGCAAATGTGTAAATACTTAAAAAAAAACATATTTACAGACATTTTATTGTGATCAATTTACATTAACATACATCTAATGATTTTACGTAGTTTTTTTTTTTCATTGGACGAAATTTTAACTATGTAATGTGTATTTATATATAGCGCATTTATTGTGTATGGCAATACACCCAAAGCGCTTCACAATCATGAGGGGGGTCTCTCCACACCACCACCAGTGTGCAGCATCCACTTGGATGATGCGACGGCAGCCACAGGACAATGGCGCCAGTGCGCTCACCACACACCAGCTATTGGTGGAGTGGAGGGACAGTGATAGAGCCAATTCGGTGGAGAGGGGATGATTGGGAGGCCATGATCGTGAGGGCAGATAGAGGGACTTTGGCCAGGACACCGGGGTTACACCCCTGCTCTTTCACGAGAAGTGCCATGGGATTTTTAATGACCACAGAGAGTCAGGACCTCGGTTTAACGTCTCATCCGAAAGACGGCGCCCACTGACAGTTTAGTGTCCCCTTCACTTTTACTGGGGCATTAAGACTCATGCAGACCACAGGTTGAGCGCCCCCTGCTGGCCTCACTAACACTACTTCCAACAGCAACCTAGTGTTCCCTAGTGGTCTCCCATCCAGGTACTGACCAGGCTCAGCCCTGCTTAGCTTCAGTGAGTAACCGGTCTTGGGCTGCAGGGTGACATGGCTGTGGTATAACTGCGATATTTACAATCTGTAAAATCCTGTACACTCACCCTTAATCTTATAGCATGTGACTGTATGGGTTGCTTTTCGCTGTACTTAATGACAAAAAATATATATATTAAATGTTGTTCTCTATCCATGATGGGACTTGCAGGTAGTAATATCAGGCACATTTAAAAAACAACAACATCCAACGACTGTAAAGGAAAACGTATTTCCCATGCTGGGAAAACTATTCAAAACGTATAACATTAACGATGCATGTTTAATACCTGTAATAATACTAAAACAATATATATTTTTTATGTATTTGTTTATATAGCGTGGATTATAATTAACTAAATCGAGAGAGTCAATCTTTGTCATGAACCATATTTCTTAAAATAAGCTTAAAACGTTGTCTGTAGCAGGGTCAGTGTAGTCCGTTTATGGCCCAATGTTAGCTTTTTAGTTCTTGCGTTTGCATTTAAGATCCAAAAGGGATAAAAGTTATATTATCGTGTGAGGATTATCTAGTTAGACAAAACATGTAAGTGTAATGATGCCGATTGGCCAACAATGTGACGTCATAGTTCCTTCACTATTAACTAGTATTACACATTAATAAAAAAATAAAAATAAAAACTTGCTTAGTGGATTGTAGAAATGTGACAAACTATAATGATTTATTATTTATTCATTCATTTTCTTCTTGGCTTAGTCCTTTTATTAATCCAGGGTCGTCACAGCGGAATGAACCGCCAACTTATCCAGCACATTTTTACGCAGCAGATGCCCTTCCAGCCGCAACCCATCTCTGGGAAACATCCACACCCACTCATTCACACTCATACACTACGGACAATTTAGCCTACCCAATTCACTTGTACCGCATGTCTTTGGACTGTGGGGGAAATCGGAGCACCTCAAGGAAACCCACGCGAACACAGGGAGAACATGCAAACTCCACACAGAAACGGCAACTGACCAAGCCAAGGCTCGAACCAGCAACCTTCTTGCTGTGAGGCGACAGCACTATCTACTGTGCCACTGCGTCGCCATGATATAATATGACATTATTAAATTATTAAGTATTTTAGAAGTAATTAAATGTCAATAGAGTTGTTATCAAATTATTATCGTTCTTAATATGCCTGAAAACATATTTTGGTAAAAGAAAAACTATTAAAAACAAATATTTATGGACATCTTCATGGTAAATTGCATGTTGCTTTTTATTTATTTGATAAAAAAAACAGGACAGTAATTCTAATGCATCGGGGAAAAATAACTGTATTAAATTACACTCATGTCTGAAAACTCCTTTCATCATAACAAATACTGCATAAAAATTATTCTCATCTGAATCAAAACATGTGTCATCTACTTCTTACCAGAATGGATCAGCACTTTCCTAACCACATCCTCATCATCATACATTATTATGTGCACAAAGCCACTGTTTAACATGCATCTCAAGAGGTTTAGTTGCTGATAATAGATTATCACCACAGATCTGTCATGATGATCTTGGTGATAAAGAAGATGATGATGCGAGGAGAAGAAAGATGAGCACAATGGTCATGAGAAGTGCCATTAAGGGATTTTTCACGGCACTTCAAGTAACTGACTCTCAATGTAACATTACAGAAGAAAAATAACATCCTGCATTGATCCTATCTGAATGACTAAAACATATAACGCACTTTCCAATGAGTTCGCATCACATATCACATCTCTGAATTCAGTTGTTATTCCTTTTAAACATTATGATATAACAATAGCCTGAAGATATGATTATCACCACATTGGTAAACAAGCCAACAAATAACTGAACAGATGAGACTGACAGAAAGGACATTGATGATAGGTAATATATGACATTTAAAGCTTCCTACAAATAGTTACGAGCTTATGAAATTAACGAGAAATATACTGTACGCAAAAACATCATATTCTTAAAAGTTATACAGAGGGTTGCAAACTTACATCGGTTATTTCGACGTTTGCCTTTAAACATGGTCATTCTGAAGTGCTCCAGTTTGGCGGTTGTTGAATCCTGCTCGAGCTCGGATGAAGAGACCGATTCTCCGGACCTCAGCGGCGATTTTGTGGAAACGGATTCGCTTTTGGCGAAGGTGAGGAAAAGAGAGCCACTATTACAGCAGACGCTACCATTACCGGGCTCTGGAAAGGGGTGCTTCCCTTTATATCATGATAAGACACTGCTGTAAGTAAGGCGAGACGGCTGGTTAATTAATATTTATGATCCAGTCGGAGGGAGAACGCGCAACGTCAGAACTGAGGATTAATATTCAAGGTACGAGCGTTGCTCATTGGATGGTTACTAACGTCAAGGCGTATGTGTTATTATTCATGAATCTTCGAAATGCTAATTAATATTATTTGCATGCAGGTGTTTAGATGTAGTAGAGAAGTAACAACACCTGACAAAATAAATAAATAAATAAATAAATAAATAAATAAATAAATAAATAAATAAATAAATAAAGCAGGGGTTTGTTCTACTCGTCTGAGAATTTTTTTCGATAAAAGCAGTATGAAGAAATACACAATTAAATGTATAAATAATAATTTTTTTTTTAAATAGCCTAAATTAAAAATTGTAACTTTCTACAGTACACAAAAACAAACAAATAAATAAATAAATAAATAAAATGTGCATAAAATGCAGTAAATAACTACCTATACATTAAATAATAAATCAAATATTAAATGTAGTATATTTACTACTTTTGTATAAGAAATGACTGTATATTATTAAAAATATTGTATATATGTAAATTTTAGGGTCTGTGGAATCAAAAAGATTGAAAACTGCTGCGATAAAAATATACAGTAATTTTTAAAATGCAACTTTAAAATACAGTCGTATACTGCAATACGGTCCTTCAGTAAAATACAGTTCATATTACAGTTAAATACGGTGTAATTTACAAAAATCATTGCCAGTGTATGGAAGCAAAATTACATGCAAATCAGGTGTAATATACCTAAATGTGCATGTTGCCAGTAACTAACTATAAATCAATTACGATATAAATAAATAAAATGTATTTAAAATAAATAAAATGTGTTTACATTTACAGCACCATTTATCTTGCTGTTGTAAATCTTTACTGTAAAATATACAGTAATTTCTACTGCACACTGTTCACAATTTCCAGTTTGCCAGTAACTAACTGTACATCGGTTACAATATAAATACTGTATTTAGATTTAAAGCACCGTTTATCTTGCTGTATATGTATATTCAGTATTAAATTCTATATTTTTACTCTAAAATATACAGTAAATTTCTCAATGCAACTGTAAACTACAGTAACATCCTGTAATAACTATTCTACAGTAAAATACAGTTCATATTACAGTTAAATACTGTCATTTACAAACATTAACAATGCATGGAAGCACATTTGCATGCAAATCAGATGTACTTAAATGCGCATGTTTAAGAAATCATACTAGCAATCCCTTTCAAATATCCAGCAAAATAAAGTCTAGAACCTAAATATGAGCTGAGAAAAAGGAAAGATACGCTATAACAGCATCCCAGTTTATTACAAACTGGCATGACTTTCACCTCACATTTAGGATCATTTGCATAAAGCTGCATAAAGCCCCCGGGTTCTGGGACCAAATATGATGCAATTCAGCACGCTTCACCTTAAAAAACACTGTATGATAATTCTCTCAGTGAGCAACATCTGCTATTATATTATAAGCCCACTGTTATAATGTCTGCTGCAAGGGACTGTGTTGTTAAGGAGACAGAGAGAGAGAACCTATGCAGTGCTCTTCTCCTAATAATGTGTGATTTATTCCGTTAGCTGTCACTGCATGGCTATCAGTGTGTGGGTTGTTTTGACTAAAATAGCTTGGAAAATATACTTTTCAAAGATCTGACTGCAGTGAAAAAGACTGAAGGACATTGCTGGCAAAATTAGCATATTTCTGGCCAACTTTTAAAGATTTTCTGTAATATGACCACCATGTCCAAAACATTCACTCGCATATAATAGTGCAAATCATATGACAAGAACTATAAGAGAACAGGTGTTAATTTCTTCTATGCAACATTTTATATATATATATATATATATATATATATATATATATATATATATATATATATATATATATATATATATATATATATATATATATATATATATATATATATATATATATATATATATATAACATTTAATATATATATATATATATATATATATATATATATATATATATATATATATATATATATATATATATATATATATATATATGTATGTATATATATATATATATATATATATATATATATATATATTACAGTTCGCAAATCAATGGGAGGCATTCTTTTATTTTAGGGGGTCCATTATTATGTTTCTGAAAGCATATTAAACAGTCTATGTCTGAAAGCAATGTTCCAGAAGCAATTTGGAAACACAACAGCGCCATCTTCTGGATAATGCAATGCTGCACCTTTATTTTTTAATTAAGTTATATTATTTGTTCTTATATCCGTGGTGCAAAGATGTATGAAATATTAATTAATTAAGATATATAAAATGAAAAACACATTGTTTTAAATGAAAAAACAGGGCATACCAAATATTTATCATACATATTGTTTAATAAATGTCATGGGTCATTATCACTATAAAGTGCCTTTGATGTCCCACAAGATTGAATCAGTCCTATATGGACCTAATGTGAAATAAATAAATTGTGATGTTTTAATATCATTGGTTAAACCTTCACATACATGCAGGTAGAATTATAAGTTTTAAAATAAGTTTTGTCAATTTTTGCCATTTCTTTCATTGAATGGATGTGATTTTGCAATGTCCCATGCACTGCTCAGCCAACTTCAGCGAGTCTAAAAAGTAGGTAAATTAAATCAAATGTAAAGATTTTTAAATATTCCTATTGTCTTTAACAAGTTATTTGACAAAAAAAGTCATTTTACTAACTTTTGGGTTTATTATGAAAACAACGTGCAACGATTGCATGTTTTATTAGGAAATAAATACGTTTTGTCCATTATTTCATTATCATAAATAGACATTTTCCATAATCTAAAAAGTTGGGTTGTTAAAGGGACACATTACCTTTCTGAAAATATACATTTTATAATCACACTGCAATGAAAATACACTTATACTACTTTGAATATGTCCATGACAGGCTAAACATAATTTGAGGTTCGTTTTCTGTTTTTCTGCTTTCAGATTATTTATCAAATGTGCAGGAGCTTGACCAACATTCATTTCATACAGCCTAAGGTCTAATTAATACAACAACTATGTGGTTGAATCAAAAATCTCAAACTTTTGATCCCTCAAAACATCAATTTTGATGTCTCAAGGGCACTTTATAGTGATCATGACCCTCATATTATTTGTTAAAAATATCCATTGTTTGTTTCAAAGTTCAGTGATAATGGCTGTTTTGTGAACGTTTTGAGGTCCATTTCAAGATTTTTGGGAGATTATTTGCTTACTTTCATTGCAAATCACACACTCAGTAAATTATTCATTCATTCATTTTCCTTCAGCTTTGTCTCTTTATTCATCAGGGGTCACCACAGCGGAACGATCTGCCAATTTATCCAGTACATGTTTTACACAGCAGATGCCCTTTCAGCAGCAACCCTGTACTGGGAATCATCCATACACACTCACATGCACACACATATACTACGGCCAATTTAGTTTACTCGACTCACCTATAACACATGTGTTTAGACTGTGGGGGAAACCGGAACACCCGGAGGAAACCCATGCCAACACAGAGGGAACATGCAAACTCCACACAGAAATGCCAAATGGCCCAGCCGGGACTCAAACCAGTGTCCTACCTGCTGTGAGGCAACAGTGCCAACCACTGAGCCATATATAATATTATTTGTTTAAATATCCATAGATTTTCTGTCTAATCAAGTTATTCTTTTTTTTTTTTTCCGGCTTAGTCACATTATTAATCAGGGGTCGCCACAGCAGAATAAACCACCTCAATCAAATCAATAAAATAAAAATAAAAATTGCTACAACATTGAATATTTTTTGGTCAAATAACATTCAAATAAAACTATTAAAATAAAATAAAATAATTTATTTTTAGTCGTAAATTTAACTTAAATGATTAAATTCAATTATTTAATAAAAATGTTTTTTATGATTGAACGAAATTAGCAAGATATTTTCCCAACTAACCAAAACTTTAGCTTTTCTCCTCATAAGTAGGCCCACAAGGGCAGATTTTTAGCCAATCATTGAGTCGATTTATTTACTTGTGTAAATGTTTTTTTTTTTTTGTAAATGTTTTTTTTTTTTGTTTAGTTTTTTTTTATTTAATTTTTTTTTTATGATTGACCGAAATTAGCAAGATATTTTCCCAAATAATCAAAACTTTAGCTTTTCTCCTCATAAGTAAGTCCACAAGGGCAGATTTTTAGCCAATCATTGAGTCGATTTATTTACTTGTGTAAATGTGTTTTTTATTTTTGTAAATGTTTTTTTTTATTTATTTATTTATTTTTTTTTTTTATGATTGACCGAAATTAGCAAGATATTTTCCCAACTAACCAAAACTTTAGCTTTTCTCCTCATAAGTAGGTCCACAAGGGCAGATTTTTAGCCAATCATTGAGTCGATTTATTTACTTGTGTAAATGTGTTTTTTTATTATTAATTTCAGTAATATTATTGACAAGTATAAAAAAGTTCTAATTATTTATTTACAATACAGTTTGTAAACTAATATTTTCTGTCTATTAGTACATGGGTCCCCAAACTTTTTAGCCAGTGACCCCTAAAATAACAATGCCAGTGACTCGCAAACCCCCAAATACCTTGGAGGTGATTTTAAATATGCAAACGTTGCTCACAATAACAAAAAATTGCACCAGTCTTACAACCATATAATTTTTAGAATAATTTATTCATTTGTTATTTTATTAATTTAATATTACCCTCAACTAAAGAGACTAGTGGACACAATGTTTTCAGCACAAGTCTATTCATTGTTTCAAGAGTTCACAATTAGCTGATGATAGATTATAAAGCGTGTTTGGCATGCTGTCCCGGTCGAGATGCTCGAGCCCAGGGCTCCCTCCTGTTGCAGGGCGAGAGGGTAGTTTGAGCTCAGGTAGATCTTGAAACTTCCCCGCTGTCATAGAACAGACAGTGATTGCTCTTAAGAGATAAATACTTACGAGCATGTCTACGTTGCAGATTTGGATTAGTCAATTAACTTAAGTTGCATGTTTTTGGACGGTGGGAGGAAACCAGGGGACCTGGGGGAACGCATGTGAGCACCGGGGTAAACTCGGCTGTTGTAAAGCAACAGTGCTAACCACTGGGCCACCGTGCCACCCATCTAGGAAAGGAGGAGGAGAGTAGGGGTGGAAAGGGGGATTCTTTAAAACGAATATGACTATGATGTGGAATGGGTATTTTGTGACTTAGGAATCGTCTGATTGGTGAGTCATAAATTGGCTAATGTACATGTAGGACCAGCTGTGTTCAATCATAAGCACGTGATCCTCTCAAAAATAGCTTATAAATAAACTTCACTTAATTTTGGATACCAACATTTGGAAATCACCCTCAATTTTCAGTGGAGGCCTGTATTTATTTTTAATGTATTTGATTGCCATAAAAATGTCAGAAAGTTTAATCTGGTGCTAAAAAAATCAATCTGCTGCAGCTGACACTATTGCTGCGTGTTAATCTAATGTAATCACACCAATCCTATGAAAAAAGCATTGAAGGCTGATGGCTTTTTATTTACATGTTGTTGTTTTTTTACTATTAAAACTACTATTTTCATCTTCTGTGGGTTATGGCTAAAATATGGTCATTCTAATAGTTTAAAAAAATTTATTTGACTTGGAAATCACCAAACGACGCCCTGTCATTGTCTCGCGACCACAACGAACCACTGCAGTAAATAGATTATACAGTATAAGAGACTTGCTTTGTTTACCAATGAGTGGATGTAATTGGATTTGCATCAAATAAAAAAAGGTATTATTTGCCATTTCATATATACAGTTTTTAGCTATTATACTCCCAAAATCATTCTGCATAAATCCGCAGATTTTTCACAAAACTCTGAGCAGAAATTAAAAAAAAATGTCTGCATATTCTGTCTGGCCCCATCTAAGTTAAAATAGTTGGGTTAAAAATACCCCAACATATAGCCAACTGTAGGTTATTATGGCACCTTCCCAACTATGGGTCATTTTAACCCAATGCATGGGGTTAAATAATTTAACCCAATGCGCTGGGTTATTTTGATTAAATGTTATTTTTGTTCATTATGGTATTACTATTGCTACTATTACTAGTGCTATTATTAATTTGATAATTATGGCTATGTAAATAAATAACATACAGTTTTCAAAAATATCGAAAATGCTTATTTTCCATAAATTTTTTTTTTAAGTTCTAGAAACTTAAGCGTTTTCATCCATTTAATATGGATTGGCTATTAAGCGCACTGTATCATCAATAAATAAGAGCGCTGGTGAAACAGATATACTAAACACGACACGAAGAGATATTTGATAAAAACAACAACATTATTATTGCTTTAGAGCTTAAAAAAACCTTACAACACAAAAACAACATTACAAATGCAAGTTAATAAGTTGACTTGAAAATCAAAATTTTTAACCCAACTGGTTGTGTAACCCCAGGTAGTGACTCATACAACTGAGGTAAGATCCAAAAGCAGGTTTATTCTTCGTCAGGCAAGAAATGGTCAATACAGATGCAAACAGGTATGTGAAGGCAGTCCAGAATCGTAATCAGTAACAGGGGAAAGGTCAAAAGGCAGACAAAGACAAGGAGGCTAACAAGGCTAAGGTCGGTACACAGGATAACAAGACTGGGAAACGCGTTGTAGTGCTACTTACAGTAAACAAGACTTCGGCAAAGTGAATAGGTGAGTGTGTGACTTAAGTAGTGTGTGCAATCAGTCTCTGACAATCCTCAGGTGGTGCGAGTAATCAGTCTAGATGAGGAAGCATGTGTGAGTGTGACCGGAGTGCATGTATGAATATGTAGTCCAGAAATGGTGGATTTGTAGTCCATGGCTATTGTTAGTGCAAGCCAGAGATCTTATTGGATATGATCGCTGGTAATCGTGACAGGTTGAGTTATTAAATAAATAACTTAACAAAGGTTAAAAAATAACCCAACAAACCACCAAATATTTAACCCAACTGGTTGAGTTAATAAATAACCAAATAAAAGTTAAAATAACCCAACAAAGCACCAACTATTTTTAACTCAACCATTGGGTTAAATAAATAATTCAACGTTTTTTTAGAATGTACTCATGCAGTAATATTCAATATTCAGAGATGCAATGTCAGGCACAATGCACTCAATGGAGCTAGTGATGTCACTATGACAGCAGGTAGGGTTAGGGGTGGGGTTAGGTGAGCCCATTAAAAAGCATTGGAGACAGCTCAGATTGCATCTGCACCGATTCTGCAGCCAGACCCCTCTCGTAATATTCAACATTCACAGTGATGAAATGCTGAATACATCCTCTTAAAATACCATTGAATTACTTTTATTTTAATTGTTTATTTATCTTTGAGAACTCAGATGTTAGTGCAACAATCTGTAAAGTAGCTTAATGGTTGTAAATGGCTGAAGTGATGATAAAGATGTGTGATAATAACCTCCTAGTGGGACAGAGAGATGTAGAGTGCACAGAATCACATTATAGACTCAAATGCTATTCAAACAGTCATCGGGGTCTGACTGATCTAATGGAGTGTCATATCGCTAGCAGAGTCAGTCATCTGACCGCACAAACACACACACATACACAGACAAAAAACAACCACACACAAACACAAATAAAGACAAATACACAGAAAAACAAACACACTTACATACACATGCATAACACACTCATGCATGCGTGCACACACACACACACACACACACACACACACACACACACACACACACACACACACACACACACACACACATGCATATCACACACAAACATGCATATCACACACACATGCAAACACACATACACCTATGTAAACACACACACACACTTGCATATACATGCATGCATGTTCACACGCAAACACACACATAAACGCAAACACACAAACACACATGCAGGACACAGATACACACATACGCGTAAACACAAAAATAAACACAAATACACACAAAATGAAACACACTTACTAATACATGCATAACACACACGTATATACATGCATGCATGCATGTTCACACAGAAATACACATAGAACACACAACAGAAACACACATGCATATACACACACACACACGCAAACACACACTCAAAGAAGCACATAAACAAACATAACTACATACAAAACCAAACACACTCACATGCACGCACATGCACAAACACACATACACACCACACACACATGCAAACACAACCACACATAAACAGAAACACCCATGCACAACACCAATACACACACACTTAAAGAAGCCCACAAATAAACACAAATACACACAAAATGAAACACACACACACACACACAGATGCATGCACCCACAAACACATGCACATGCAAACACACACACACACACACACACACGCACGCGCGCACACACACACACACACACGCACAGAGGCATGCACACACAAACACATGCACATGCAAACACACACACAAACACACACACATACGGAAATACACACACACACACACACACACACACACACACACACACACACACACACACACACACACACACACACACACACACACACACACACACACACACACACACACTTGCATATACATGCATGCATGTTCACACACATAACACAAACACAGACGCACAAACACATGCAAACACACACTCAAAAAGAAACGCACAAAAAACACAAACACACACAAAATGGAACACACTCACATACACATGCATTTTCACTCACATAAACTCAAACACACACTGTCAAGTACAAACACACAAATGTACACATACACACAAATGCACAGGCACATACACACACTCTTTCTCTCTCTCTCTCCCTCCCTCTCTCTCTCTCTCACACACATACACACACACACACACACACACACACACACACACACACACACAAACGCTCATGCTCACGCTCACAAATAATGGCCCTGAAAAATAGTGAAAGCATCAAGCATGGAATCCTATTTTCTGAGACAAAAATAAAAGTCTGCGCAGAACATTTTCTTTCTCTTTGGGGGTCTTTCTCGATAACCTCTACTCTATTCCACCCGAGCGGGATGTTTCCTTCAAATAATGGAGTCATAATGAAGGCCGTGTTGTTGCTCAGCTCAGTGGAGCTGATAGCACACAGTTCTGGATTAATGGAGTGTGCTTGATAAACTGCACTGAATGACAACTCACACAGATGAAACGCACAGATTTACACTACAGCCGGTCGCTTTTACAGGAGAACGTCGGGATTAAAATCATATCTGAACTGTGGATGGACATTAAACTTCTTAATTATTTATATAAAAAAATAAATGTTATTTACAGTTTTTTCAACTGCTTACACACAAAACTACAGAGCAAATCTCCCAAACCAGAAGCTGTTTCTCAGCCTTAAACTCAATTTTCAATTGCATAAAACACTTTTTGCAAAACCTTTATTGATCTGACAAATTGATATACATATTTAGGAAACCTTGTT